>NC_138947.1:20034818-20634818 GCF_965226115.1 Aulonocara stuartgranti
GAAACAAATGTTTTTTTACATAATATGATGAAAACATTGCGATTATAAATGTAGCAAATACTTACCACGTTGGGCCACTTGATCGACTGCTAACTGAAAGAAATTGCTGTCTCTGTATGTTTGCAGATAGAGCCGGTGCATTTATATGTGATGGCTTTTAGCAGTGGACAAGCCTGTTTCACTGCTGCCTTTGTTGTATGGGGAGTTTCCCTTAATACACAGGAAATCTTTTAATGATGATGAAAGAACACACAAATGTGGTTTTGATTATTGTTATGCAATTGCTTATGGATTACATTATTTTACCTGGCCCATTTAGCATTAAATCATCCAACACCTGACTTTCACTGCTTTCATTGACTTGAACATCCCCATATGGAAAAGATATATATAAATCTTATAAAGTTTGTATCTGTCTTGTGTGAAACTTGTATGAAAAGCATACAAGAGTGAATACAGACATAAGATCCCTTGAAAAAATTATATAAATGAAAGTTGTATGTTTTGGACACTTACTAAAACAATATATGAAAGTAATGAGTAAATCATATAAGTTATTAATATTTCTTTTCCATATGGGTCAAGTCAACGCACCCAAAAGGATTATACAGGCACAGATGAGGGAGTAGACTTCACTGAAACTTTTGTGTTTGATGTATTTAGGAGGTGCAAAATGTTTCTCGGAACAGAGTGGAACAGATCTGAAGTCACAATGATGAAAGGTGTGATCGCACCTTTTACTAAGATGACTTTTATTTGCACCCCCCATCCCCTCCCTACTGTTTCTAAACAGTCTAAGCATATAAGATGATATCTGTTAAATCTTCTCACAAATTTCTCACAAAGTGCAAACATTCCCCATTAGGACTTGTGCTTCCGAAATGTCTGGCTGTAATTATCTTCACATTAGGAGAAACATCTGTTAGTCAGACCTTAACTTCATCTGGTTCACTACCACTATTACTTTTTCCCACTAGTTACTAGGTTCAACTTGATTTGGGGGTTTTCCATTAGGTGGTAGTACTTGGTAGCAAGTATGTTTTTAGTACCTGCTTGGCCAGGATTCCAAATGAGCCGAGTCAGACCAAAAATTTGACATCAAAAGATTCTATACCACAGTCTGACAAAAAGCTATAGACTAAGCAGCAGATATACTATCGCCTGAACATCCTCCATTGTTGTGTTGTGCTTGTGTTGCATACAAATGACATCATGGGACTTTAGGCCACATTGCTATAGTGACCCCAAGGACATTGAGTTGGTACTCGGTCATAATGACAAATGACTGAACAGGGGCGACTATAGAGTGACTAGGTTCTAGTGGGAGTGAGGCATATGTGTAGAGGAGCTGCCTGAATCATATCTCCCGTGAAAGATTGATAGAGAAAACTCAAGACAGAAGAGAAACAGTGAGACCAAGAATAACAGCATTGCATTGTCTTAGTTAACTATAGTAGAACTACTAAAAGTGAGTGAGGATAAACATAGCTACTTTTTATAAAGTAGGTGTCACGGTCTGCGGGAGGCAGACCGAATGGAGAATGAGTGGAGGACTCAAGTGCGGACACTGACAAGGAGACGGAATTAACTTTAACGAAAAACTAGCCTTTATTTGGAGCTGATAAGAGAGCATACAAAAATTAAGCAAACAGGCTGAGACCAAGCTAAGAAAACTTGGAATAAACTATGACAAGACTAGAGAGACTGTGAAAGCTATGCATGCTGAAAATACTTTAAAATGTGAAGGGACACTATGAAGTCTAAAACTAGACATGGGGAGGGGAACACAGATGACACCACACTGAACACAGGAAGACGGAGGGCTTAAATACACACACATATGAGGTGATCAGGGGAAGTGGAGACACATGAGGAAACAGCTGACTGGAATGAAAATAACGACGCCATAGTGGAAGTGAAAACTAAGTACATGGAAACAAGACTTCCAAAAATAAACAGGAAACAGTAAGAGACACAGACATGACATAAATTTAACAAGTACCACAGAGACATAAAACATGACAGGTAGACATGAAGCTGGGAGACTTAGAACAGAGGAGAAGACACAAAAGGATCTGCAAAACAAAGGACTAACACAGCACTCCAGGCATCGGAACACTTAATAAGATAAACAAAACTCAAACCAGAACACGAATTACAAAAAAAATACAGTAATACTAAAACACTGGGTCACAGGACCCAGTACCGTGACATCGGGGGACGCTTTTGGCGTTTTCATATAATGGCGTTCTAAGGTAGCTGGGATAGGCTTCACTCCACCCATGACCCTGGTAAGTGGAAGACAACGCATAGATAAATGATAAGGACTATTTTACTTTTCCTAGACATGAGAAAAATCAAATATCTTCAGCTCTTGATGATCAGCTTAATGATAACATCTAATGACCAAAAGAATTGCACGGGCGGTTGTTGCTGCACTGTATACACTATTTTCCTCTTTATGATGAGTTTTGCCAGCTTGTCAGAAATTATATACCCCCCCCCCAATGTTTTAAATGGTTCACTAATTTTAACTGGAAAATGATCTTCAATTACAACATTATTATTATTATTATTTATATGCAGAGGAATCATGAAGGAACAGAGACTCTTCCTTCTCTTTTTCATTATTATCACAAAAAAAGAAGAACACAAAGGGAAAGTAAAGTAAGAATGCACTAAAAGAAAGTGAACATTTTAAAACTTAAACAAAGATGCTGATGGTTTAATTCCCCAAAATTATGAGGAAGAAACACCTGAAAGGTTTGTTGTTCAATCCCTGGTTGCTGAAGTGTTCATGCCAAGGTATCCTTAAGCAAGATAGGGCTTTGGAGTTGACGTCACGCCGCAGTGCATTGTGGGATCGCGGCGCCATGCCAGTAGGCCAGAAAGCAAAACAAGCACACAGTGTTAGAGTGTTGGAATCGGGACTGCCAGAACCATGCTCAAAATCAGCGCAAAAGACAAAGGGCTGTATCGCGACCGATTGCGCCCAGACGCCAAGAGACGGTACTTTGAAAAAATTGCATGCATCGGTAATGTGGACCCGTATGAAATAAGGAAGTGGAGTGGAAACCCAGATGACCTACCGCCTTTGTCCTATCCCGATATCTTTGCATACCTTGTCTGTGGAGTCAGCGCATACACAGCAAACCAGTTTAAGAATTATACATCCCTGGAGGCCCACATCCAATTCACAAATGGCTGGGTGCAAGATTTGTCCATCTTTAAGCCTCCACGCTGCGAGTACGTTGTCGTTAAGACATAGGTAAGTCGGTTTGAACTTGATAACTTTCTAAACAACTTCCTTGTTACAGTTTTTGATTTGCACGTGCAACGTGCTGCTCTAAATAGCCTGTAATGTTTCATTTTGTGGTTCAAGTTTGATGCCAGCTGTGTGTTGCCATGTAAATAGTTTGCATTTCATTTTTATGTACTTGCTAAGTACATGTGAACAGATCAAGAATAAAAAACAAACAAACAAATATACTATTCTTTTCTGTTTTATTGAAACTACTTCACACAAAGTACAATTATTTACAATGAACTACACATGCAACACAACAGCTTTATGAATAGTCAACAAGAGCAAGTTTCATTTGGCCCTGGTTTGACAACCACACTGGGGCACATATTCACCAAAACACAGCAAACCTTAACAATCTTATCGAGCAGTGTTGTGTTTATTTCTGCTCTGCCCTGTTCATTGCACACACAATACTTCGTCTGCCCTTTAGCTTCCGTGATGCTGTCTGTCCGCTCCCCACTTCTGTCAGATCTTCATCAATCACTTCTGCACAGGGCACACCTTCAGACTCTGCAGCTGCATAACAAAAGCCTGTAAGATAAAATTAGTGCATACACATAAGGTAAATGTACACCAACATTCCAATGACAGGTGTGTGATTCATCTGGAAGTTATGTGCGGATTAGTGTACAGTGATAGCAATTTAGTATGTTTTTAGAGCTCAAACCAACAAAAAGCTGGGGATTGCACAGAACTCGATATCCGCTCGTCTCACTGCTGCAATGCAAGCCTGACGTCTTTGTTTAGTAATATCGGATACATGGGATCCCTTACGTTGCCTCCAGGATGGAAAACGATGAAAAGAGAGCCCATTATCCAGCTTCTTGCCTTCACGATCGTGTGATCTAACGTTGCAACTGACAACACAACACGTACGAACCATAGCTGAAGCTGTATCCTGTGTCTGGCCTACTGTCATGGCGGAAGGGGGCGTGGCCCACCTCCCGTGACATCACGCTCCAAAGCCCTATATTGAATGCTGATAAGTACGTGAATGCCAGATAGAAAGTACTTAGGGAAAAAGTCACTATATGACAGTGTGTGGGAATGAGTGAATTATACTTGAGTGCTCAGTCAAAGTAGAAAAGGATTTTAAAAGAACTAGACTATTATAATTACTACTATAGGGTCCAAAGTGGAATATCTCATTCAGAAAGGTCACCTGAGGCAAAGTGTAAATAGGAGCTGAAACACATGGAAAGAGGTCCTTTATAATCTGCCAACTTCAAGGACAAACAGGAAAAAAGGAATATATGTGTTAACAGTAAGTCTTAACATTTGGTCCTGAGGTTTTACTGTATAAATATCTCAGTTTAATCCATTTTTATTTCATATGAGAATAATTTTAATGGTTTGCACAGTAGCCAATTGCTTGGTTTATTTCTGATTAATGAAATACCTTTAAGTCTCCTGGTTGGAGCAAAATTTTATCTCTCATGCTTTCAGGGTTATTTTTCGTATGGTGGTGCACATGTCGTGGTGTTAAATAAACGTGAAGCAACAGGTAGTCTTCATGAGATTGAAGCAGTTTTGTCATTACTATTAAAAGTACTATAAATATATAATAACACAAACACAAAGATGCTGCAAGTCAATATTTATTGAAAGAAAAGAAATAGATGTAAAGCGTTGAGTTTTAGACTTTTGAAAAAGTAATCATTACTTTGTAGGAATTTGAGGGCTGATTAGGTCTATTGGCATTACTATTAAAACATACAGGTACAAAGCAACGGTTACTGAATGATCCACCAACCAACAGTGGCGTGTCTAGAAAATTTTTGTTGGGGGGGCCAGGTAGGGGCACAGATTTGGAGAAGGGTGGCAGATTTAATTGGCAGATAATGTTTTAAAAAAAAATTCTACCAACCCTTAACCATAATTCAATAATCCTATAAACCTAATAACCAAATGCACTTTTAACTCTTATTAGAATGAGATTTTAACCACTACGGTGCAAAGTTTTTAGATACTGCGTTGATAAAGTACAAGAGATACAATCAGTGCTTTGTCAGTGTTTACTCAGCAGTCAAGGACAACAATATTTGCATAGTATTTTTACTGACATATAGTGCACATATGTTTTGGGCAAAAACATTTTTGAAAATTAAAATACGAACATTTGTAACAAACAATTGACAAATTAGCCAATGCCAATGCAAAACTTTATCTGCCTGTTAAAAAAAGAAGATAATCTTCTCACAAACTGGTGTTTGATTTTGAAACAGGAAAAAAGTGGGGAAACAACTGAAAAGACTAACATTTGAATGAAACCTGAAAGCAAGTAAATACTTTCTATGCTGCCTTATCGTAAACTTTGGTAATATTGATAAAGAACAACACTGGCTGATGATAAAATACAGTCAGCTGGCATGGTGACACTGCCAGTATTAACCTGCAGGGCTGGACTGGGACAAAAAAATTGGGCATTTTTACTACAGACCGACCCACCAGGTAGTAAAGCCATAAAGACTTTGACTGAAAACAAACCCTGTTGTGACAGTGATGTACAGTCTTGTTGGTATATGTATGATTTCTATACATTTTACGTCAGATAAAAACTTTGGTTGTAAGATTTAGATAATTATTTAATAAAAACTAGGTATTTTAAATGAGAATAAGAAAGAAAAGTATTTCTTTGTGCCCACCTTTCCCTGTTAATGCCCTACCTGGCCCCCTGGCAAAACTTTGCTAGACCCGCCCCTGCACAGTTACCAGCTGTCTGCTACATAAAAAAGGATCCTGGTGTTATTTGTCTCTCAGAAACAGTTCATAACTTCCCTTCAACTCATTCATGTCACCTAAAAGGTAAACCTGTTTCTCCATCACCTGTTCAGCTCTGATGGTTCAGTAAGGACATCTCCTGGTTTCATCTTCATGTTTCCCTCTCACCACATATCTAAACAGACATCATGACCAGCAGCTTTACAGCTGTGGCTCCAGCAAACATCAGCTGATACTAGAAATTAATATTAAATACATTCTAACAACAGCCGATCAAGCTTAAACGTGCTGCTGTTGTTTAGCGCAACATCTGCTGGTTTCCTCTTTCTGGCGCAAAGTGGGCGATAAACAAGAGAGAAAAGCCGATCAGCTGATCATTGATCAGTTTCATGATTGAAGTAGCAACAGGAGAGGGAGGGGGAGAGAATGAGAGAAGAGGCAGCTGTGCAGCATAAAGACAGAATAAATCCAGCTTTGTGTCTTTTTTCCATTCTAGCTAAAGTCCGGGACAAACTGCGTCTCTTCTCAGCTCAATACGAAACGTGTAATATTTTCTCTGAATGAGGGACCATTCCATTTTTTTAAGGAGCCGTTGGCAACTCTACTAACCTTATGAATAAAATAAAGTTCACTATCAGTAACATCATAGCACCCACCCAGCTGTATAAAAACTCCGTCAAACTGGCTAGAACGCAGTATGAGTTATTGCAACTGACAGTAAAAAGTCAGCAACATGAAAATAAACTCCACCTAAACTTGGTTTATATCTGACCCAGATAGACTGCAGGTCATAACTTCTTACCTGAAGTTCAGTTCACCTGACACTCGGACTGGTGGCTGCTTCGGGTCTCTCCTCCTGCCTCCCCTTCCCTCATCCACCTGTTGCCTCTGTGGAAGCCCCGTCATAGCCACCACCAAACAACGGAGTTATTTCTACACATCGACCTGCATCTGGCCAATCCACCACCTCTCATTGTTCATGCCATTACAAAAAAAATAAAAAATAAGTCACTGGGGATATGCCCGGTATGCCCGATGGCCAGTCCAGCTATGTTAACCTGCAACCAAATCTGCAGCTCCATACAGCAATGTTACGACTTAGATTATATCTTATAACGCATAACTCTTATGTTAGCTGCCCTCAGTAGCATACTGTCTGAAATATTCCACAGCTGCAATAATTCTTTAAGTGTTATTTTTTTCCTTGGTATTCTAATTTCACCGAAGTTTACTAAACTCAACAAACTTGATATTACTTACCGGGACATTTATTCTGTCCTCATTTTCTTTCACCGAAAAATTGTTTCCTGCAGTGCCATCTTTCGCGCTTGGCTCTCCTACCTTTGCTAACGTGATGCGCATAGCGCAGAAGCGATGCTGCATTCACTTACACTCGGATATCTGAGCGTCACCGTGAAAACATAATCGGACATTTGATATTTGATTGAATTTTATTGTTTTGCCTTTGGGGTGGCACCTGGGGTGGCCAGTCTGGTTTGGGGGGTGGCCTGTGCCCCCCCAGGCCACCCCGCTGGACACGCCATTGCCAACCAAACAAACAAACAAACAAAAAATGCTGTTTGGTTGGTAATGGAGCATGCGGTTCCTCAATCACAGCTCACGGAAGGTGGATCTCATTAGGAAATTGTAGCAACCAAGATCTCACAGCCATTTAGTCACATTCCTCAAAGAAATCCCTGGTGCGACGACATGACTTCGAGGCACTTTTCATGATCTCCCTGTTTGATTAAAACAAAAGGCAGTTATTAGGCAACACAATAATGGTGTTCAATCCTTGCAGCAGTGTTAAAGACTAAATGCTTTGGAGACGTGATTATGGCCCAACACCTTACTGAATTTTTTAGCTGTTTTTCAGTATATGGATATTATGAATAAATCAGCAAATTAATGTATCACACAATAATATGACATTTTTTCAAAGCTTTGGTTA
Source organism: Aulonocara stuartgranti (assembly GCF_965226115.1). Lineage (NCBI taxonomy): Eukaryota > Metazoa > Chordata > Actinopteri > Cichliformes > Cichlidae > Aulonocara > Aulonocara stuartgranti. The sequence goes on from NC_138947.1 coordinate 20,042,798, forward strand.
TTTATCTGACCTATTTGTGTTGTGCTTTCCAGAAACTTACTTCCAGTAACCAGTCTTGACAACACAAGCAATATCATCAGTTATGTCATCATCAGTAAAAGCTGCAAGGAAAAAAGAAACCATTTTTAATATACACAATAAAAAAGCAACATTTAAACAGTAAATCTGTGTTTGCTTGTTTGCAAGGACTCACTTGTGCAGGAGGCATGGCACATACTTTTGGATGGACATAATCCCGAATCACAGAACTCTCTGTCAGACAGCTGAAAGAGCCCGTAAAGGTTTTTGGATTCGTCATCGTCCTCACTGCTCGTTTCATCCTCGTCTTCCATTTCACTGTCATCCTTGTGCTCCTCTTCACTAAACTTTTTCCCCTTCTCACTGTGTGAATCAGCATCACGCCTTCGTCTTTTCACGCCACTTGTGCTGTTTGACACAAAGGTTGTGTTCCCTGAGCTGATGGTGGAGTTGACAGTAGTTATAGTGTTAGTAGTAGCAGTAGTGGTGCTGGTCAGGTCTATGGTTGTTGAATTGGTGTTTGTCACTGTGGCTGCTCCAGTGATCGTATTGTTGCCTCCGCTTGTGGAGGGGGTTGTGACCACCGCTGGGTTTGGTGCGGTAGGGATGCACTTGCCAAATGACTTGACTAACTTGGTGTTCAGATCAGACCTCCTTTGTACTTCACAGATAACTGCAACAAACCATTCATGTCCACAAACAAGGACAAGAAAGTTTTACTTTGGTGGCTACTTTTTCAGTTATTATCCTCTGTGTTGTAGAAAAATTTCACTTTACAATTACATTATTGATGCAGTTGATAAAGACATTTAAATAGAAAAGTTGCATGTTGCTAATATTACTTCACAAAGTATTTGCAGCTAAGATAAAGCTTTATTACTGATTCTGTATTTGCATGTTTAAAGTAAACAGTAAGTAATGTCATCAGATATATCAAATGCAATTAATGTTTTCCTCAAATATAGAAGAAGAATCAAGCAGCAGTCAACTTAAATAATTTTGTACCGCTAAGGTACAGCTTTGATCCTGATTTTCATGAGCACCAAAGTGATTTGTACTTTGACTCTGAAGGTTATGAAGATTCTTTGCTAAGTACCCAAAGCACATTTGAGCTCACCTGTTGCCAACGTTCTTTCCTTCAGTCTCCTGGGCAGATCAAGCATTTCACCGAGCTTTTCTCTGAGCTCGCATTTGGAAACGATCCGGCTCTCAGAAAAACTGGGCAGCAGAACTGCCACAGCCACCACAACAAGCAACTCGAGTTTCATGTCAGCAGTTTCTGAGGGAAAAAAGTGAAAATTACCTCCGCTTTGTATTTGTAGGTCTACAACAACAAAAAATGGTTAAAAAAATAACAACACTATAGCAAGTGAGGGAACAAACTGAAGTTTGTTTGTTTTTTTTACATAATACGAAAACAAATTATAATGACTAAAAAACGTTTTAAAATTAAATAAAAATTTTCTTACCACTTTGGTTGACCAGTTTGCCTTTTCACTGCGAGAATTTTCCCCCACCTGTGTATGTTTACAGACAGAGCCTGTGGGTTTATATATGATGCTAGGACCAGTGGGCCAGCCTGTTTTACTGCTGCGTTTGTTGTTTGGGGAGTTTCGCTTGGGAAAGGAAAATTTTTAACGCTGTCCAAACAATACACAAAAGCCCTCATGACATTAAATACTTATCACCTGAACATGACATTCAGATCTTTCATTGGCTTTAACAACATGTGACTGCATCTACGAGGAGTAACCATACTAGGAATAGACTTCTCTAAATGCTGAATATTCACAAGAGTGGAAGAGGTCTGAGGTCACAGTGATCGTGATCACTGGACACCAAAGTCAAACCAATTCATCTCTCTGTCTGCGTGACTGTTGCAGCCAAATTTGAAGTTTGAAATTTGACTTCAGTCACAGCTGTCGTGTAAGGGTAAGTCTTAGCATTTGGTAAGAAGTTAAGCTAAAACGATCAGCTCACATTATTCAAATTTTTATTTCATATGAGAATCATTTTAATGGTTTGAATAGCCAATAAAAGATTTTATTACTCTCCTTTTCTGAGTAATGCTTTGTAGGTTCTGCTTCTCATACTGGCACTCTCGTCTCGTGTGGTCTTTTGAACAAATAAGTAATAGATAAATTGAGTTTTGGCATGGCAATGAAAACATATGCAAGCATGCCACTTAAATATAGAAAACACTGTTTCATGATGTTTAGCAGGTAATGGACCCTGTGGTTCTTTGATCACAGTGTAGCAGAGATGGACTAAATGAGGAAATTATTGTGATCTTGCAAGTAGAAACTGATCTTGCAGTCATTTAGTTGCATTCTTGTGGCAACCTGACTCTGAGGTACCGCACAATCTGCCTGTTTGATTAGAGAAAGTTATATTTCACTATTTTAGTTCCTGTTATACTAAATCCATTGTATTGGATTCAGTGCCAGCACTTATGTGTACCTTCCTTGGAACGAATGTGATGTCACAATGACACTGGCACACAAAAATCAAATAAATCAGCAGGTGATCCAGGTGATTGATATATGCATTTTTTTTCCTTTTTTTTTTCTGCTCATTCTGTTGGTTTTTGTCTTTTGCCCTTCTCCCCCGTCCCTCTTCTCAGCTGTTTCTCTTTCCCTCTTTCTTTCTCCCCTTCTTTCCCCCAGTCAAGTCTGTCCCGTATTCAGTAAGTGAAAATAAAATAAATAATAAAAGGTGAATCAAATGGACCATTACGGCAAGGCTGGGATGGTCAATTTGGTAAAGTAAATCCGTTGGGCATCTTTCTTTGCCTTTAGACAACAATTCTGATGGCAAAAGAGCCAAACGGGACGGGCAAAAAAAAAAAAAATCAAATAAATCCAATCAGTAACTATAAATGACATGTTGCAAGAAATTTCCAATCACAGCTGATGGATATGGAGAGGAGCAAATATGTGAGTTATTTTATTCTGTGTCTGGGGCAAAGTTTGCTCATATTTGTCCAGCACTGACTCAGTTGGCAGAAGGGTAAAACTCAATAGTTTGTCATGATTATTTTTGCTGTGTCACTGTTTAAGCACATTGAATGGCATTACACATTTCCAGATACCCTGGAACACAAGGTAGACAAAACAATGATCTTTAGTTTCAGAAGAACCAGTTTAAATTACTCAATGTCCACTTAAAGAATAGCCTAGTCACGGTATCATGACAAGAGGGGCTTAAATGTCTTTAAAAATGTTTACTCGCTGACTTACCTGCACTCCACACAAAATGTAAAGTTATTTTATTATTTATATAGGCTTACAGTATTTAACTATAAATGAGATGTTAACCTGATTAATGTCATTGTATTTGAGTATTTGAGAATTGCAGAATGTATCTTCTTCTTGAAATATTCATAAGAGTGGAACAGATTTGAGTGACTCTGATTACTCAAAGCCAAAAAAATACCTTCTAGTCTGCATGACTGTTGCAGCCAAATTTAAAGAAATTCCCAGTCACAGCTGTCGTGTATGTAGAGAAATCAAAATATCAACTCTATTATTTTACTTCCTCCCTTTCGTCTTCATTGCAACAAAGATTCAATAAAGAAACATAAAGACAAACTAAACTAACAACTATACACACACAAATCAGAAAACGCTTCAGCAGTTATAAAACCTGGCAGAGAGTTCAGGGTAAAAATCTCTAAAAGGGATCGTCCCCTTTGGAGATGGTCCTGAGGGTGGTTGAGGAAATATCTTAAGATGGAATTGTAGGTGGTTGACAGCTTTTTGCCTCCTATTTAAAAATACTCATACTACTGAAAATTGTTTAAAGTATAAATATTTCATCTTTCCTTTGAAACTTCCATTTTTACTCTATTCAACTTTATTAACAGGAAAATTTTTGTTAAATTTATCAGTTAAAGTACATAAATTCTACAGTTTTTTTCCCCTCAGTAGTCATTGCCAAATATCATATGTTGCAGTCTTATATATTGGCATACACATGGCACTTGCAAGTAAATACAAAATTCATTTTTTAAACAATGATTTCATTCATTGTGGGGGAAAAGGGGTCCCTATTATTTTACTTTACCATTTAGTAGGTCAACATGTATGCGTTAAGACTAAGTCTTAGCATTGGATCCTAAGCTCAGCTGAAAAGCTCAGTTCACATTATTCCAATTTTTATTTCATATGATAATCATTTTAATGGATTGAATGGTGAACATTTGCTTCGTTTATTTCTCGCCAATAAAATACATTATTAGTCTCCTTTTCTGAATAATGATTTGTGGGGTCCTGATTCCCATACTGGTGCTCTTCTCATGTAATGTTTTTGAACAAAGAAGTAATAGTTAGATTGAGTTTCGGCATGCCACTCAAATATAGAAAACGTTGGTTTTTTTTTTTCATGATGTTTAGCAGGTAATGGACCGTGTGGTTCTTAGATTACAGTTCAGCGGAGATGGACTTAATGAAAAAATTGTTGTGATCTTGTGACTGATCTCTCAGCCGTTTAGTTCCATTCCTGCGGCGACTTGAGTCTGAGGCACTCCTCACGATCTGCCTGTTTCATTAGAGAAAGTTATGTGTATTGAAGTATCAAGTTTCAAGCTTTGTTGTCATGTACAGATAAACAGTGTAGCCACATTTACCTGTAATGAAATTCTTGGGCTCGTAAATTACATGTTTCCAGGTAGCCTGGAACACAAGGCAGATGATAACAATGGTCTTTAGTTTCAGAAGAACCAGTTTAAATTACTCAGTGTTCACTTAAAGAATAGCCTAGTCATTGTGTGACGACAAGAGGGGCTAACTTACCTACACTCCGCACAAAATGTAAAATTATTTATATAGTCTTACAGTGAGATCATCTACAAACAGGAGTGCATGGACTGTAAAAAACAACAACAACAACAAAAATAATGCTAATATAAAATCCAAATACAGTGAAAATAATTTATAGCACATAAGACTTTATTTTACTGCAGTCAAATAAATTCAAAATTCTTGGAACAAGGATATAGAGAGTAATTTGTACTTTTAAAGCAGTGAGACCAAAAAACAGTAAAACATGCTCAGTTAGCTAGAGCTACTGAAGAGAAGCAAGGACAAACATATGTACTTTTTATGAAGGGGCTGCTAATTGTAAATGCAAGTTTCAAACAGCTAAATAATGTCAAAAAGTACACAAACATCCATCTGCTTGTGCTTGGCAAATTGATATTTGATAAACTGGAAGTTTAAATCTTACATGAAATGTCCTTAAGGTCATATGCTATCGTGGACTTTAACAGTTGATGTTGTGAAATGTCTTTAAACTTCAAATCAATGCTGTCCAGAGTTATAGTAAACTATAACGCTATATATAATGGTATAGTTTACTAAATTAATAACTCAAACTAAATGCAAATAAGTGAAATTACATTTTAGTTGATTGAAATTAAAAAATCAAAATAGACTTTAAAATATGTAAACTAACTGAAACGATTTTGTAAAAGTGGTAAACAGATACGATTATTAGTTTCTGTATTTTTTTTTCTGAAACTTACTAAATAAAAACAAAAGTAAAAACTAGAAAATACAAACTATAATCTGTATGACACCTCTGGCACTATGGTGGCTGAAATGCTCCAGCTGATAAGGTCCACTTTCCCTTTGCCATCGAACTTTGTGTGGCATAGATCCAAAAAACAAGCTCTAGTCTAAAATGTCCCCATCATTAAGCTATTTAAATCAAAACTTTCAAAAGGGCTTTTTTAATACCTATTCTGCTCTTGATGATCAGCTTCATGATAAAATCAAACTATCACATGACTGCAGGAATCTGGTAGCAACCAACAAAATTGCAAGGCAGCACTCTATACCTTTTTGTGACGGGTTTCACTAGTGACTTACCAGCTTCTTCTAATAGCTCAGCTCTTTTGGCTCCCAGGTGGCTCTTCAGATTTTTTGTTTCTTAAATTAATTCATTACCAAAAATTAAATTAAAACTTAAAAGTAAAACTATGTGTAAAATGAGTGAATAGTATACAAAACAGACATTATATCAGATGTTTACTATTTATATGATCATAAAAAATAAATTTTGAAGTACAAAAACAAGCACACATCTGAATTTGACAAAAAGATCCATGTATACTTAATATTTATTAACCTTTAACTGTTTTACTAGAGTGAAACAGGACAGCTTATCACAAAATAAAATCTAACATAAGAAAAGCCAAGTCCCTCAGCTTTAAGCGGTTGATCCCGTTTATTCTCTCTGTCTTTGACTGCCCTGTTTTGGAGAGGATTCTCTCTCAGGGGGTTGAAATTTTACTGTCGTCAGTCATCTTCTCAAGTTTCCAGAATGTTTTCTTTGTATCAGATGTTCTCACTCTCTCTCATTTACACGTACAAAGAAGCACAAGGGAGGGAAATGAGCGTGTGGTGTGTCTGTAACCTCCCCTCCTTCCCTTCTGCTCAGTACAGGCCAATGACTGTTTGGTGCGAACACTCAGACGTCATCACACATCATGCAGTTGACCAATCATGTATGACCTGAATAGGAAAAAAAAGAGAGAGAGGAAGAAAAAAAAAGAAAAGTGTCTCAGGCTCCCAGGCAGGAACTGATTCTCGTTATTCACTTCAAAGAGTCATCTCTGAAAGTCGCTTCATTCACACCTGACACTTCACTACGGGTCAGGAAATATACATTTTTAAATATAAATATTGTAAGTGTCCTACATGTGGTGGTGTCGTTCCAAGATTGCTGGGTTGTATGTGTCACGGTGTAGGAGAAGAGGACCCAAACGCTGGATTCAGAAGCAAAACCATGTGCCTCATATATGAAAACTAAAAGTAAAAACTTCATTATTACTTTTTATGTCATTTTAAGCAGTGCATAAGTAAATGTAACTAGTTTATAACTAAAAAAAAAATCCCTATCTTACTCTCAATCAAGCTCAAGTCAATATGCTTATGAACAAAAATAAACACCAGAAAACAGTGCAGGGCATAGGCCCATGTGAGCTTTTAATGATGCAGTCAGGTCAAACTCTACAAGGCATCGGGATACAATGATTGTGCTTAAAAAACCTACAACTGCACTGTATAAATGTGTGAATGGACTTGCTCAAGCAAGGCAGAAAAGCCTCATGTAGACATTGCCCCACCGCACCATCATCTGAACTATCGAGGTCAGCTGAAGTTGTAAATGTGCTTTTTAAATGTCCAGGAAGGGATTGTTTATAATCTGTCATCTTCAAGGGAAAACAGAAAAGTATATGTATATGTTATGGAGCTTCCCCCAGAATTAAATTTCAATGCATTTTATCTAAGATTACAGTGTGATTGCACATTGGTTAGAGGTAGAGTGTCTACTTTCCAAGTTCAAGTGTCTACTAGTATCATCTATTAATTGAAAAGTTGGTGGTCCCTGGTTGCTGTAGTCTGCAACCAGGGACCACCATTCATTATCTTTCCCAAGGATACTTGGGCAAGATAATGAATGAACATAGAAAAAAGTGGACATAGATTTGAGCGCTTAGGCAGAGTTACAAAGCATTATAAAGGAACTAGTCCATTTAACATCTTTACGGGGGCCAATGTGGGAAACCTCATTAAGACATCATGTGAATTACTGAGGCCACCTGAGCAAAGCGTAAGAGAAAGTTGAAAGTTAATTAGTTGGTCAGCAGTTGTACAGTATATATACTGGGAATACAGCCAAATATTGTACCACACAGTCATGTAAAATTTATTTAAGCTTTTGGTTTAAGTTAATGAATTGTGAAATAAAAAGTGTCATATAGGCTTTTACAAGTCAACAAGTGCAAAAAAAATAAATAACATAAAAGCCTCTGGAATTAATAATAGTACAGAAATAATGCCTCATCTGCATAAGAAAAATTACCAGCACTGTGTCAGCACGAGAGAAATTTATTTTGCAGTTCATCTGAAAAGATGCAGTTGCGCTTTGGGATCTTTTAAACATCATTAGGCGTATTGCTGCACGCTGTCTGTCCCATCTGTGAGTGCAGAACAAGCAACAAAGCAGCAGCTCGGGGATGACGTCAAACACATGGGTCCTCTGTAGGCCTATAGGAAAACCCAGACATTTTTATCAATCTCGAAAATCCCCCCAGACGCCCCGGACAGAATGTGAAAAGAGGACATGTCCAGGGAAAAGAGGATGGCTGGTCAGCCTAAGTTAGTCAAGAAGTAAGAAGTGTTTGTGAACTAAAAATCCAGAATGTGGGATACTGTTTGTCAGGATTTGGACAGCCCAGTGTGTGCTCCCGATGCAGGGGAAACTAATTCTGCCGGGGAGACCTACCTTTGCACTTGTGCAGGCGAAGCCAATAGAAAGATATGCTTCATCCTATTTCTAGTATTTGGCTTGGAAGGAAGCTGGTTTGGAAACATATTCGTCGATGCTTTATCTTCTGCTTTGAGTTTATGTGGGAGCCCCGTCAAAAACCTGTCCATTATGTTAGCAGTGTCCACGTGTTTTTTTTTTTTTGGTTTTTTTTGGTGGGTTTTTTTGTTTTGTTTTTTGTATTCATACCATTTGCCATACCTCATCTGTGCAGGAGGTATGGCAAATGTTTGGATGGGCAATAACCGTCCAAACTAACTGGACATCATGAACATCAGTTCATGGGTTAAATTTTCTTTGCTTAAATTTCGTACTTCAAACAAGATACATTAAAGCTTAAAATGTATAGGGATTAATGCCTTTTTAAGTGGTGGGATTCTTTTTTGCATTCACATGGAATTCTTTCATATTTAGTTTTCATTTCCCCCCATTCATTTTCTTCTACAATAAAGTAACTGATTAACAAACAGTGACATGACAATTAAAGGAACTCAATGATTTGTTCAGATAATAAAACAAACACACAGTAGCCATAATCAAAATAGTTATGAGATTCTTTCCTGCAGTGTTGGTCCACTAGATGAACTATTAAGTGTAGGAAATTTCCCCCCATGTATGTTTGCAGACAGATCCTTGAGTTAATAGATAATATATTTGACCCCTGACCAGCGTGTTTTCTGCTGCCTTTGTTGTGTGGGGAGTTTCCCTTGAAAAACCGGAAAATCTTTAGTGTTGACGAAACACTACACTTAAGTCCACATGACATAAAATACTTCTCACCTGAACATGACGTTCAAACCTTTCATTGACTTAAGTAAGATATGACAGCAGCTATTTGACTGTAAAGGAGTTGTGACTCTGATAAATCGGGGTATTATTGTGTTTTGGGGAGTTGCTGAGTGTATCTCCTTTTTTGAAAATGAAAATTCACACACAGATCTGAGATCATGATAATGATCATTACATTCCAAAGTCAAGCCAGCTCTTCCTCCGGACCACGAGACTGTTGAAGCCAAATTTAAAAAAAAAAAAAATCCCTGAGCAACAAGTGTATCAAGTAGGTTTTTCTCTGACTGAGGTAAAGGTATCTCATATTTGTCTAGCACTTACTCAAATTGCAGAAGGGGCACGGCTAGAGAGTTTCACATGGTTATCTTTGCTGTGTCACTTTTTAAACGCATTGAATGACATCAGAAGTTTCCAGGAAGTCTGACGATGAGGGACACAATAACAATGATCTTTAGTTTCAGAAGAACCAGTTTTAGATGACATAATGTTCACTTAGAGAACATCCTAGTCATGGTGTAACAAAAAGATGGGGTTAGGGTGGGTTATTCTACAAATAGAAGTGCATGAATAGAACTTAATGACATGGTAACTGAAACAAAACATACAATGAAAACAATTTAAAGCATATGAGAGTCCATTTTACTGCAGTCAGATAATTTTTGAATATGTAGCACAGGACTGGATAAAGTGTTGGGGTTGTTACTCAAAGAAAGTAACCTATTACACATTCCTTGTTACTTTTCTTAAAAGTGTAGATCTCTCCATAATTTTCCTCCTCCTGAAGATCATCACACACCTGCAGCTGATCAAGCCTCGCCAGAGGAGCTACTTAGGAGTGTGGTGGAGCTCTCTTCGACGCTTGATCATTATGTGACTACCCGTCAGTGTTTTCAACATATCAGTAAGCGTAAGCTTGCTGCAGTTGGAAAGTGTCTAACGTCCGCCTCTGTTATTTCCCAGGAAGAGCCTGGAAATGAGAGTGCAGCAAGCACGGGGTGCATGGACACTTGGAAGCGAGGACACAGGGCACAGACACTGGGAGGAAGACACGGCACAGGGATTTATTGTTGTGTATTATTTACGTTACTGTACATAAACGCACTGCTTACATTGAAGGGTCCTGCATTTGGGCCCTTCTCCCAGCGCAGCTGTGACAGTTTTCTACATTCCACAGGACCTCAACTCCCAAAGTATTTTCTATCTTTCTCTCACACTCCTAAAAGTACAGTGACCTGATACAACTTGAAAACATTCAAAATGCTGCTAAAAAATATTTTCCCCCTTCATTAATTTTTGTCACATTTACATGTTTTTAGATCTGGTTCCTGTCCCACACAGCAATGAATGTATTTGAAAGCAAATCTGGATTCTTGGCTCATGGTGCTTAGACATGCAGACTACAGCAGCCAGGGATTGAACTACAAACCTTTCAATTGGTAAATGACCTGCAACAGCCACTCCACACAGGCTGCTTCATGCATTTATAGACATTTTCACAATTCAAGTAACTTGCTACCAGTTCAGTTTTTTAAATTCCTTGGAATTTCAGACTTTCTGAAACTAAACAAGTTAAAAACAGATATCTGGAAGTTATTTTCTCTATAACTAGCCATATCAATCCTATAACAATGATGGTGTTGCTGCTATTCTTGTAACTCTTTCTGAGCTGACCTGAACTACCAGTGTCACTGAAGAAAAAAAAAAAACAAAACTAAAAAAAACCCCCAAAAATCTTTTATTTAGCTGCTAATACAACACCTCTAATACAACACCTCTCACTTTATTTCTCACAATCTCGCCTGATGATGTCTGGTGAGCAGCACTCTAGTTAAACATTGAATCTACACTAGTCTCAAACTCTTCTCTCCCGGCTTTGTTTGTTTTCTGTAACTTTATTCCTCTACATCTCTGTGACAAATGAATTTTCTGAAAATCTCTGAAAATTCTAAATCAGATCAAAACACAAATGTTTCTGTTCACTCCACATTAACAAACAACAATCTTTTTTCGCCAGCACTGAATTTTTCTAGACTGGACAAAGAGGGAATTGCATCCCATTATCCCAACTGTTTTATCAGTGACTGCTTTGGTTCCTTTTCTCAGCTTCAAATCAAGTCACATTTTTTCCATCACCTTAAAATCAGACCCTTTTTAAAGGGGTGCATCCCTGAATCCACTGTTAAGCCCAACAGTCATTTCAGTGCAACTAAATGCTAAATATTTAGTTTCTCAGTTTGTTAAAGGTTTCGCTACTCCAACTAATGAGTTACTAGTGAGTTTTGTAATTAAAGATGAAACTCGGGAAGAGAGCCCGTTTAGTGTCCAACGGTGTTCTGTCAGCACTTGTCTCGCAGAGGCTCAATCAGTTCAAGACAATGTAACAAAATATTTGGCACTGTAAGCCACAGTATTTTGCTGCATCTTTCACACTAATGGATGTTATGGACATTGACAAACTGATATTAGAGTGTATTCATATTACAGGACGGTACAGTATTGTTAGGTTTGAAAGCCTCATGTCTTCCCTCCAAACATACCTCTTGTCATTGTGGCCAAATAGCTGAATCTTTGTCTCCTCTGACCATTAAAATTTTTCCAGAAGGTATTTGGCTTGCCCATGCGACCTGCTGCAAATTTAAGTTGAGCTTTAGTTGAAGGTGTTTGGAGTGGGGGTTCTTTCTTGGTTGGCACCGTCTGAATCCATGATGATGTACAGTTCAGATTACTGTGGACAGTGATGCTGTTTCCAGTTCATAGCAGGTTTGAACATCCTAATCAGTTTCCTATCATTAGAGGGTTTAAGTCTTCTACCAGACTAGGGCAAAGTCATGCCACATCCAAGTAACATCCATATGTACAATTCTTTGAACCAATGATCTTGGAATCTACAGTTGTTTAAAAAATGGCTCCAAGATACCCTCCCAACATGTGCAACTCTACCGTTCTTCTTCTTGAATTGTCAGTGAGTTTCTCAATTGGACTTTCCAATTGTTCTGACTATTAACCAGTCCAATAAATCATTTTATGCCGGTAAAGAGAAACTACCAGTTCTAGTCAATCATGATCATTAACGAGAAGATAATAGGTCTTCAACACCACTTGTTAAAATATTTAAGTGAGCAAGCGCATATGTTTCTAGTCTCTATGTATGTGTGATGGCCACACCTGCAGCATCACAACTCTGAAGTTGGGCAAAAGATGCAGCTGTGTTATGTATGGGAAGAGTTTATTGGGCCATACCATGTGCAGCTCTTTCATGGGTTTCAATAAATAAATAATTTTTAATGCTGTGCTTTCTCTTTGATTTATGAATTGTCTGTTCGCTTAGTATTCTTTTGGGCATTTAATTAAAGTGATTATAAAACTAAGCATTGGTTTGTTTGGTGTTAATACATCCTATGTGTCAACTTGGTCTGATCAGCCAAGATTTAGGTCCCCTTTGTTTCTTGTGGGTTAGGTTAGTTTTGTTTGCAAGTTGCTGTTTTTGGCTTAAGTTTAGTTATATTTATTTGACCTTTTTTAAGGGACCTGTATTGTTAGTTCATTTTGTATATTTTTTTCATTTTGTGTGTAAATAAAACCCACTTTTTTTCTAAATACTTACTGTGTAAGTATTAACACAGTGGTCCAAAGTATAGTATACATGGTCCAAAGTATACTATGCTTTGGACCATGTGTGGATTTCAGAAGATCCAAAATATATTTCATCTTGGGCACCCATTTTTGTTCTTTAAAAGTTATTAAATATGTATGCTGTACAATTGTTCCACCCTGGAAAAAGAACAGTTCACAGAAATCATTAAAATGCCCAGAATTACCATAATGTTCATTCCGACGATGAGTGCATGGGCAAAATGAGGTTACATTTTTAAAAAGGTGTTTAAAAAAGTGATAGGAGGAACTCGCACAAAAAGTGTGAATGTTAAGAAACATTACCAGAAGGGGCTATAAACAGTACCACCTAATTTTCTCACTCTCATCTCTGCAGTATATCTTGTGTCTGAACGTGCTGTTTATGGTATTAAACATGATGGGAACCTTTTTGTTTTTCCTTTCACTCATGACAAACATTCATCTTTTAATTTGTCTGTTTCAGTCTTTTTCTTTAATAAGTTAAAGAGTTGGGTAATTCCAAATGCAACTTTTCAAGCACCTGAAAATTCAGTATACATGCAAATTGTGTCGGCACAATTTGTCAAATTTGCTACAGCTGCTGTATTTAATGTCAATATGCAACACTATCTGAAAGAAGATATAAGAAAGACAGGACCTGGAAGGAAGATGAAAGTTCTTTAATATTTGTTGTACATTCAATTTTAAAGCATGGCCTCAAAGGTTAGATGCATCTAACATGCTGTACTATGTTAAGGATTTAGGCCCTAAATAATCATTGAAGTGCTTTTAAAAATAATGCCATCCATGTGTGTTGAGCTTCATATATATTGCAATAAACAAAACCCTAAATCAATAATACAATATAATATGCAGCTAGCCAGCGGAATTATGTTAAGCTTGCCAAAAGGATGTTAATATGGAGCATACAAAAAGAACAAAACCAACTAGATAGATACACTTTTATGCATATGCTACCAGTGGGTCACCCAATAGCTACTTTGTATGTAAATGAATAGCTACCCATAAAAGAAAATGAAACTACATATTCATAAAAGAGAAATCTCACAGCTGTACTTCATTTTTAAAAATGTTTGCCAAAATAAAAGCAATTGTGATTATGTTGTGTTTAATTATCGCTCATAATATATTTATATTTCTGGCTGTCTTATAACATCAAAACACTGTAAATGCACTAATATTTTGTAAATATACAAACAAATTTTACTTCTGTACACAATACCACAGCTACTGTGAGTGACAATTCTGTCTTTCCTACAGTTTCATGTCAAAGTGTCTGCTGATCCTCGCACTTCTCCTCATGGTTTATGATATATAATTTTGTTTATTATGTCTCAGACTTTTTATTTTGAGACAGAATGATGACACAATGTCATCACATGACATACAAAATTTTTAATTAAAAAAAACACCTTATTAACAAAAAGTCTGGTCTTTTTGCTCTTTTACCAACAAATGATATTCAGTGGAACTACAAATCAGTGGGTCTAGCACAGGTTCCTAAACAAAGGTCCGAAATTTGCAGTGACAGGCATAGTCACTAAGGAGTTAGAAGTTGGCTCCTGAGCTTTAACCTAATATTTTACTGTTTGAAGCAGTGTCTTCAAACAGAGATATTGTGCCAGATTCAATAATAAACGCACACAAAAGAAGATGGCTGTGCACTGGTACATATGAGAGCCAGTTAAGCAATGGTATATTTACACAACAAAAATATTTCTTGGTAACTATTCAAAGGCTAATCATTAAAGGTTATGTAATTGTATTTCTAATCCTATCTTAAATGTTATTTAAGATAGGATAATGCTGGACAGCTATGTTTTTAGCAGTAAGCTCAACAAAACAGAAGTTTACTTCTTTTTCTTTTTAGTCTTGTCTTTAAATTTTACCTGGGCATATTCACAGTCCACTTCCTTTTTCACATTCTTACCCCCCACTTCATCATACAGGCCTCCCATCTCTAGTGCATTGCTCACAAAATTTCTGTTAATTCCCTCCACAATGCACTTCTCCTCCTCCAGATAATAGCTACCAGGTGAATTCAAGTCCACAGAGGTTTCTTCCTTCTTTTTCTTGCTCTTGGTCTTCCAGTTCACACTAGAGTAAATTGCTTCACACTTGTCGCCTTTGTTCTCAGAGTTTTTGCTTCCTCTTGCACCCACTGGCTCAGCGCTTGGCAAGTTGGTGCTACTTGGCTCAGCAACTACTTTAGGGTCAACAACGCCTGCCTCTCTCAACCTTTCAACATTTGCATAAATGCTCTCTTCTGTTGTGTTTGGTGCCTAAAATTGCATAGTAAATTTCAGTGAACATTCCGGTGAAGATCATCTATTCATTCTTGTGTAAATGTAAAAGTATCACACCTTTAAAAAAGCCTTAAAAATAAAGTTAAAGTACCTCATTTCCTTCTTCAGTCGGAGGCTGAATCATCGCAACTGTGTTGTTTTCATCTATTAACCCAACTTTCGGCTTACAGTGATTCGTCTGAGTCCTGAAAAATAAAGTAAAATATCAAATATATATTTTTACAAATCATACACTGCAGTTTTTCACTGCTCACTTTTTAGTTCACAGGATAAACTCATGATGATATATAGTGGTGTATTACAGCTTGCTATGTGAAAACTAGGTCTTGAAAATGAAAACATATAATGTCAGTGTTTTTAGACATGAACTGTCCAATAAACAGCTCAGACTGATGTTAAAGTTAGTCAGTGTTGTTACCAATGTTGAGTATGTTTTCTGATGGATCAAGCCCAAATATACACAGTAGTTGCACAGTATCAGTATTCAGTTAAAGATCACAGAAAATCAGGCCAAATACAACTTAGTAAATAGTAAATGCTGTGGGTAGTTTGAACAATTTTAAGTACCAAATTGTGTCCATACCTGATAACAAACAGCAGAACACACATTAGTACTAATAGTAACACTACAAGAGTGGAGACGATCACTGGATACAGAACTGAACCTAAAAAAACAAAACAAAAATAAATATAAAAATATACCATGTAAAAAAATTAATAAATACATAAAAAATCACCCTACTTAATTTTTAATTGTATGCATGGCATACATAATGTGTTTTGTTTTTTAAACCCCCTGGGTTTGTTCAAGATTACTACCCTTTCAGCTTGTTCGTGGCCAAAACTGGCCACCATAGAGCCCAGAGGGTTAATTAGCCATATTACTCAAAAATTATGTGGTAAAACAAACTTATTTCAAATTCCAAGGTTTTAAATATTGGATTTTGTTTTTGAAAATCACCTGCTCTTTACCAGGTCTTAAAATTACATATATACAGCCTCAGCTGAACTACAAAACATAACATGGTATACTGTGTCATTACTGAACAAAGACTAATCCAAATTTCAGAAGCGGTGTGTTACTGCTTCCATAGGAATCACAAGAATAGGTAGCAGCCAGATGCTGATAATCAAGCACTGGATTATTAAACTTCATTTAATGACCATCAGCAAGCGTGAACATGTTTATAAAAGCAGATCTTTGTGGCAGTTTGCTGGTCCTGAACATTCAGGAGTGTGTTAGCACAATACCAATGATATAAATGTACTGCAAAACATTACATATTTTATGAAACTGGTAGTGAGTCGACTGTAGCTGGATTAACCCATCCCTAACTGCTTGTGTGGATTAGTGGAATTCCTAAAGTTATTGACAGTAAATTTATTGTAAATGAATACTAACATTTAGGGTAAAATCTTGATAATATCTCTTAACTGGCTTTGTAGAGCACAGGATATCAGTGACTAAGGTATCAAATCTCCTTGATCTCCACTGCATCATGTATGTGGGTTAAACAAGAGTATTTACAGTTGCACCAAATACAAACCTTGAGGTTCTGCAGAGCTTTTAAACTTGCTCATACAAAATTGTTGACTGGCAGATCCCAGAGAGTTGAAGCTACGGCAGAGCAGGGTGGAAAAATGCTTCACATGTGGTTGACTCAGAATGAAGGAGCTCCTGTGACCTGTGATGTTTAGAGTCTCACTGAATATTTCAAATCCACCAGACTGATTGACAGGTTCTCCATTCAAATACCACTGTACAGCAGGGGAAGGGTTTCCCTCAGTGTCACAGGAACAGTTAACTTGACTTGCAGTTTTAACACAATCTGATGAAAACAGGATCTGTGGAAGAACTGTCATTGAAAGAAAGTGAGAGGAGTCAGTAAAAAACAACCTTGATGATTGAAAAATATTTGCAAAAATTACTAAAAAAAATGAACTGACAAAGTGACCGGTAAAATGCTGTGTGTAAAGATGGTCATGTCTCAAACTGATCTGGAGATAACCAAAAATGTCAGAAAAATGGAAAACACTCATGTGTTGTTACAATTTCTAACAAAAATAGTATAATTAAATTTTGAGATACATACAATGAATCTCAAGCTGAGTCACATTAGAACGTTCAACTCCGAGCTTATTTTCAGCCTTGCAGAAAAATGTCCGTCTGTTTCTGAAGACTTGAATGTTTAAACTGGTTCCTGTTCCAATTAAAGTCTCCTGGTCTCCATCAGCTCTGTACCAGGTGTAGTTCCTCACTGCTGGGTTGGCATTAGTGCTGCATATTAGACTCACATTGCTGTTGTCTGGTACTGGACCAGAAGGACTGACTGAAACTGTGATGTTTTCAGGTGAATCTAAAGAACGAGTATTAAAAAATGAAAATTAGTTGTGTATTGTACATTGGGTATTACACTACCTGTCATAAAGCCTTATAAATTTATTTAAAAAGATGACATCTTAAGAATGCTTGCACCTTATTTTAGCCCACTGCCTAAGTCTTCTGAAGATAAAGTGTTAGTTTAGTGTTGCGCATACACTAAAGAACTATTTAAGATAATTTTGATCAGACAAAAACTGTGGTATTTTAGTTGAATCCAAAAAAAAGCAATAACACAATCACTTGTGGATGGATATTAACGTGTATTTCACGAAGTCTGATTTATGTACTAAAACAACAGTTTAAGAATGCTGTACTTTTTAATTTAAAAAAATACACTGTTTCTATTTGTTGAGTATTGGAAAAACATGGTATATAAAACTCTGTTCTAATGATCTGACTCTTTGATGCTGGGTTATACTGATGATATGTAAAGCAGATGTGAAATGTGATATTTACACTGAACATCTATTTGAATGCTGCTGGAACGTCCAACTCCAATCTCATTTTCAGCCTTGCAGAAAAATGACCGTCTGTCTCTGGAGACTTTAATGTTTAAACTGGTTCCTGTTCCAATAAACGTCTCCTGGTCTCCATCAACTCTGTACCAGGTGTAGTTCCTCACTGCTGGGTTGGCATTAGTGCTGCAGGTCAGACTCACATTGCTGTTCTCTGGTACTGGACCAGAAGGACTGACTGAAACTGTAATGTTTTTAGGTGAATCTGAAAATTAAGTATTGAAACATGAAAATTAGTGATGCAATGTATGTTGGGTATTACACTACCTATCATTAAGTCGTATGTGTGTATTTTAACAGTGACTTTGCATGTTTTCCCTGTGTACTCTGGCTTCCTCTCACAGTCCAAAGACATACATTTAGAGGGGTTAGATTGATTGGCCATTCCAAATTGCTCATAGGTGTGAATGTTAGTCTGAATGGTTGTCTGTTTCTCTGTGTGGCGCTGTGACAGATGGGCAATCTGTCCAGGGTGTGCTGCTCATGCCCTGTTACGGCTGTGATAGTTATAAACACACTTCTAAACCTGGTGGAAAGTCTTCTCAGAAGAGTTGAAATTATTATAGCTACAAATAGTCGGCCTACATCATATCATACACCATATTTTCCGCATATAAGGCGCACTTAAAATCCTTTATTTTTCTCAGAAATTGACAATGCGCCTTATGTATGAATTCTGGTTGTGCTTACTGACCTCGAACAGATTTTATGTGGTACACGGCGCTGAAAAAATCTGTCAAAAATGTTTTTGTACGACTTTGCTAAGCTACGAAGCTGCACCGCTTGATGGACTGTTAGAGCATCACAGCTACTGTAGTTAGGAGCCTAGCGGAGTAATCTGGGTCCAGAACTCCGTCTGCTTCAGGTCCCTAAGTTGAAGAACACTGCAACATCATTGAGAGTTATAAACGGTCTAAATTCTTTTGTCTTTAATAAAATTATCAGTGTTTCTGTTTTACCAGGTGTAACAATTAAGTTTAACATCCAGGCATCCATGAAAACAGAATTTATTAAATTTAACGCAGTTTAGGGTTGCCAACCGTCCCTTAAAAAACGGAATCGTCCCGCATTTCGAAACAAAAGTACACGTCCCGTATTGAGCTAATAAGGGACGCACTTTGTCCCGTAATACAGTAAGAATTAAAAGTAGTCTATAAATGTTTATGGAATTAACGCTTTGTTTGAAAACATAATTCTCGGCCCCTCTCCTGCTTTGTGACCAATGAGCTGACAGCACACTTATGACAATTCGAGTATGACAATTCAGATTACCAGAGGTGTGGACTCGAGTCACATGACTTGGACTCGAGTCAGACTCGAGTCATTAATTTTATGACTTTAGACTTGACTTGAAAAAATGTTCTAAGACTTGTGACTTGACTTGGACTTTTACACCAATGACTTGGGACTTGAATTGGACTTGAACCGGTTTACTTGAAAAGACTTGATATTTTACCCCAAATATAAAATTTAACATGCATATTATATAGAGATTGAAAATGTGACGTCATTCACGGGTAGAACCGCAAAGGATTCTGGGAACTCGTGGCAAGCGGTACTAGCGCACGCAGGCTTTCAATTAAAATCAGTTATACAGCGATAAAAAGAAACACAAAAATGTCAAGAAGCTGTTGTATTATTAACTGCAAATAGCCGGTCACATGACAGCCACGGGAAGCTGACGGGTAAAGAGATCGGTTGTTATCGGATTACGTCATTGAGGAGAAATTGTTCGAGCCATGTTTCCGAAGTAACAAAGACGCGACGGATGGCCTGGATTGCAGTCATTCAAAGACCAAATATAACGTCCCAGAACACTCACAGGTTAGTCTGCTCCAAGCATTTACACAAAGGTCAGTCTGCTGTTGTAGTTAATGCGTCATTTTTCTTAACATAATTGATGATATAGGTTACAAGCAAGTCTGGCGCTGAACAGAAATTGTCGCGCTATGCTCCTTTATTTATTGTGCATAAATAGTGAATTGTCCTGACACAATATTGCGTTTCGCTTCTGTTATTATGGTACATTGACAAAAACATATACTTTTATTCACAGGATAAAACAGGTTTTTTGTATCACTAATTGCCCAGTACGATTACAGCATACAGTATTATTGTCACTGCTACATTTCTGTGATGCTACCAGAAATTATTTCCACTACTAATTAATTACCGTTGAGCTCAAAGGTCCTATTAATAAACGGTTAACGAATGTGTATTTATGATGACGATTTGTGAGACTGGTAAACTTATGATACGTACGATGGTCTTTCGTTCTACACGGTGCATTTCAAGGTCCTGCACCCATCCGTCGGTAAACTGTACCTGGGCTTGTTGCAGTGACCTGAAGTTACTAAACTTCATGAGTGTATGCACTCACTCCAAGAACCGTATGATTATAAATATGCATATAAATATGCTAAGATGAGATGGCTGACTTCATCTAACTAGCAAATGTTGTCCAGGCTACGTTGGTGATACAGTTTTTTTTAATGTGTATGATATTTTTGTCATGCGATTTTAAAGCTGGTCCTACAACCGCATCCAAGAATAACATGCAGCGTATCTCAGAACTGTCGGTGAAAATTATTCTTGGAGCTAGGTTTAATTGAGCTGCATTTTAAAGAGGTGCAATTTCACAATTTGTGTATATTTTCTAAGTTCACTATTTTGTCATGTGTTGAGAAAAACACAGATTTAAAAATTACATGGTCTAATATTTACATTTAGCATATAACTGCAACATGCTTTTTTTCGTTTTTTTTAACGACTCGAAAGGACTTGAAATTCAAAATTTCAGACTTGTGACTTGACTCGGACTTTTACACCAGTGACTTGAGACTCGACTCTGACTTGCCTGACATTACTTGAGACTTGACTTGAGACTTGAGGATAAAGACTTGAGACTTACTTGAGACTTGCAAAACAATGACTTGGTCCCACCTCTGCAGATTACCGCTCATCTCATTGGTCGAGGAAAGGTCGCTTGCGGAGAAAATACCGGAAGACAACAGATGACCACAACAACAAGCATGGCTGTCACTACCCGATCTGTACCGGAAACCCGATCGGTACCCCGCATGCGCAAATCTTACGTCACTTCCTCTCTTTGCCAACATTGCGACATTCAATACATTTGAATGATACGGTTAGCGCCCGAGGGCGTTCCAAGATGGCCGAGTAAGTACACGCTTACTGCCGAGCTTAGCAAATGTAACCTTATAATACGGTAGCAACACTGTGTCAACTCAGACCTTAGAAGCTTTTACGGTATTTAAGCCAGAAAAGGACTGATTTTGATCAATTAAGAGATAAAATGTCACAGCGTGACAATAAAAGACCCTCGTCTAGCTCCAAGACGAAGCTACTGCTAAAGGCTAATGCTAGCCAAACAACCGGGTCGGTGAACCCACTGCTTGACAACTGCCATGACTATACGGCTCTTTCACTACCTCTCCCAATAACTGAGGACGTAATGGACGAGTTTCCACCTCTACCCGTCTCACCCAGCCAGTCTCCGGCGCCAAAGAAAGCGATGCACTCAAAGGGAGATAGCGTGGATATTGTTGAAACTCTATCAAAACTAATAAACGAAAGAATGGATAACCTTGCACTACAGATTGACGGGATCAGAAAAACTGTGGATTTTGCATGCGAAGAGATAAAAGATGTCAAATGCAGAGTGGGCACATTGGAGCAGAAAATCTCCAAAGAGGAAGAGCGTATGGATAAAAACCAGCAAAGAATCACAGATCTCGAGCGATATTCCAGACGGTGGAACCTCAGGCTGTTTGGTGTCAAAGAAGAACAACAGGAGGATACATGGAAGGTTGCTGTTGAGATTTGTCAGGCTACATTGCCTGAATGTAAAAACCAACTTTATGACACCATTGACACCGTACATCGGGTCGGCTCCAAACGCCCAAACAACACCAGTCCCAGACCTATTATCATCCAGTTCATCTCCCGCAGAACCAGAGATAGCCTGTGGAAAGCAGCTAAGACATCTCCATTCTTAAAGGAAAACCGGGACTTGAAGTTTGCTGAGGACCTTTCCAGAGAAGAGAGGGAGCGCCGGAGCAAGTTGTGGCCCATTATCGAGAAGGCTCGCAGAGAAAATAAAAAGGCCTATTACGTCGGATGCCGGGGTTTTGTTAATGGGACAGAAGTTTTCCCGTCTTCAGAATGAGAGGTGAATATGGGGGAAGCTAAGGAATGGAAAAGACCCTACAATGTTGCACAGTTGCTTGGACTTGGTTGGCTGTTTTTCATTGATCCTTCTGGCGTTTTGGATCATTAAGTCTATGCCTCATTTATAGTGTGAGGACACTTTAAGTTTCAGCACCAGAGTTGTATCCTAAAAAATATTTCGTGTATTTCTGCCGAGTTATTTTCATCCTTGCAATGCTCGGTCCCTTAGTGAGGTTTATTTTTTGTTAAGCACACAATATTGGTTCTTTAAATTTCTAGCTATTTATTTTTTGTTTTCTTAATTGTCATTTTCTATTGTTTCCCTAAATGCCAGGGGGTTGAGACAGATCTGTAAACGTAAAGCCTTATTTTTGTTTGCTAAGAAATATAAAAGTCATTTTTGTTTTTTCCAAGAAAGCCATTCTGTATCTGCTGATGTGAACTTCTGGAAGTCTCAGTGGGGTAACGATGTTTGGTATTCGCATGGCACAGAGAGGTCAGCTGGGGTCACGACTCTCAAAGGTAGCTTCGAAGGTATTGTTCTACATTCAGATTGTGACTCTTTGGGTCATTATATTTGTCTGATAGTAGAATACAATCACTCCATTTTCATAATTGTCAATTTATATGGCTATAATACCAAACCTGAAAATGATAATTTAATTGACTCTTTAGATACAAGGATTAGTTTTTGGCTCTCTAAATATCCCAGTTCAAACTTAATAATTGGAGGAGATTTTAATGTTTCACTAAATGACACTATAGACAGATGGCCACCAGCACAACATTTTAGGAATAATTTGAGATTGGAAACATTTATGGATAAATTTAATGTAACTGATATTTGGAGAGACAAATTTCCTGATGATATATCTTTTACCTGGAGTAACCGTTCTGGTTCAAGGAAATCACATATTGATTTCTGGTTAATATCAAGTAGTCTATCAAAGGACAGTGTTACGGTCAATATCCTTACAACTCCACTTACGGATCATAGAGCAATATATATTAATCTGCAACTCTTTCCTACTATTGCAATTAATAGATCCTCCTATTGGAAATTAAATAGCTCGCTTCTGAGCCATACAATTGTAAAATCTGAAATTACACGACTGTTAAAACACTTTATACACAAGGCTAATATTGAGAATTCCTATAGCACAAACTGGGAAATTTTTAAATTTGAGACAAGTAAAATGTTGAGACAGTATGGGGCAAAAATAGCTAAGTCAAGGGCAGCAGAAGAAGAAAATCTAATTGTTCAAATTTCCGCAATATATCAACTCCCACCAGACGAGGTCTCGGAAGAGGATAGATTACATCTTAGGTCCTTTCAATCTAAACTGGATGAGATTTACCGCCAGAAAGCTGAAGGAGCTTTCGTTCGTTCAAGAAAAAGGTGGATAGAGGAGGGAGAGCAGAATTCTGCTTATTTTTTCCGCTTAGAAAAACATAGATCTAAAACCAATACTATTCATAAATTGAATATAAATGGTACGGTCAGTGATGATGCAAAAATTATCTCTCAATTTTGTTGTAATTTCTACTCAAAGTTGTATGAATCCAATTATAACGCAAAGGTCGCTACCCAATTTATTGACTCTGTAAACAATGTTAAAATGATTAAAAGTGCTGATAGGCTTTTTTGTGACAGTCCAATTACTGAAAAAGAGATATTGACATCTATTGAATTTCTTAAAAACAACAAATCTCCGGGCACAGATGGGCTGGTGGCTGAATTCTATAAATCATTTTCTTGTCAGCTTGCACCCTTTTTGTTGCAGGTTTATAATGAAAGTATTGAAAGGGGCACTCTTCCTCCCAGCCTTACTCAGGGACTTATTACTTTAATTCCCAAACCTAAGAAGGACCTACTTTTTATAGACAACTGGAGACCAATAAGCCTCCTAAATAATGATTATAAAATATTAGCTCTATTGCTAGCTAGAAGAATTAAATATATTTTGGACGATATTGTAGACGAGACACAGTCTGGTTTTATGACAAACAGACACATCTCCAATAATATTAGACTCGTCTTGGATATTCTGGACTACTCAGCATTAATATCTGATGACTCATTTATCCTTCTCCTGGACTTCTATAAAGCCTTTGACTCAATTGAGCATGAATTTATATTTCTTACACTTCAGAAATTTGGTTTTGGTGATATCTTCTGCAGAGCTATCAAAACTCTGTATTCCAATGCTAATAGTTCTATTAGAATGAAAAATGGCACCACTTCTCGTTTTAGTCTTAATCAAGGTGTACGCCAAGGTTGCCCGATTAGCCCTTATCTTTTTTTACTTTGCACCCAAATTCTTGCCTCTCATATTTCGAATAGCCCTGTGAAGGGTATAAACATAGCAGACAGAGAGATTGTCATCAGTCAATTGGCAGATGATACCACAATTTTTCTTAAAAATGCCAGCCAAGTGCCAATTGCTTTACATGTAATAGAGGATTTCTCAAAAGGGTCTGGATTGGTCCTAAACTTAAATAAATGTCAGTTATTACCTGTCAAAGAGTGTAATGTTCAGAGTATTTGTAATATAACAGTTAAAAATGAAGCAACATATTTAGGTCTGATTATCTGCAAAGATCCAAAAGACAGAATTTTACTAAATTTCCCCCCAATTATTAAAAAATCTCAAACCAAATTAAATCAATGGTTGCAGAGAGATTTAAGTATAAGAGGAAGGGTATTGCTCTCAAAAGCAGAAGGTCTGTCTCGACTGACTTATGCAGCAATTTCTCTGCATGTGGACGGCAAAACTTGTAAGGATATTGATCGAATGCTCTTCAACTTCCTTTGGAAAAACCGGACACATTACATCAGAAAAAGTGTATTGATGAATGACTATGAACACGGTGGTCTCAATGTTTTGGATTTTACTACTCTAAACAATACATTTAAGATTAATTGGGCTAAACATTTTCTTAAAAATCCGGTATCCATTTGGAATTTTATTCCTCACTACATTTTCTCTAAGTTTGGTGGTCTAAGTTTTATCTTAGGTTGTGATTATAATATAGATAAGCTTCCAGAAAAGCTCTCGATGTTTCACAAACAAGTTCTATTAGCTTGGTCCCTTATATATAAACACAACTTTACACCCCATACGTATTCAATTTGGAATAATAGGAACATAATGTATAAAAATAAATCATTATTTTTTTCTAGGTGGGTTGAGAAACGGATTGTTTTAGTGAATCAGCTGTTTAATCCTAATGGGCAGCTCATGTCCTACTCAGAATTTTTAAACACCTATAAATTTCCAGCCACACCCAAAGAATATGCCATATTATTTGATGCAATACCTACGGGTATTATAATGCTTTTTAAAGGTATTCAACCTTGCATATCATCTGTTTCTCTCCCCAACCCTTTAGATTCACACATAGGAAGAATCTGTCTAACAAACCACAGTAAAAGTAATAAGAATATTCGTGCTTTGTTCCAGACAGAATCTCTAACTATCCCACATGTGGTCTCTTATTGGAATTCCTTTGTCAGTGACATTAACTGGAAAAGAGTATGGACAATTCCTAACAAGTATCTGGTAACGAATAAAGTGAAGGAAGTCTCATTTAAAATATTGCATAAATTTTATCCTGCTAATCATTACATGACGAAGTTCAAAAGGGACATAAATGTGAACTGTGGATTTTGTGGAAGCCATCCTGAGACTGTGCAACACTTCTTCTGGATCTGTTCATTCGCTAGAACATTTTGGAAAGACTTCAGTAGATTCATTGCTGGACATCTCTATAATGACTTTACTGTGAAATGGGAAAATGTTGTATTTTGCTTCTTTCGAAGGCAAAAAAAAAGATGTTTACTTTATAATAAACTTATTAGTCATCTTAGCTAAATTTTATTTTCACAAATGCAAATACAGTAAGAAAAAACCTGATTTTAAACATTACTATAATGATGTTTTATGTTACATAAAATTGATTAGTGGATCACTTAACAAAAAGGCTATGAAAACTATTACTATTTGTAGTAATTACAAATTATTTGAATGTTTGTAATTCTTTGTATTACACCCCCTGGCATATGTTAATTTTGTTCTGATTGTATACATGTTCTGTATACTGTTTCTTAATAAAGTTTAATATTTTGAAAAAAAAAAAAAAAGATACGGTTAGCGCCCAGTTAGCTCCTAGCATTTCTCAGCAGCTCTGCCTCCTTTTCGACTACCAGGACATTTAAACAATGAATAATCCGTATCCGCAACAAATTTTTGCTTTTCTCCTCAACAGAAAGCGTTCCCCGATTGAACAACAGCGCCGTAAAATAAGAAGAATGGTGCCTAATGACAGAGTTAATAATACAGACTTTATAATATGTCACGTGAAGATTCAGCAGCCAGATGAAGTGTTTACTGGCAATTGACAGTGATAGCGGACATTATCATCACTTTTCCAACAATCCTCTCCACACAGACAAGCATAAACACACTCGATTATCACTAAATCAAATTTAACACACGTTTGTAATGACGCTAATTCAGTTTACAATAGGGTTCATTCGCTCAGTCAGCAGGTGGCGGTATCCTCGTACACTGGGGAGTACACTGCCATTAAACGAACAGAAGAAGAAGAAAACCCCTGCACATGCGCGGTACGGATCGGGAGTCCCGATCTGTCACTATCTTTTAATTTTTTTATTTTTGTCTACATTATATTAAATGTTTCATTATCGGAAACATGTTAAGAGATACTTGTTATTCTTAACATCTTAACAGATACTCTGACCTGTAACTATCGTAAAATGCTTCGACTGGAAGTAGACACCTTTCGCGCATGCGGGGTACCGATCGGGTTTCCGGTACGGATCGGGTAGTGACAATGGCCAACAGGGAAACAAACGTCGACACTGTGGTGCAAGTCTCGGACGACAGTACATCTAAAGCTGGGCAGACACTGTGCGATTTTTTTCAGTCACGTTATTCAGCTCCTGCTCAAACTGCACGATTGACTCATAGGGGTTAGAAGTTGGTAGGTCACGATGCAGGGTCTCACACTATACCGCCCGATGCTCTGATGCGACCTGAGTGCTCACACTGTGCCTCCATAAAATTAAGGTTATAACAGAAAATCTGTCGCTCCCCCTCTCTGTCTTCCACTCACACAGACACACCACCACCATCAACTTTGCTAAATTGCTAATGAAAAACATTGATCAGGCAGCTGTGATTGAGCAGCAGTGTAAATCCAACTATTTTCACGGTTGTTGTGGTCGTGATAATTTTGTGATGCCACATCGAAAAAGCTCGGATGAGCTTTCCAAAGTTCTACAAGTTGTGCCTCCATCGCTTGTGTCCAGATCACAGGCTGCACAGCCGTGCTGCTCCATCTTTTTCACCGACGTTTACGTGTTTGCGCGTGAGCGGCTGTGTTGACACCCTCACCAGCGATTGATGATCGGGAGCTGGTCGTTAGGTGTTAATCGCTTCTGGTTACCCCACGTATACTACACGATGCACGATGAAGGCCAAAATCGGGCCGATCACTCAAAAATCGGCTCAAAATGGGCCAAAAATCGCACAGTGTGAGCCCAGCATAAGCCCAGCATTAGAGCAGCAATGTTTGTTCCCCTCAGAGAAAGAGGGGGGGAAAAGGCTGCAAAAGTACAGGGAGGAATGGGAAAGGAAAACACCTGGCTGGAAAAGTGCACGATAACACCTTTAAAGCGCACTGCACTGTGTGCCGGCGCACTTTTTCCATAGGCATGCTTCTAATGGTGGGCACATGAAGAACATGAGGGGCGTGAAAGCTCGGGGAACCCTTAACCAATTTCTTGTCCACCAGGCCACGGCAGAAGCAGATATGGTATGTAAACACTGGTTTGTGTTTTTTTTTAAACCCTCTGGTTAAGGTTAATATGGGCATGTGCAGTGAATATCAGCGCTATGTGGCCAGAAGATAATATAATTTATTTTGTTTAATAAACAACTGCAAGGATAGATGATTACAACAAATAGATCACTAATACATAAAAGTAATACATAGATGAATAATGATGATGAGTTATGATGCGTAATCATGGGAACAAGTGGGTTTACAAACAGGAGCAGCTGATTAGCATTAGAAAAGCTGAAATAATACCTCAACTGAAGCCGATTGTACTAAATGCACTATATGTGCACTGTTACAAGAATATTTTTCGTTCTATTGTTTTCTATTAATTTATATAATTTTAAGTTAAGCAGGACAGAGTTCTTTTAAAGAAAGATTTACTTATATTCTCAAAAGTTAAGCATGACAGGCTTCTGTTTAAGAAAGAGACCTGTTTTACTGTGTTAATGTTGTCATTTTGAACAAAGAATATGCATCTGCTTAAATCAAATTCAACTCAAATGGTTAAAAAATAATTTCACACACAAAAAAAAGAGCTACAAAATTCACCACACTGGGAAGGGTGAACTGGGTTGCCCGGCCCTGGCCACGAGGTGTCCCTTATTTATTTTTCAGGGGGTTGGCAACCCTATATCATACTCCATATTTTCCGCATATAAGGCGCACTTAAAATCCTTTATTTTTCTCAGAAATTGACAATGCGCCTTATGTATGAATTCTGGTTGTGCTTACTGACCTCGAACAGATTTTATGTGGTACACGGCGCTCAAAAATCTGTCAAAAATGTTTTTGTATGACTTTGCTAAGCTACGAAGCTGCACCGCTTGATGGACTGTTAGAGCATCACAGCTACTGTAGTTAGGAGCCTAGCGGAGTAATCTGGGTCCAGAACTCCGTCTGCTTCAGATCCCAAAGTTGAAGAACACTGCAACATCATTGAGAGTTATAAACGGTCTAAATTCTTTTTTCTTTAATAAAATTATCAGTGTTTCTGTTTTACCAGGTGTAACAATTAAGTTTAACATCCAGCCATCCATGAAAACAGAATTTATTACATTTAATGCAGTTAGAAGTTAGCAAGAAGTTAGCTTGCTAGTTTCCACCTAAAGATGATATTACCATGTTCTGACTGAAAGATTTCTGAAAAAATTAAAATGTACAGCTCTGCCATCACTTCCAACATAAATGAAGACAGAACACTCAACCGCAGTGACTTTTGTAGTGTTACTGAAGTTGGACTATATAATGATGTGCTATGTGATTGCTAGCAACACAGCTATGTTAGCATAACATAAATGCAGTGAAGCTGGGGGATGAATGCTAACTTTGTTCCACTCGATAAAAGTTAATGTGAGGGTTCCCAAAGGTTAGGGAGAAATGCAATCGCATGACAGGATACTGTAAACAGACCAAACTTTAGTCAGGAGAACAACTGAGATAATCCATCCACAATACGAGGTTACTCATTAATATACTGCAGCAACATGGGAATAGAGCAGCTGCAAGAGAATTCAACATTAATGAATCAATGGTACAGAAGTGGAGGAAGCAGGAAGAATGAGTTGAGTAAAGTTTGACTTATCTGACCGTGTTGTTTTGCTTAATGCGCCTTATAATTCAGTGTGCCTTATTCATGAAAACAGACACGTTTGTTGACAGTGCACCGTATATACCGGTGCATCTTATAGTCCAAAAAACTACGGTAACCTTTTTAAAATTGAGAATCAAATGTCATTCTAGTTATAAGTGGGTGGGCAGAGGGGCAAAGACTTTTGGAAATGCTGTGTGTATGCTTTTACTTTTTTCTGTAAAAATGCATTGGTTTTTTATTTCTAGACTATTCCAAAAGCTCAGCATGTAAATTTCAGTTCTAATGGTCTGAATCCTTGATGCTGGGTTATACTGATGATATGTAAAGCAGATGTGAAATGTGATATTTACACTGAACATCTATTTGAATGCTGCTGGAACGTCCAACTCCAATCTCATTTTCAGCCTTGCAGAAAAATGACCGTCTGTCTCTGGAGACTTTAATGTTTAAACTGGTTCCTGTTCCGATAAATGTCTCCTGGTCTCCATCAGCTCTGTACCAGGTGTAGTTCCTCACTGCTGGGTTGGCATTACTGCTGCAGGTCAGACTCACATTGCTGTTCTCTGGTACTGGACCAGAAGGACTGACTGAAACTGTAATGTTTTTAGGTGAATCTGAAAATTAAGGAATAAAACATACAGATTAGTGGTGTACTGCACTGTATGTTGGGTATTACACTACCTATCATTAAGTTGTTTATTTGTATTTTAACAGTGACGTTGCAAGTTCTCCCTGTGTCTGTGTTGGTTCTCTCTGTGTACTCTGGCTTCCTCTCACAGTCCAAAGACATACAGTTAGGGGAGTTTGATTGATTGGCCATTCCAAATTGCTCATAGGTGTGAATGTTAGTCTGCATGGTTGTCTGTCTTTCTGTATTGGCACTGCGACAGACTGGTGATCTGTCCAGCGTGTGCCCCGCCTCTTGCCCTGTGACAGCTGGCATGGTCATAAACACTTCTTCTAAACCTGGTGGAAAGTCTTCCCAGAAGAGTTGAAACTATTATAGCTACAAAGAGCTGGCTGACATCATATCAGATGTCACTTTTAGTTATATGTGTGTGACCAGACAAGCAAAGACTTTTGTATATTGAAACAGTTTAGGAATGCTGATACTTTTTTGTGCAAAAATGCATTGGTTTTTTTATTTGATGACTATTCAAAAAGCTCAGTGTGTAAATTCCAGTTCTAATGGTCTGAATCCTTGATGCTGGGTTATACTGATGATATTATACTTGAAATGTGCAATTCACTTGTATTTTTATATACTTGAAATGTGCAATTCACTTGTATTTTTATTTTTTATTCCTATTTATTCTATTTATCCCCTTCGTATATTTTATTTATATTGTCTCTGTATTTATATATGTGTGTGTGTGTGTGTGTGTGTGTGTGTATACATATATATATATATATATATATATGTATATATATATATATAATATTCTGCAACTCTGTAACTTCTGTCGGTGCTGTACTTTTTTGGAAATCGAATTTCCCAGAGGAACCCACCCGAGGGATTAATAAAGTTCTATCTAATCTATCTATCTATGTAAAGCAGATGTGAAATATGATATTTACACTGAACATCTATTTGAATGCTGCTGGAACGTCCAACTCCAATCTTATTTTCAGCCTTGCAGAAAAATGACCGTCTGTCTCTGAAGACTTTAATGTTTAAACTGGTTCCTGTTCCGATAAATGTCTCCTGGTCTCCATCAGCTCTGTACCAGGTGTAGTTCCTCACTGCTGGGTTGGCATTACTGCTGCAGGTCAGACTCACATTGCTGTTCTCTGGTACTGGACCAGAAGGACTGACTGAAACTGTGATGTTTTTAGGTGAATCTGAAAGTTAAGGAATACAACATACAAACTAAAATGTTAAGACAGTTTTTTTTTGCAGAAGTAGTGTTTATAAATTGGGTACAATGCCTTCAGTATATATTTTTTCCCATTAAATTAATAACTCATACACATCTAACACCAAACAGGAGAGAAGGGAGCAAACCGCACCAATTTACTCATTTTTTCTTTTATCAAGAAAATTTGTAGAGTGATAGTAAGAAGTTGCTTTGGCCCTTTCTTTCTAAATACTGATGTATCCAATAAAAATCCATCCATCCATCCATCTTCATCCGCTTTATCCGGGGCCGGGTCGCGGGGGCAGCAGCCTAAGCAAAGAGGCCCAGACCTCCCTCTCCCCAGCCACCTCCTCCAGCTTATCCGGGGGAACACCAAGGCGTTCCCAGGCCAGCCGAGAGATATAATCTCTCCAGCGTGTCCTGGGTCTGCCCCGGGGCCTCCTCCCGGTGGGACATGCCTGGAACACCTCACCCAGGAGGCGCCCAGGGGGCATCCTTGTCAGATGCCCGAACCACCTCAGCTGGCTCCTTTCGATGTGGAGCAGCAGCTGCTCTACTCTGAGCCCCTCCCGGATGGCCGAACTTCTCACCCTATCTCTAAGGGAGAGGCCAGCCACCCTTCGGAGGAAGCTCATTTCCGCCGCTTGTATCCACGATCTCGTTCTTTCGGTCACTACCCACAGCTCGTGGCCATAGGTGAGGGTAGGGACGTAGATCGACCGGTAAATTGAGAGCTTCGCTTTTACACTCAGCTCCCTCTTCACCACGACGGACCGGTGCAGCGTCCGCATTACTGCAGCTGCAGCCCCAATCCGTCTGTCGATCCAATAAACTTTGGACTTTTTTGATACTTCTTTTTCTCTGTGTCTTATTTAGAGTTTGGTCGCCATGGCAATGATAAATGCCCTGGTTCTTACATACCACTATTCTACTCAACTTAAACCGCTTCATACAACATGCCTCATCCATTCACCTAATTTATGTTTAAGTGTTTTCTAATTAAAATAATATCGAAAGTGTTTTGTTCATCAGATAACAGCTTATCTAAATATCGTTACCCGAGGATATTTGGTGTGCAAATTGGCTCCACTCTGCATGCCAACCTTCCAAATAGTAGATAACCTGCTCTACCTTCTGAGCTACACCAGGCACGTGCGAGGGGCGGCTTGAGCACCTGCCCCTTTCCTGATGGGTGTCCCAAATGCCCTTTTCTTGAGGCAATTGTTTTATGTGTGTTTTATGCATGCGGCGCGTCTGCGCAGAAATATTGGGAGAAAGAAATGCCGTAAAAAACACTGTTTAATGGCGTTGACCTGACAGAATACCGTATTTTACACCAGGAAGTGGCGTCTTAAACGCCGTTTCTGAACGGGAGAAAAAAAACACACTTTTACCTGTCTTTGAACGCCACTCAGCAAAAAATGGCATTCAAAGACAGATTAAAAACTGTTTTTTCCGGCGTTCAGTGTCAGCTGTGAAGGCGTTTAAAACGCTGTTTACTTGAAACTATGCAGGGCCTTCCCCATGGTGTTAAACTGCATTTCTTACGCCATTTCTTAACCAGACGTGTTAGAAAACTCGCAATATTTGGCAGAAATGGCTTACCATATGCAGAGCTGTAGAAGAAGCAAATTAAATGGGAGACGCAGACTGATGCAACAAAAACCAGTTAGGTGTACATTGTACACTTAGTATGCATTCACAGCGTACACATAGTCTATAGCACACAGATGAACCTTATTATTACATGTTGGTAAGTTGTCTTGTGACAGCTGACAAATTGAAACAGATGAGCGTGCTGTGTGTGAAACAGCGCGACAAACATTGCCTGTCCTTTTATTAACTGCACAAGTAGTGCTGGTCATTAGCTGCCAGCTAACTGGGTAAGGGTCTGTAGCTCTGCCCACCGTTTCAGGGAACAAATTTAGTTTTAAAGTAAGTTACAGGGCTTTTCCTGCCTTCCTGGAGCGCTTATATTTCACTGAACAGAATCTAACACACATATCCAAATAAGAAACAAAATATATTAGATTTATATTTCAAATATGACAAAATGATGATTTTACAAAATTATTGTATCTTTACAGTTTAAACATTTAATAAACTTTCTGCCTGCACAGAGTGTACAGTCAAACAAATTGAATCCTCATAAATACATTATTTCATGTTTATTACTTAATTTGTTTATTTTCATCCCTTTATTATTATAGCACTAGGAATAAATAATGGGGGAATTATTCTGGATCAACACCATGATACAAACTTGTGGCCATAGTATATACAGTATTCTGAGAAGGTTTTTTATGAGTATAGATTTTTTAAATTATAACTCATGATGTGATATTGTCCAGACATGCCCTGTAAGGACATGAGGAGGAAACAGTGTTAAAAGGAGTTGTGTGAGGCAGTGGATCTCTCACCAGCTACATTAAAAAGAGCACAGGTATCAATAACACATGTACCAGCTGTTCCACTGCAAAGGTATTCAAGTATAATAATAATAATAAACACAATGTTTTGGTTCTATAACATTTTTCTATCATTACTTTATCATAGATTAGGTACAAGAGTTGTTAAGTTTGGATAATTAAATAATAGATTAGTGCAATAGCAAAGTGTGCCTTGTTGTCAGATGGATAGCAAGTGGAGAGTGATAGATGAGAAAGAGTGATTCACAGGCAGAGCCTAGTTTATTTCTCACAGTTTTATTGCCTTATGGTTCCAAGCGCTGTCACCAATCTTTGCATTTCATTATTATTTCATAACACTTGTTTAATCAGCAACCATTTCTCATATGGACTTTTTACAGTTTCAGATCAGCACAGCCCTGCCCTCCAGCACTATCAGCAGCAACCCCTCAACAACAACATTGTACCCATCAGGTAAAACATGGGCTAAGTTTGCTTTGCACTGTCCCCACCTGATGACAGTGATATAGTATGATGATGTTCCATATTAGATTCCTGATGGTTGGTGGGTGTGGCTTCAGCCTGGTTCTATGTGCCCCTTTTTAACTTTGAGCACCGCCCCTTTAAACATCTCTGCACAGCCCTGAGCTACACCCACTCCAGCCACCCCTCCTGAGCTAAAGCCAACCAACCTCACCTCCCCTGAGCTACAGTCCCACTTTACCCAGTTGTGTTCATCATCCATATTTAATGAGTGTGTATGTATTGCCTCTATCTACCCACATTTCTTTGTTGCATTGAACTGTTGAATATTCATTTTCTCACTCACATTTGTCCTGGTTTGCATTCAAAGACATTATTGGCTACCATCTGGATTTTTCTGCTACACCTGAACAAAGGTTGATTTTTTATTTACTATCTGTGGCCTGAGTCTGGAACTGGGGCCTCATTCTCACATCACATAACAGTTATCTGAATTTTGTTTTTTTAATAATTCTGTTTTACTGGTTGTGTATTCACAAAACAAATATCATAACTTGGGGAAAATACATGATACTATATATAGTAAGTGAAACTCTGAAACTGAAAACTGTAAAGTGAAAAGCAACTGTCAAATGTGACTGACTAAATGTAGTTTTACTCTTAGAGAGAATAAATAACAGATCTAGATAACTGTATTTATTACTAAATACATTACTACTACTATTTAAACGTTATTACTATTTATTTCATTTGAGAAGAGAAAAATAAACTCACATGAAATATCAGGAGTTAAACTTGTTTCAGCAGTGACATCAGGGCTACCATCTTGTTTCTGGTAGACAGCAGTGCAGGAGATTTTATTTCCATGATGGAGGTGAGAAGCAGTGAAATTCATAACAGAGGTCCTGACTTTAGTTTTGTCCTGATTCTCCTGCAGTGTCTCCTGACTCTGACCCAGGTTAGGGCTCCATGTCAGAGCTGGAGGATGAGACCAACATGGAGCTGGAGCTGGAGCAGAGCACGTCAGACTCACTGAGGCTCCCTCCTCCACCTCCAGTGTGGATGGAGTCAGAGTCGGTGAAGGAGGATCTTGTGGTGGGAAGAAATATTTTCATCAGTCAATAAAGAAATGAGCAGTAATTAATTTAAGGAGTTTTTTTTGCTGTGTAAAATCCAGTAAATTCACAATGTCAAAGTCAAAGCAGCTTGACTCGTGTCATTTATTCACATGAATTGTCTTTATATGGATATAAAAACTTACCTATGAATGAAATATCTACACCAGCTTGTGTAAAAGTGAATTTCAGTGTATTATCACACTCCAGTCTGAAGTAGTATTTACTTCTTTGAAGAAGACTTGCATTATTGAAAGTTGTGGTGCAGTCTTTCTTTGTTAAGTCTCCTCTCATGTCTTTAGTTGCAAGCAGTTTTGCACCTTCTTTGACCCAATATGCTTCACATGTATGATCTAACATGTTTTTATAGCTCTTCTCTACGTCAAAGAAGCAGGGGATGATCACACAGGTTCCACTCACGACATTTATATTCTGTGGCACTGTGATCCCCCACGTTCCACCTGAAAAAGATAATGCTTTTAATTTCGTTACAATAATTGGTATATTGTACTACAGTCGATTCCATTTTTTCTGCTTCTCCAGTTGAAGGTCGCTAGGGATCTGGAGCATGTCCCAG
The DNA here is from genome assembly GCF_965226115.1 of Aulonocara stuartgranti. NCBI lineage: Eukaryota > Metazoa > Chordata > Actinopteri > Cichliformes > Cichlidae > Aulonocara > Aulonocara stuartgranti. The sequence goes on from NC_138947.1 coordinate 20,078,868, forward strand.
TTGGCATGTGGCAGGAGGCAGGATACACCCTGGACCAGTCGCTAATCTGTTACTGAACTAACATATAGAGACAGATATCCATTCACACTCTTACTCAAGTCCGGGCAGCTAACAATTACTAGTTAACCAAACCCTGTGCACATCTCTGAACTGTGGGAGGAAGCCAGAGTGCCCTGACAGAACCCAATCAGACAGGAAGAATATGCAAACTCCACACACTACACAGTGTCCCCATTCAATCATACTAATAGAATCTATTTGGATAATAGTCAGGGCATGTAATCAATAAAGTAGGAATATTAATGAAATTGAAAGGTAATTTGTTCACTTTAATATTATGAAAGACAGACATACCAGCTTCTTTTGCACTCTGACTGAATTGTTAATGGAACGTGCCACTACAGACCATAAAGCCAAGTGACAAAAGTAAAACTGCTCTGCAAATACTTTCCAGTTTGCGAACCCAGCCCAATTTTTACTCTTTAAGTGTTCGTGTGTGTGTGTGTGTGTGTGTGTGGGGGGGGGGGGGGGGGGGGGGGGCTACTTTTAACTATGTAAAGCACTTTGTGCTACATTTTTTGTATGAAAAGTGCTTTATAAATAAAGATTGATTGATTGATTGATTGATTGATTGATTGATTGATTGATTGATTGATTGATTGATTGATTGATTGAAAGGAGAAGTTTGTATATTTATCAACATTTAGGAGCTTAAGTCTTCCATTATGTTTTACAAATCCCAGAGAAGTCATGATTGCAGAATAACTAAAATCATTACGTTACTAGCTGTTTTATGTCTAATTTGAACAAAGCCAAGAAAAGTAAGTCAATAGCAGTGACATTATTTATAGTAGAGGACAAATAAACTTACTTGAAATATCAGGAGTTAAACTTGTTTCAGCAGTGACATCAGGGCTACCATCTTGTTTCTGGTAGACAGCAGTGCAGGAGATTTTATTTCCATGATGGAGGTGAGAAGCAGTGAAATTCATAACAGAGGTCCTGACTTTAGTTTTGTCCTGATTCTCCTGCAGTGTCTCCTGACTCTGACCCAGGTTAGGGCTCCATGTCAGAGCTGGAGGATGAGACCAACATGGAGCTGGAGCAGAGCACGTCAGACTCACAGAGGCTCCCTCCTTCACCTCCACTGTGGATGGAGTCAGAGTCGGTGAGGGAGGATCATCTGGCAAAAAGATCAGTCAATAAAGAAATGAGCAGTAATTAATTTCAGGTTTTTATATTCTATGTAAAATCCAGTGAATTCACAATGAAGTCAAAGCAGCTTGACTCGTGTCATTTATTCATATGAATTGTCTTTATATGGATATAAAAACGTACCTATGAATGAAATGTCTACACCAGCTTGTGTAAAAGTGTATATCAGTGTATTATTACAATCCAGTCTGAAGTAATATTTAGTACTTTGAAGAAGACTTGCATTATTGAAAGTTGTGGTGCAGTCTTTCTTTTTTAAGTCTCCTGTCATTTCTTTAGTTGGCTTTAGTTTTGCATTTTTACTGTTAAATGAAGTTGAATTACTCCAATATGCTTTACATGAATCATCTAAGTTATTTTTATGGTTCCTCTCAACATCAAAGGAGCAGGGGATGGTCACACAGGAGCCTCTCAAAACATTTATATTCTGTGGCATTTTGACGTTGAACGTTTCACACAGTGCACCTGAAACACAACACAATGAATTGTAAAAAATAAATGCAAACAGTAATTTACAGCAACAGTACAGTTTTAATTATTGCAGCCTTTATCCAGAGTTATCACTGCTGCTAGGACTTCAGTGTTTAATTCAGGTACAAATGCTAAATATTTTTACTGTTAAATATCTAATAAATGGACACCCTTTGTAGTTTAGTATATGTTTCATGTTAAATAATAATCTTTACATGATGCTGATTTTCTTTCACTCACCCTGCAGCAGAGAACTAATGAGAAGTAAAGTCAGAGTTCCAGCCATCTTGTTACAAAAAAGTGAAGTTTAAAGGAGTCTGAAGTTTGCACATGAAACAATTTACATGATTATTTGTTAAACATTACCAGTGACAAACTGTTATGGTGAAAAGTGAAGTAAATTATTTTTTTATGTATTCTGTTAAAACTCTCAAATGATGTTTGAGAATATTTTTAGTGCGTTAGCTCAAGATAACAGCGTGATACAGCACATTTTTTCACTCAGTAACAGGGCTCATTATTATCTTTAAAATATGTGACAATGACAGTAATGGTAATTTTGCAAAGCCCAGCGCTCGCATGTAACTACTGTCACTACGAGGATAATTATTCATCCTCAAAAAATCTGCTAAGATACCAGCGTAGAGCTCTTATTTCAAAAAGTTATGTTCATAAACATGATAGACGAGAGAAAAAGAAAATCCTTCACCTTTTCCCTGTGGAACTTTTTCCTCGACAAATATGATGTTTAATCTAAATCGCAGTGAATCAAAGGATGATAGAAATGTTAGCTTTGCATAAAACTTTGATATTTCTTCCATATTTAAGATATAAAAACTTACATTCTTACGAGCTTCATAGAGAAGTCATTTCCACATATGTGAGGTTTTTTAAGAACTGTTCAGGAAGCGATGTAAAAAGAGGAAATAACACAAAAGTATGAGTGTGAATATTAGATAGATGCTTTTACCAGAAGTGGCTGTTAACAGTACCACCTTCTTTTCTGACCACGATCTCCACAACACGTCTTGCACCACTGAATGTGCTGTAAACATTTCTATTCACTTAGTAATAATGTTCATTATTTGGCTGAAGGAATAAAGTAGATTAATGTTTCTATTTTCTAAACAAGAAACTGAAAGTTAAAACAGTAACAGTCAGACCGATGTTGTGTAAATTTCCATCCATTTGCTTCCGCTTATCCTTTTCAGGGTCGCGGGGGGCGCTGGAGCCTATCCCAGCTGTCATAGGGCGAAAGGCGGGGTACACCCTGGACAGGTCGCCAGTCTGTCGCAGGGCCAACACACAGGGACAGACAACCATTCACACTCACATTCACACCTAGTGACAATTTGGATTATCCAATTAACCTATCCCCACAAGCTGCATGTCTTTGGACGGTGGGAGGAAGCCGGAGTACCCGGAGAGAACCCACGCAAACACGGGGAGAACATGCAAACTCCACACAGAAAGACCCCGGCCTGATGGTGGAATTGAACTCAGGACCTTCTTGCTGTGCGGCAACAGTGCTAACCACTGTGCCACCGTGCTGCCTGTGTGTGTGTGTGTGTAAATTTCATTAATAAATAATATGTACAATATTACTTATTAATGAATAAAGGTGTGTTCACCTGTCACGTGCACAGATAAATTAAAATTTCTATCAAAGCTTACAGAAATTGAATTTAATGTTTTTCATCTTTGGCAGTTACACAAGTTGACACTAGGTGGGAGTGTTTTCGGGGGTTAGTTTGTCCTGTCTCTTAGCAGGAGCATTTTCATTGTTCTACAATGTCATGGACATGTTTGTGGCTTTTTTTCCAGCTTCCATATAGTTATTATATAGTCAATGTTCACTGAAATACAAATATAGTCAGCCACAACTAAAATCCAAAGTCACAATTATAGTTAACTTTTGATGACAATTATGAAAGACAGAAAACAGAACTGCAATGACATTGAAAGAAATAGCAGCAGGGAAACGTAATCTGATACTGTGGTTTTGTTTGAAACCACAGTCTGTATTGTTACGAATAGTCAGAGTTTTTCTAAACAAAACCACAGTATCAGATTACATTTCCCTGTTGCTGTTTCTTTCAATGTCATTGCAGTTCTGCTTTCTGTCTTTCAGACACACTACTGTCAAAGTTATTACTGGTAATCAACTTTTGGACTCAAAATGCACAGCCCAACAACCAACAGAGTGCTACTCAACAAGTTTTATTAAAAAGTTTGGGGTTTTTTTTAAAATAAAATTTAAAAAAAAAATCAAAGCAGCAAAGACTTGAGCCCAAGGAAACACTGGGGTTTACAAGATTCAGTTCAAGTGGTTGTTCTGTCAGAAGAGGTGAAAGTGGTAAGCTGGAGCAGAGGTTAGTTTAAATAACTTAATCTTTTTTAGTAGTTACTTGATACTTTCCAGAGAAAAGCAACAATGTAGGATTAGACTGACAAGAGTTCCTCAAGGCGGTGGAAGGTGGACAGGCAGGTATGTATTACACGCAAGTTTCCACAGTTTTCTTCTCAAGGAATGTGGCAGAGAGCGGTGGCTCAAGCTGGTCCTTGAAAACCCAGTTACTACTTATCAGATAGAAGGGAAGTGTGACAAATGCAAAGCGTGAACTTGGAAGCTACACCAATAGGCAGAGTCCAGAGCAACGGCCATAGATAGGCCAAAAAAATTAATACATAAAAGGCCACAGAAGAACCCCAAATCAGCACCAAACCATGACAATCAAACCCTTCTCTGTCCAAAACTTTCTGCGTTTGCTATGTCAACAGTAGCTATAATGTTCCTCTGCATCACACTAAACAGAAAGTTTCTCACTCCGTAACAAAAAGTCAAATAAAATACATCATGTACATGTCTATACTTATAGATACCTAGGAATATCTATTACTTACATAGTAATAGTAGTGGTAAAATAGTTCAATTTATGTCTTGCATATTTCCACAACCCTCTATCCATAATCACATACTGTGTATGCTACCATTGTATATAGTGTATTATTACTTATTTTGTATTTGTTTGTATTTTATTTGTATTTTTGTATTTTTTTTCTTCTGCTATCTGTACCTGAGCTGAGATAACGCACAAATTTCCGCACTGTGGGATCAATAAAGCCTTATCTTATCTTATCATATCTTATCTTGTCATTATTTGGTGCATGTTACTACTATGTCAAGTGTAGCTGTGTGGCAGGCAGGATGAGGACCCAAATAAAGGACAGGATGAATGAAAAGAGGAAGCTTTATTGCTGTATACTTAGAAACACAAACTAAATAGAAAACTCAGAAACTAGAAACTAAGAACTGGAAACAACAAACAACCCCTTATCCTAACACTAGGTGGTAGTGTGTTCATATGCTAGCTCTGAGCTGGAGACTTCTAATTGTTCAGCAGTGTCATGGATATGATTATGACTTGTTTGCTGGCTTCCATATATATAAGCTAAAAACTAGTCACAATTAAAATTAATTGCTGAATTAACTTTGACTGTTATGACAATTAGCTAATAGTAATATTGTGTGTTGACATGAATAGTCAGATTTTTTCGGTCCCCGGTGTCTTTTCTTTAAATGTCATTGTAGTTCTGCTTTCTGCCTTTCAGATCCACTGCTGTCAATGTCAACAACCAACAGAGCGCTTTATTCATGAGACTCACAAAATGCATACTGATTCCATTGTCGTGGTGTAGAGACATAAATAAAAAAATATGTCTTTGACAACAAATTATGGAAAAATTGGAAGTTTTATTTGAAAAATACGTTTTTTATTTGTATTTTAACAACAAAGAAAGTGAATGGATGGCCTACCTTGTAAACAATAATAGAAACATTTTCTTGTGCATTCTGCTTTCTTTCCATTCTCTTGTTATTTTTTTTTAAATGAATACAATTTATTTTTCTTTAATACGTAAAAAGAAAAGATTTACAGAAACATTAAATAAATTTGTCATTCGAGCTGAATTTTACTTTCAGCTCAGAGTTTCTGTGATGTTGAAGAATTTCTTCTCTCTTTGGTGTAAAACATGTGGACACTAGAGGGCAGCGTGTTGATTTATTAATTCCAACTGAGTTTGGAAAAGAACCGACTTCTAAATTATCACACTGACACTTAAAAACACTTAAAAATCATTGTAATTATGTGAATCTTGTAATATTAACTAATAATAGTATTAGTTGTATTTAGAGTCCAATTGACCATTCAAAAAATGTGCAGGTACAGTGTTGTCAGTCATAAAAGGTTAATCACAAAGAACATACTAATCTATTAAAAGTTCTCTCAGGTTCAATGACAATTTAAACATCTAAAGCATGTTATCAGGTTGAAATTGTTAATTCTCCAGATGACAGAGCAGTATTACAGGTGGTTTTAAGTTATTAATAAACCTGTCTGGGTTTTTAGGATCTACTTTCACAACTTGAAGTCAGACCGTAAGATTTTTTTTTTTTTACGTGTTTATTTCTTTTTTTTCTTTTTCTTTTTTTTTACGGAAAAGAAAAGAAAAAAACACCAACACATCCACACACACACACACACACACACACACACACACACACACACACACACACACACACACACAAAAAAAAACATATTTTCACTCAATTACCCACAGATATAGAAAGAGAAAAAGATAAACTCCAAGAATGAATTGTCCCTTACATTTACTTCCTATTTAACTGAGAACATCTTAATCGCAACCACCCCCCCTCAACAGTTGGGACAAATCATTTGGCAAATAAGAAAGCAAAGGGGACCAAACATTGAGAAAGAGACCCTCATTTCCTCCTAAAATAGCGGCAGTTCTTTCGTGAGGAATAACTTTAAATAATTCTCTGTACCACAACAGAGGGAGGTTTATCCTTAACCCAATTAATGAGAATACATTTCCTAGCTACCAGCAATAGTTTGTCACATAATTTGCGCTGCAAGTGATTCAATGTTACTTCTTTTGAGGGTAGGCCAAGAAGAAAATACCCGGGGTCCCTTTGAATCAGATTGTTAAAAATATTACTTAGTTCTTGAGATATGAAGCTCCAAAATCTTTTGATTAATTTACATTCCCAAAAGTAATGAAAAAAAAAGTGCCAGTTTCTTTTTGACATTTACTACAAAAATGGGAAATATGAGGTGCAATCTTATGCAAGACATTAGGAGCTATATAAAGGCGATGTATGATTTTGTATTGGGTTTCTCGCAAGCGGTTGCAAGTGAAAGTGGAACTACTCATGTTAATGGCTCCTTTCCGTAAGATTTAATGGTTGAGATGGTTCATTTCTGTGTGATCATTTTCCTCTAATCACTTCTGTAGAATAGTTCAGTAGCTCCTCAATCTTCGTCTGAAGCTCTTTGGCTTTCTCTGCATTCGCCCCCTTTTCCATTGTCCCTGCCACCTGGAGCCCCCTCAGCACTGACTGCAGGGCATCCGCATTCTTGACGGAGTCCATCTGGTCTCTGTCAGTCCGGATCTCCTCCACCCAATCCAGGTATGCCTGAAGTAACCCAAGGTCATCCACAAAGTTTGCAATGATCCTGAGTTCCGGCCGACGTTTCTCCAGTTCCTTCAGTCTTCTCCTCCCAGTTGCTCCAATGTCATTTCCAACAATGCTGTACAATGAAGAAATCACTGGTTAACAGAGTTTTGGACATGCCTTTTTACAACCCTCAGCTATTATCTAACATTAAAGAAAAAGGGATCCAGATTAAAGATGGCAGTGGTATAACATGGAGTGCATTGGACACATGCAGATTTATTTTTTAATCTTACGTCAGTGTCTTCAGAGAAGTGTTTTTGCTGAGACAGTTGACGATGTTTTCTGTTCCTCTCTCTGTGATGCCGGTGATGTCCAGATAAAGTTCCTCCACAGTGTTGTTGTTCTCCAAAGCATTCCACAGCTCCAAACCCCCCTCAGGACCCAGGTTGTTGCCGCACATACTGTACACAGAAGCAGGAAACATATTCTGTGTGTGCTGCTTATATCAAAAAATGTCAAGGGGTCATGGGGAAATGCATTTTTTGTGGCAATCAGAAACACAATTTCTACAAATCTCACACTACTCACCAGAAGTGTCATAATCCTATAATTGGAAAGCATCAGCTTAAGCAAAAAACTTGGATTAAATCAATTAAGTTTTAATTGGTTGCTTGCTTCCATTAATTCTCTGCTAGTTTTCTGGACACATTAATTGATTAATCACACTATAACTAAATATATTAAATTGCATTACAATTTTATGTATATGTAGGGTGTATGTGCAAAAGAGTTTGAGAAATAAAGCTAATCTTTAATTAGTTTGTCTTGGCCCCGGTGTTTTGCCTTTGAGTTACACCTTTAGTGTTTTGGATGCTTGGCCTTTAGTTTTTTCCACTTTTGAAATCTAATTTCGGTAAGTCTCTGGAGTTTATGTGTCAGATTCTTTGTATTTTGATTTATTTCCAAAGCCTCCTCCAATATCCCTGTATATGTCTCTTGTCTGTGCATCTTTATTTAGTAGTCTTTATTAGCTGGATGGATGGGTTTAATTATTGTTCCTAGTTTTTAATTTATTTCTAGCTAAGTTTTAGTTCCTGATTTGTTTTTGGTTTTAGTCGTATACCTTCCAGAGTTTTGTGTCTTTTTTAAAATCCTGTTTTACTTCATTAGATTCTCTCTCTTGTGTTTATCTCAGTGATGTTCAGCTATGTTTAGTTTCCCTCCTGTTTCTGTGTCCAACCATGCCCGTGTTTTCCTTCGCATCATACTTTGTCCCTGTGTTGATAGTTCATGGTGCGGTCACAGTTTTTTCTCCAGCGCTCTTCTTTTCTGTAAGGTTTGTGTTTAGGATATTATCACCTCTAATTAGGGCTTGTTTTTTGTTAACTTACTGTCCAGTCTGAATTTGAGTCCAGTCATCCTGCATTTCACAATGCAGCTATGCAATATTTCTATGATAAATATGTTTTTGGACTACTTTCCATGTAAATGGCTAAAACATAACATTTAAGTCAGTCACACACTGTAGGTTCTAAAAAAATAATTTTCACCTGAGTGTTGAATATTTTAAATGACTTACAAGAGCTTCTTCACTTGGCACTCATTTGATTTCAGAATAGCAGATTCTAAAATAGCTGCTTGCTTATCCAGGCAGTTGTATCTCAAACTGAAAGAAAGAAACTTTTGGTTAACATTGTTTTTGGCCGTCTTACATGTAAGGGGGTTTGGGTCCATCCCAGCATGCATTAAACAGAAGGCAGGGTTCACATCCATCACAGAGCTAACACACATAGAGAGAAGCATGCAGACACGGGGGGGATATGCAAGCTCCCCACAGAATGGCATCAAACAGCTGGAAAGCTCAAACCCCAACTTATTTTTATTTTATTTTAACTGCAGTATATATTTTTAAGTGAATATAAAATGAGCTACTCACTAGAGAGATTCACATCGATGTAGAATTGGTCTCAGTCTGTTGAGTCCTCGGTTTCCGATGTTAGAGTAGCCCAAGTTGAGCTCTTGCAGCTTGTGTGGGGAAAACTGCAGCACGTAGTGTATCGCTGCACAGTCCACAACACTGAGCTTCATTTTAAACAGGTTGAGTTTTGTGATCTCTGGTGCTGCAAAGCTAGTGGTTTCCTTCATGTGGAACTCCATCAGACAGTGGAGAAGATTTAGGGCTACCTGGTTTTCCAGCTCCCTGGTTTTGAACTGATCTCGGAACCACAAACCGAGCCTGTTGGGGATGCTGTCCTCTTGCTCGATGGGAGAATGCACAAGACCTTCTAAATGACCTGACAACCGTGCTCGCAGCATTCCCATGAAGAAACGTGTGAACATTTGGAGACTTTCGAGCTTATCCACGCTAAGGTGTAAATTTTGAAGGGGTGGAGCAGTAGAGGACGATGGACGTACCCCGAAGCACCAAAAGTCAAGAGCTTGTATTATGTCGTCCTGGCTGGAGAGGTTGATTGCACAGTACAAGGCAGCTAGATGTTCTTGAACAGTAAGGTGGAAGAAAGAAAACATCTCCACTGTCTCCTCTTTAATAGGCTGGAGGATATGACAGAGAAAGGTGCTCTGAACATCAGCAGGTGTGACACCGTAGTTCTCCAAATCTGCTTTATCAAACAATATCTTCTTCTGTAGAAGGTTTTCATAAGCCAGTTTCCCCAGTTTCATCAGTTGTTGTTTAGCTAGGCTAAGAACCTCTGATCTAGGTGTGCTTCTCTCTGTCCTCCCTTTTAGTCCATGGTGTTTGACTGCTGTAAACAAATAGCAGAAATAAACCTCGCTGACTGTTCTGGGTGGGCTTAACTCCAGAGACTTCGATTCACCTGCATTGTTAGGCTGTGAAGAGAAGAACTCAGCCATAGCGGTACAGATGATGTAGCAATAAAGAGGGATGAAGGAAAGCACAAATAGGTTGTCATTGTTCACAATGTAATCATACACCTTTTGAGCAACTTCACTGTCTTTGTAAAACTTGGTGGTGTACTCCTTCACCTGGTCCTCCTCAAAGCCCAGCACCACACAACATCTCTGGAAGAAACGCTTGGGAGCTTCTGTAGATGGCCTTGTTGTAATTATGACTGATGCTTCTGGAAGAAGGCTTCCTTTTATCAAAGCCACCATCAGCTCTGACACCAGAACGTTTGATTTTACATCAATGTTTTTGTCTGGTCTGTTCCAGTCCAGAGGGGATTTAAACTCATCTAAACCATCTAAGATGAAAAGCAATGATCTTGGTGTGGTGAGCAGGTCAGGTAGAGCCTCCTTTAGGTATCGGAACCGTTGTTCAAGAAGCTCCAGTAAACTCAGTGGTTTATCAACTAGATTGAGCTCTCTGAAGCGTAGGTCAAAAATGCAGGTGAATTCACGCATGTTCTTCCCAATTGCCCACTCGTAGACCAATCTCTGTACTGCCACACTCTTTCCTATACCTGCAATACCCTTCACTTTCACCCTTTTAGGGGCTCGTCCCAATGCTTCTTGGGGGCTCAAAAGATGACCGGGCCGGATACGCTGGCAGGCCTGGTGGACATAGATGCGAGCACGTCTGCCCGCCAAGGCAAAGTACTCATGTTGGCTACTGTCAACTAAGTCATTGTCTTCTGTCACGAAAAGGTCAGTGTAGCGGATCTCGATGTGAGAAGCTGAGTTTGAAGCCTCCCTGTTTCCCTCTGAGTAACATTTTAACTGCTCTGTGCGTTTCAGTAAGGTTGTTTTATGGGCAGAAATTGAAACTGGAATAGAAGATAAAGATATTTTTAAAAAACTAAATTACATTATTCTGCAGTGTTTTATAAGATAAAGATTGTGGCTTCTTGAATTCAGTTGACCTGTTTTCATCCTACCTCGGCTGCTGGCCAACTTTAGACTTCTGCAAGATTTTGGCTCTTCCTTAGCTGCAATATGAAAGTCAGATCTCCTTACTTGATTGCAAGCACAGGAATCAAATCACGAAAAATTGCATTTGCCTAATGTCAGTTTACATTTTAAATTGACTGATTATGTCCATTTCCAGCTCTATATACATTTTTTATAGACTCAAGTAGAGAAGTTTGTGTGATTAACAGTTCAGAATAACCCTTTTTTACAGTATAACGGTAAATCAAGGCATACATTCAAATTCATACACATATTCCATATACAGCAAAAAATGAAACCAGGAATTATAAATTTAAAAAAACAGGACAACATTTATTGCTTATCTCTATAAAGAAAACATACCAGAAATAACGTACACTACTATATAATTCATATGTAAACATTTTTTTTGATGAAACAATGAATTCATACCATTAACGTCAGTGGTGAGGGTGAATCCTTTGCTCTTTGCTTTAAACAGTTTAGCAATGGGGTTTTTGGACTTCTTGTCTGTTGAAATCATAGAATAATTTATAGTTATTTTATATGCATTTGTTTAAAATGTCAGATTCACAGGTGACTCTGCTGACTGAGCATTTTCATATCCCTGAGTCTCATCATCAGGGAACTATGAATACCTGATCCAAATATCCAAATCACTGACACATTTTAACTTATGATAGTTGAGCTCAATGTCCATTATCTCTTAAAACTCTCACCAAAGTAAAAAAAAAAAAAAAAAATCCTGGCGAGGCATCAAAGCTGATTGTACCCTGCATCTAATCTTCTTTCATGTCTTTCCTCAATAGGTTGTAAAAGTTGTCTTCTATTAACAGACCCTCACAATCAGCTCAAGGTTGCAAAGAAGATTAACTTCAGTTACACCTGTTTATGTAAAAATCAGCACATTAAAGCAGCCTCACCTTCAACTTTCACAGATGTAGGTGCTGATTTAGTGACTGCATCGTTCCTGCAGTGTCTCTCGACCCAGACCTGCAGGTCTCTGCAGTAGTAATCCTGCACTTCCCTTAACACCTGCAGGAACTTTTGGCTGCTCTCCTCTGTGGCACACACTGTCTCCAGTGCCTTTGCCACAGCATTGGAAGGCGACCTCTCCAGCAAAGACAGGTAGCAGGCAGACGAAAGCACCTCGGCATCACGGAGCCAACGCAGCAAGGGCGCTGGATGGTCACATGTCCACTTCAGCAATAAGTCTCTCTGAGAACGGAGCAGCTGCTGAGCTGAGCTCATAACTTCTTACAATAGTGCTGACCCCCAAAGCAAAAAAATAATCAAAGCTTTAAATGAATTGTTACTGCATTCAGTAATATAAGAGAAGACCCAAACTTTGATGTTTCAGTTCTCACACATATACCAAACTGCATTTATGCACATGAACAACAATAAGGATTTCTGTACAAACGGTACCATTCTCAACACATACCTTATCCGTGCACTGTAGTATCTTTACATTAAGCTGTGGTTTTAATCCACATCTGGTGTTGCCATTGCAGTCTTGAGTTTTGGCACGAAGGCAGTTTGCAGTCTGTTTTAAGGAGCAGGGAGGTGCAAGCAGCAATTCAAACAAGCTTTGAAAGGGTCCAGAGTTCAAGCAGTTAAAGCCTTTGTACCTGACTCTGATTACTTGGTTTTGTTTGAGCCTGAAGAAAAATTTATCTCAAGGTGATAATGACAATAACTGCAACAAAATGGAAACAAATTTAAAATAAGTTATAAAAGTTGTTCCACATGTAGTCTGTGTTGAATATCTGCTCTGTCACTACACACTGCATGGAAATGAAATTGCTCATATTAATATATTTAGTCAGATCATTTTAAAAGGTGTTAAATAAAGACTAAGTGCCCTAAAATTATTTATGCCAAATTCAGTTTGCGAAATATGTCTCAATGTACGATAATAGAGAAAACAATTCTTATTTAATCTAAGGAGCTTGGAAAGAAAAGCGTCTGGACTTCTTTAAGACGCTTTGCTTTCCAAGTTCCTTAGACTATGATGACCTGGATGACTGAGAACATTCACAGACAATTCTTATTTAAATGCTTCAACTTCATAAAGTTTCAATATTACACTTTCCCCCTTCATCCGTGATGACCTACTTACACACATGCAGACATTTGCTGTCAACAGCATAGCAAATATGTCACTAAAAAGTTAATATTCAAACCCCTCTTTTTTTCCACACTCTTTTTTTTTTCACTATTGTGGTTTGGCTGGTCCGTACACAGGGAATGAGAAATGTATCAGATTTGAGTTGCTAGTCCCTTTGAGGAACTGGGCAACAGCATGAGAGTGACTCACTCACTGTCATGTGCTGTCTCATAGCTGCTTGCTGAGGTCTTTCTTTCCTTTGCAAAAAGGACTTCAGCACTTTAATGATTTTTGGATCATTTATAAGCTCTATATATTCTAAAGTTATAACCCTATGATTTATTTGTTTTATAATTACACTATGAGCGACAAAGATAAGTGGAGGTAAAATAAACAAATATAATAAACAGTCATTTGATAATGGACGTTTGAGGGGGGCATCACAGGAAGTCATAGTACCAGTTGCATAATGAAACAATCAAGCTTCCCCCTCTTTGCGCCTTTGTTCATCCTTCCCTGTCTGAGCCATCAGAGCAGGGCTGCAGACATGCAGGCAGACATCGTCTTCCTTGTGTGTCCTCTGATTTTTGGTAAGTAATTAAACAAATTATTGATCATTTTAAATATACTTTAAACTTTCTTGAAAAAAAAAAAGAAATTCCAAAAAATTAACATAGTTGCTTTTTGGCTGCATTTGGAGGACGTTTGCCATGTGGTGTAATTTAATGAATCCCTGTGCTCCACTGGCTTCTCCTAAATTATCAATATAAGAGGTTTATTTTAAGTACTTTTTTTGTCTTTTGAATGTTTTCTGCAAAATATTTTGTGCTGATGAAAATTAAATACTAACAAATCAGATTGTAATTTTGTAATAAAATGCTCTACATTTTTATAACTTAAAACAAATGTTTTTCATTACAAGAACATAGACATGTTTTGCAGTCTGAATAGTAGATTTAACTATTAACAGAGTTAAAACTCCAGCTGCTCTCTTCCTCTTTCTAAATATACAACTGTTGCAAAACAGTGTGGTATTTGTAAGATTTCCAGATAGCACAAACCTCTTGTCATATAAAGTTTAGTTTTTACGATGACCTTTCTATACAGTCTCAAGAAATCAATGCTGTTACAGCTTTTACAGCTTCTTTTTTAAATATATGAAATATTTTAATCAGCCGTGTCCTTGAGACATTCTCTTATGCTTTTTAGTTGTCATAATAAAACTGTGAAATATCACTGCTGTGTCTCAATTATGTAAAGTTCAATCTACTGTCGAATAATGCTGGATAAATGATTTTCTGTGCTTTCTGTACAACAGCAACATTGTGGAGGGGGGTGCAGGCTGTCTCTCCTGTACCCTCAGTCCCTGACCGTGTCCAGGCTCTGGTGGGCACCTGTGTGGTTATTCCCTGCTCCTTTACGCCTCCAGCCCCTCATCCTATTAGAGGGAGGAAGCAGTGGGTAGATGTGCGGCTAAGGTTCAGAGGTGGTGGCCCTTTTTTTCCTCTTCAGAGCACCGCTTTTAACAGCCAGGACAAAGGCCAAGTGAGCAGGGATTTCCAAGGCAGAGCATCCCTCTTTGGCGAAATCGCAGATGGTGACTGCTCAGTGAAAATCGAAAGGATCAGGGAGGATGACCCCCAGGTGTTTGAAATTTCTCTGAAGACAGTGGGCGACTCACTCTGGGGGAAGCCAAGGAGCTTCAATCTGGACCGTATTTGTGAGTGAGGAAAACAATGCATGTCCTCTTTTCTACTTTTTAAAACACTTTGATTTTTTTCACATGATAAATATTACATAGAAGAATTATTAGTACAATGAGACAATAGAGAATCCCCCGCATTGAAAGTTATATTTTAAAAAAAAGCTGCATGAAGTGCATATGTGTCTTAAGCAGATTAACTATTAAATAAACTTTAAAATGTTTCCCGTGAAAACATATTTTCTTAAATCTAAAATAAATGTACAGGAAGAGCATTAAGCATTTCTTTTTATCTTTACATTTATAAATAAAAATTCACATTTTCTTTATAGAGCGCCAATTCACAACTATAGTCACTCAACACACTTTATATTTTAGGTAAAAGACCCTAACAATCACACAGCGCCATCTTAGCAAGAACTTCATGAGACTGGGAAGGAAAAACTCTGGTTTAACAGGAAGAAGCCCGACTAGCTGTTTGGGGGTGAATCAATATCAACTACAGGAAAAACACAAAAGAAGAAATATGGGATTATTCATTAAACAGTTTTGTTTCTATCACATATGAGTAGACTTGTTCAGTAGTTCTAGCACTAATGGTTGTTGTAAGAGAATTCGTCTTTTTGCTTGTATGATTTTTATGTTTTTAATACACTAAAGTGTTAAAATCATAATGATGGAGATTTTCCTTCTTGGCAGACACCCCTGAAGCTCCTGTCATCAGCGGCATCATGTCAGCCACAGAAGGACAACTGGTCACCCTGAACTGCTCTGTCAACTACCACTGCCCCTCCAGACTGCCTGATCTGCAGTGGAGGTGGGAGCGAGGAGCCCAGAAGAATATAACTGAACCTGGGGAAGTACAGACACTCTACCCAGATCCCCACAGGAAAATTTTACTGGCCTCTTTGACCTTTACTGTAACACACCAGGTGAAGCCCAAGCTCAGGTGTCAGGTCATCTTCCCAGGCCCTAAAACACTATCCACTTTGAAGGACCTACATGTGACGTGTAAGTATAAATTTGACACGTGTATTTGTGTTCCTGGCTCAGTAAGCTAAAACCTTTCTTTTTCCCTTTTAATGCTCTTAGTTCCTCCAAAAGATGTGAAGATTCAAGTCCAGACCCTGGCAGTGAAGGAGGGGGGCAATGCACTGCTCATGTGCTCATGTAAAGCTGACCCTCCAGCAACAGAGTACCACTGGTCCTATAGTCAACATGGCCGCACTGTGCACCTCAACCAGCGAACGCACACAGTCCGGCTGTACAACGTGACACGAGATATGAGGGTCCGGTGCGTAGCTCAGAACCTGATTGGCCGAGGAGAATCGCGACCCACAACTCTTAATATACAATGTAATTCTACCGCTTCTTGGTCTTCTCTGCATCCCATATATACGTGTTGTTAGGTTGCACCCAACTAACCAAACCATAGGATTTGATTTAACCAGGCATTTATTTGGCATCAAATTAACAAGGTTCAACAAGTAGAGCTTGATAAAAACAGATGAGGGGGATAATAAAAGGAAAATAAAACAACTACAGGTGCATAATTCAAATCCAACTGACAAGTAAAAACTGAAATCTGAACTTTGAACTCTCCCAGGAGAAAAAGCAATTGTTAAGTTTCAGTCATGTAAGTAGGTTGGTCCATGACAGAAACACAAAAATTAAGGGAAAGACAATAAGCTTTTGTTGTGTGAAGATAGAGCAAACTGCAGAGCAGCCATTGAGAGAAACAAAAAACAGGTGATTATACATTAACCAGGATGGATTTGAAAATAAAGGGCAAAAAACCTGTTTATCACCCAGTACATTGTTATGTGTACTGGGTGATAAGCAGGACAATTAAATCCCAATGAGTTTGTCTTACACAGAGTTAAATGTGGAGCTTCTGCATGCATCTATTTGATTTCACTGACCAAACAGTCTGCAAGGCCTGTAAAGACACTAATCACAGCCAATAAATAGTGAATGAACTGTTGTTTTTACATACGCCAAGTAGGCTAGAAGGCAACTCATTTTCTGTAAATTTCTCATCCAACCCATTC
This sequence comes from Aulonocara stuartgranti, assembly GCF_965226115.1. Lineage (NCBI taxonomy): Eukaryota > Metazoa > Chordata > Actinopteri > Cichliformes > Cichlidae > Aulonocara > Aulonocara stuartgranti. The sequence continues at coordinate 20,095,766 of NC_138947.1, forward strand.
AAAAAATTATAAAATTGCCTTTTAATCCTTAGATCCTGTGTTTTGTGTAGATATATCCTCATAAATATTATTGAGAACCTAATGACAGTATTATCTCTTCCAGATAAGCCGGCCATCATCCAGCTCTCCTCTACCTGTACTGTAGAGGAATCAGAGGTGGTGTGCCAGTGTTCGGTCGACTCCAACCCTAAACCTGCAATCACCTGGAGCGTTAATGGGTCTGTTCCACCTCAAGATTACAACGTGTCTGTAACATCAGAGCCCACTGTGCTAACGGCTATTCTGAGAGGGCAAATGGAAAAACCTCAGATGGTGATTTGCTTTGCTTTCAACGCTCTGGGAAACGACTCGCTGGTCTTGCTGCAGGGAGAAGAAGGTGTGTTCAAAGCACTGTTTTTCCATACTAAGAAAGACAACAGCCCTGCCTCTTGTTTATTCACTCTGATGTCTTGCTTGTGTTGAAACTTCTGTGCAGCATGCCTGCAGCTTAAAAACACAAGTAGAAGAAAAGAAGCTGCAAAGAAAACCAAATAATTTTCTTGAGCTATGATTGAAAAATCTGATTTTTCTTGTTTGCACTGAAGTTTGAAGTTGATATAATCCAGTGATGGGACACTATATGCTGATCCACTGCTGCTCTTGTGGTCCACATACAGAGATAGCATTTTTCCTGTGGTTGGTTTTACCTGCTGTCACTGCTGTCCTGGTCATATTCCTCCTGGCCCTTCTTGTCTACTGCTGCAAAAAGAGAGCTAGAAAGTATGTACAGAAACATTTCCTGTTAAAAGTTTGGTTGGATTGTGTCACGCCTAATTATCAAGTCTATCAAATACCTGTTCTGCTTCTCTCAGGCACATTCTAAGAAGACATCCCACCATGTATCCTGGAGGATTGGAAATTTATCAGGACAGGATGCCTCTATATATAAACTGCACAGAAGTGACTCATGTTTACACCAATGGCAGCTACCAGCTTGTGTACCAGAACTGCACGCCTCTTTTTGTCCGCACTAAGCAGGTATTTGATAACCTTGATCTTTCAGTGCACAGTTTTTCCAGAGGAAATAGCAAATCACTTATTCCAGTGCAAACAGCTGCTCTCCCTTTTTTTTTAGATCCGTCCAATGGGCAGGAGAGGTGGGGAGAGACGAAGACCTGGACCAGGTGGAAGAATTAACCAAGAAGCTGGTCAGGAAGTCAGAGGCGTAAGAGAGGTGCAGGGTACAGCTGTGGAAGATGCAGAGACGGGCATCTACCTGGAAATTCTCTGATCACAAAGCTAAATTACAGTTACATTGTACATTGGATTAATACTGTTCTCAGGATATTGCATACATTGTAAATCAATACTTGTATATATGTCATTTGCATTTGATAACATTGCACTCTGATCTGTGGTTGGTCTATCTTTCTTCTAGTTTCTAAACTGAAATTTATAACATTCATTACATCAGCAGTGACTCGGTTGTGTTAAGCATACCTGGAAGTTTTTCTTGTGTTGGAACTTTAATGACTTCTTTATGGCTATTGTTTAACTAATTTCCCTTAGTGTTCATCAGCTTCATCAGCTTGAGTACACACACACACACACACACACACACACACACACACACACACACACACGGAGTTCAACAGTAAACAACAAAAAAGAATAATGCAGAGAATCCTTCCTATGAACTTTTTTTTACTTCACTTTTTTTGTATGCATACTGAATCAGTGCACTTTTATTTACACTGGTCTGTACAAATGTTTCCTATATTATATCTTCTAGAGCTTTCTTATCTAATTTTATACTTCTGTAATTATGTGTACATTGCTGATCTCCAGTTTGATTTATGATGTACTCTCAATTTAAAAACACAACCTATTTTTGGGCTCTTTTTGTTGCTGGTGTAATGCATAATTTTGCAGATATGGTGTTATCGAACACTGACAGCTGAAAGGCTAATGTACATTCTCCCTGCTCTGAGATCTTAAAGTGTCTGCTCACGACGTTTAAAAGTGTATGTTTTGTCACAAAAGAGACAAACTGCGCAGGATCGGAAAAGATTTCAAGAATAAGTGCTCTCTTTGAATGCCTCTTCACATGGTGACCGACTGGTGGCAATATAAACCTCAGTGACACAACAATTCAATCATAGAAGAAGAAAATAAAGCTCTGATTGGATAGAAAAGTCGTTAGTCGGAAGGTACGTCATATCCTGGCGTTTACAGGCTTTTGGTGGGAAAATGTGTGCACCTTCACGCACATTTAACTCATAATCAAAATCTGTAGTATGAATTTTCTGTAACAGCAGAGTAACGGATATATGCCATGCCTATAACGCTGTGAACAGATTACGCGGAACAGCCCTTTAGGTGTGCTAAAGTCACCAAAATCATTAGGGAGAGTTGCCTATTGTTTGTTAGCATGCTAACATGTTAGTCATCGGTTTATCTGACCAATAAGAAATTAAACTTTCAGGATTAAATCACTTCCAGTGGAGAGAAACTGGATGTGTCATATGACTTGTTAGCCGTTTGCGATCGCTTCGTGGGGAGGCACGCGCCCGTTTGGTTTATGTGACTGATCAGTGAATCGATCAGCTTTTAGCCTGACGATCATCAGTAACAACAACGAAATGCCAGAAATCAAACTCAAGCACGTCGTGTCGTGCAGCACCGAGGACTCTGTAAGTGCAACATGATGTATTGCTTTTGTGAGATTTGTATGAAGAAAGCTGAGCTGTGAGGCTGCTTCATACTCACATGTGTTGTGTTACAAAAACAGACGCACAAGGCAGACAACCTCCTGAGCTCTGACACGTACAGAAAGTGGAAAGCAGCCAGACCCGGGGAGAAGCAGATATCAGTCATTCTCCAGGTTTGTTTGTTTTGTTGTTGTTTTTGTGTGTTCAAGTGACACCAAACTAATTCAATAACATGTGAGGTGTCGTTGATTAGATTAGTTAGATGGCAGATACTTACATATATTACATAAACACCAAATTACACACATGTAACTTTGGGAGAATCATACAATCTATTGAATTCAAACAAACTTTTTGTATTTGCTTTCTTTACACTAGAAGAAGTTTACACGCAAATTATAATTATAAAGTGAATTTCAGACGTTGTGTTACCGTCCCTGGTCATAACCTGAGATCCGCTGTCTCTGCTGCCAATCTCACAATCACGACTCACAATCACGACTGAGAACTAATCACTTTCTCCAAGTAATCATTTATATTAGCTTTTTTCCAATCTTGCCCTGTGAGGGGCGGCAGATGGCTGCTGGAGGTTTCTTCCTGTTAAAAGGGAGTTTTTCCTTCCCACTGTCACTAAAGCGCTTGCTCATAGGGGGTCATATGATTGTTGGGTTTCTCTTTGTATGTATTATTGAAGGATCTACCTTACAATATAAAACACCTTGAGGTGACTGTTGTTGTGATTTTGTGCTGTATAAATCAAACTGAATTGAAGCAGTCTGTAATTTTGTTTTGAAAGGTGCTATTAAATAAAGTTATTGCTACTGTTATTAGATAATGATGATCAAATATATTTAAAGTTATGCTTTGAGTTGCTCTAAATAATGTGTTTATCTGGTACATCACCAAATAAAATTGTATACTGATACATCCAGGTACTTTTAACATTTCATTTGTTATTAATCATGTCTTTCTTACCATACAGACAAATTTGGTGATATTTGCATTTATCTAGAAAAAGCTGAATTTGTCTTTATTGTGCAGAGATCAGACGGCTGAATGCAGCACCACGTGGTTTTAGAATAATTCGATTAATTAATAGTGTGTTGATTCTTCTCTTGCTTTACTTTCGGCCTTAGAATAGTTTTTTTTTTCAAGCTTTATTTAACCGCAGCTCTTGAGATTAAGAATCTCTTTTGGAAGTGTATCCTGTGCTTCCTTGGGAAGTATTACCATGCAACTTTTACTTTTCTCCCTCAGTTTGAAAAGGAAGAGCAGGTGCACAGCATTGATATTGGAAATGAAGGTTCAGCTTTCATTGAGGTGTTGGTGGGGAATTCTTCAGCTGTCAGAGATCAAGACTATGAGGTATTCTTACAAATAATAATAATCGCACTTCCTGAATGCTGTAATGACTTCATTTTATCCAGTCTGATTTTAATCTCACTCTTTTAGGTTCTCCTGGTTACGTCTTCCTTCATGTCGCCCACGGAGAGCCGCAGTGGCACCAACATGAACCGTGTGCGTTTCTTTGGGCCCAACCAGCTGCAAAAGAGCACAGGTCAGGAGAAGTGGGACAGAGTGAAAATTGTGTGTAGCCAGCCATACAGCAAGGTAAGTGTCTAAGAGTGTTTGATGTGTAAAGTGACAAGCCCTTTGTAATTAGCAAATATGTCTATTATTAAGACTGAAGCCGTTTATGGAATGATGACAGTGTCTGAATACAGCAGTGCAACAGGACCTGTTCTATAGTGTCAAATGAAAGCAACATAATTGCAGTGTAGTGTGGTTTTCCAGTTACGGTAACTTTTTATTATGCAATGAAATATAAGCGCTGAGATGATCTTTCCAGATCCTTTGTCTCAGGTATCCTGTTGTTGAGGCACCGTTTGAAGTTGTAATGGAGTTTGAATTGTGTCTCTTTGATGGAAATATAATGTGAATCTGTCTTTGCTCTTTATAGAATATTGCATATGGGCTTGCCTTTGTTAAGTTTCATTCGCCACCTGACAAAGACGATCCTCCTCCAACTTCCTCCCCAGTAAGTACTCCACTGAGACCATGCACACCAATCAGGAAAAACAGTATGCCCTCTGATAGGTGACGTGAATAAGACCGATTATCTCTTCATCATGGCAACTGTTAGTGGGTGGGATGTATTAGGGAGCAAGTGAACATTTAACCCTCAAAGTTGATGTGTTAGAAGGAGGAAAAATGGGCAAGCAAAATGTTTGACATAGTCCAGATCGTGATGGTACATCTCCAAACCTGCATCTCCTCTGGGGTGTTCCCACTCTGCAGGGGTCAGTATCTATCAAAAGTCGTTCAAGGAAGGATAAGACGTGATGGGGTCATCAATGCACAGACAAGCTACTGTACTTTAGCCTTTACAAAGCCTAATATTCTATTACACTAATAGAAAGTAAAAAATATGAACGCAGTTTTTGGATTGGAAAAAATTCTGACGTGCCTTAAAATGGAATTTTTCCAGGCCTACAGACGGCTACAATAACAGCTTTCTCTGTCTCAACCTCACACTTTCCAATTGTATGGGCTCGCTGACTCGTTTTTGGATCATATTAACTAAAATGTTAGTCTGGTCATACTATATTTCAAAATGTAGCTGTGGTATGAAACGCCACTGTGACACGCTGCCCTTCTCATCACATCTGTTTTTCTTTTAGCAACTGATGATGACGAATGGTGACAACTGTTGAAGTGTTGAGGTTCATTCGCCAATTCTGTCTTTTCAGTGATTTAAAACATCTTTTAAATGTTTTAAATCACACTCCAAGTTAATAATCTGTGCAACTTTGTTATAGTAAAATTCAAAATGTGCTTGCTGAGGTACTCTTTTACTTGAACAGGAATTTTTACTTGATTTATGTTTTTTTACTTTCGTTTATGCTGTAGTGGGAATTCAGCATAAACGCCTGACGCTTTTGTTTTAGCACTTCCTGGATATTAATCTACTTTCTTACTCATGGACTCATTTGTCATGTTACAGCCTTTTTGCTGTATTAGGGGAAATGCACTTCCATCTCTCTATCTTCCTTATTGCCTCTGAAGTCTTCCTTCTTCTGTCCTGTCAGAAACTGACAAAACTGGGACAGTTCAGGGTGAAGGATGAGTCTCCTGCATCCGGGCCCAGCCTTCAACCTGGCAGTCTCTTCTTCAGTCGGGAGAACGCAACAAAGTCGAACACTTCACTCAAAGGTAAATCCAATTATTTGAGTCTACCTTCTGCTGGAGGCCAGTTAAATTCTTTATGTTCACTGTAATAATAAAATTGTAATTTTGTTAAATAATAAAAACTCAACAGAGCACTAATTAGTTTTAAAAGAAGTGATTTCAAAGACATTCTTTATGATCAGGCTGCTTTCTTTCTTAACCTGCTCTCTGCACCTCTCTCTGTAGCGTCTCCTCAGAGTGAGAAGATAAGCTACGCTGCTGCTGCTCTGCAAGCGAGCGGCAGCTCCCACTCATCAGGCCAGGCCTCGTCTTCCACCTCTGCCTCACCACAGGTAGTAAACACCCCCGCCCTCCACTTAATGGGCAGGAGGATTTTCTCTATATTTAGACCACATGAAAGTGGATAGTTTGTTTTAGTTTGGGATCTGTGGTATCATGTGATACTGTAGCATGGTGGCTCAGTGGTTAGCACTGTTGCCTTACAGTAAGAGGGTTCTGGTTTCAAACCCAGAAAGGTCACTGCATGGGGTTTACATGTTGTCCCCATGCTCACACAGTTTTTCTTTGAGAGCTGCGATGAGAATGAAAAACATACCAGGTTAATGCTGCCTGTGGCAGCTTCTTAATCTTAAGAGTTTCACTTCCATCAAAGCTTTTGATCTAATAACTGAAGTAAAAATAGGTCAAGGTTGGAATCATTGTTACTGAGCACCTCTTTTCACAGAACTGCATCGGTTGAAGATCCTGGTTTCATTGAGTTATTTTCCCACATGCACAGTCCTCATGGTTCATTGATAAGGAAATTTAAATCTGAGATGGAGGGTACCTCTTGTTACCGGCACAGCCATTCCCCTTTAAGAACCTGTGTGTGATGTAATTCCCTTGTTGTTTAGTGTGCGAGAAGCAGCTGGTGACAGAAGTGATTAAGTTCCCAGAATCACAATTAAAGGGTCTGAATATGCACATGTTTCAGTGTAAGGCCGAGACCCCAAAACAAAGACTTTCTTCTTTCTTTCCCCTTAACATTAAATATTAGAAGGTAATGAGCCAGTACCAGCACATCAGTATTTTAAACTTTCAGGGAGCCTTAAAAAAACTTCAATTTCAAACTCTGAACAGCCTGTGGGGTGTCAATAGCAACAATGGCAGAATACTTGAAACTGACTTTACCTCATAGTGGGCATTGATATGAACTTTTTTGTAAATGCACGTATTTAAACTGGAGTAACATTAGGCTAAGGTAGCTTGACTGAAAGAGAAATACACGTGTGCTCCCTGGTTTATTATCATGACAAAACTATATGGTTGAAAAATAGGAAACTGTTGTGAAATAAATTTGATACTTGTAATTTTTTTTATACTTTTTACCTTCACCTTCAAGAAAGCCTAAAATACATTGTGTATTTTTTTTTCCATGTGTACATGGCACACATGAAAATGCACCATTGTTATTTTGCTTGAGGACACCTTGAGAAGGAAAGTAGGAGGGGCTCAGACACGTGGAAGTGACAGCCACATGTCACTTTGGCTTTTGAAAGGAAAATTGAATAAAAGCCACCTGCTGCGATGAGCTGCACAAATACATGCCTGTGCATAGTAAAGCCAGCTGAAAGCTACCCCAGTTAGATACAGTTGTGCACGTAAGTTTACAAATCCTGGCAAAATTTATGATTGTTTCTTTGGATCATTTTTCTGTTTTGTTTTGATTTCATTGTCAAGCTGGAATGTCCAAGTGCGTCCTATGCACAGCTTCTGGGCTGATGTCTACAACTCTTCCTTCAGTTCAGAAACCAAAGTTTCTGTCTCTACTGTTAGGCACAATGTAAGCATCTGCTTTGTGACATGGGTACAGCAATGTTGTTCTTCTGGTGATTTGACCATGTTGCCCTTTTTTTTTTTTTACCCATTTGTTTGTATCCCAAAAAATTTTCTGTGCAGTTGTGGCTGATTTTTTTTTTTGTATTTATTTTTTTTTATTTTATTTTGATGGTCTTCTAAACGTGGCTTGGTTTCAACATAATCCCTCATTTTCCACTTCTTAAATAGAATTTGAACAGTGCTGATTCTCTATTCCTTTATATATAAAGTTCCACTATGTTCTCCCACAGATCCTTTGATAATTCTTTTGCTTTCCCCATGACTTCATTGATTTTATCTATAGACTACAGTAATAATATAAACTGGTACCAGGTGTTAGCGGACTTCAGGCATGAAATAGCAATTTCAACTCTGAATTTTCACCTCTAGCCACCAGCAAAAAGGAAATTTGAATTCAGCAAAGAGCGACAATCTGCTCCCGGCCCTCCTCCCTCGAAGAAAAAAAGTCCATCTGGTTCACCTGAGGGTAAAGCCGCAACCCCCAAACACAAGCCGAGTTCAGTCAGTACACCCAGCCCAAGCACGGCCAAAGGTAACACAGTCTCGGAATCTTTGCATTATTTATTCATGTGGAGAACTTTCCTTGAGTTTTCTAATAATCTCTACAGCATCACCAGTTCAGAAGGCTGCTGACAGGAAGAGGGAGAGTGAGTCTAAACCTGAGCCTAAAACTAAACAGAAGGCCAAATCCCAGAAAGAGCAGCAGGTCCCATTCACCCGGCTCATGGAGGGGGTGGTGTTTGTCCTCAGTGGATTTCAGAACCCCTTCCGAGGGGAGCTGAGGGAAAAAGCGCTGGAAATGGGAGCCAAGTATCGACCCGATTGGACGCCTGACGCCACACATCTTATGTAAGTTGCTGAAAGGAATGAATTGGCATAATCTAGCATTCATAACTTTAATTCATCCCTGAATTTAATACTACTGACTTTAGATGAAAAGATTTATTCCATTGTCCGTGTCTGCTCAGTGAATTGGGAGCTAAAGCCTGCGGGTGGTTAGTGTATTAGCAAAAAGTGGGAAACGGGGAGTCTGGTACTGTTCAAGGTTAACAAAACCTGCTTATCCAAACTTCTGAATTACTTATTGGCATTTCTGTCTTTGTGGTGGGCTAACAGCTGCAGGCTCTATCCTCTAGTCTTATGCAAAAATATAATGTCACTTTATTTACAGTGTTGTTGGGTTTAGTTGACACCACCAACACAACATCATTTCTACTAAAATATGGCTTTTATTTTACCACATCAGCTCAAGCTGTTAAGGACATTGTTTACTGCCGTCCTTTGGTGTCAAGGACAGCTCACAAATATAAGATTCACCAAGAGAATGCGCGGAGATAAATGAGCAAATGCAAAAGAGCTGCAGATAAGGCAAAAGATCAATATGTGGTGAAACTGCAGAAAGTTGGCACATGATAAAAATGAAGGGAGATAAGCAGAAGGAAAACGTTTTCAAGCTATGCTTTTTATAAATAGTTTTAAAATTGAATGTTGTGTGAGACGTTCAAACTGAAATATCATAATGATCTCTGAAAATAATCACGGTAAATAACGAGATCACGTTATCTTTCAACAAAATTTCAAACGTGCCTTGCAAGAGATCTGTGTTGTAATTGTTTCAGATGGGTTTTTGTGTGTGTGTGTGTGTGATTTCGATTATCATCTTTGAAAAAGATCAGAGTTTTGTGTAAAAGTCCTGTCAGCACTCGCAGTAATTCAGTTTGATTGCATCTTGATCTCTGCTGTCAGAGCAGCCTGCCCTTGTTAGCGTCTCTTTACTGATGTAACCATACGTGTCTCTGTGTGTCCGTGCATCTCTTTCGGCCCATTAATCTGCAGCTGTGCCTTCGCTAACACCCCCAAGTACAGCCAGGTGAAATCAGCGGGTGGAATCATCGTACGCAAGGATTGGGTGCTGGATTGCCACAAGAGGAAGCAGAAAATCTCCTACAAAAGGTGAGTGGGAAATGCAGAAGAAATGATTTTACTTTAATAACAGACAGTGGCTCAAGCTTGACTACAGGAACTTTAAAAGGGCACTTCCACTCAGTGACAGCCGGGTTATAACCTGGAACATGTGTCCAACATTTGAATCCGCATCTGATTAAGGCCACGTCGGCATCTCTACATCACACGGTCTATGCAAAACACTCTCATTGATTAAATCATCGCAACATACACCCCTCACAGCAGTGTTTGCCGCTTGCAGCAGAGAACATTATAACCTTGAGCAGATGATCCCTGCTGTGATCACAAATTCAACCCACCCAACTCCAGCAGCTATCTAATTATAGGGCTCATTATAGGGGAAACCTTAGCAGCATCAAGATCCTTCTGTCATCGCTCCACACAAATCTGTGTGTGCTGAATAATGTAGAGCTGGATGCTCATCTCAGGCAGTGGATGGCCCAAATTAATTGGGATAGGACTGCAATTTACTTTATGTAGCTGGGCCCTATAATATAAGGAGTCCTTTCATACTTGTTTTGTTGGCAGTGATTGCCTCTGGTTCGAAGTCGAGCCATGCAAGGTTCATTAAGCTCAGGCATATGTGAGTATATGAAACCTGGTATTCTATAAGCTGTACTAATTTTAATCACTGTTATTTGTAAGTAGTTTTGTGTACATCTTGCTAATGAATCAGCTTCATCCCTGTGTTGTATAGTAATAATGTTACTATACTAAAAACAATGGGCAGGTGGGGCTAGTGGTTTCTGAGAGCCCAATATTAAATATTGTACTCCATTGCTGCTTTTTTTGTGTGAATTTACTGAACTGTTCTGCCTTTTTAAAGGGTCTTATCTTGAATGTAGTCAAGAAGACAGAATATATGTAAAAACACCTATTACTCATACCCTATAGCAATGGTCCCCAACCCCCGGGCCAAGGACCGGTACCGGGCCGCGAGAGTTGATATTGTAAAAAGAAGGTACTGGGTTTGAATCCACCGGCTGTCTAAGGATTAGGATTTGGGGTTCGGTGTGCAGCGTTTGCATGTTCTGTTCGGGTGCTCTGGCTTCCTTTCTCAGGCCAAAGACATGCATGTTAGGTTTAATGGCAGTTCCAAACTGGCCAGATGTGTGAATGTGAGAGTGAAGTTTTCTGTGTGTTTGCTCTGCAGCAGACTTGGGACTTGTCTAGGGTGCACAGTGCCAGATATCGCATCAATATCAGACATGTGATAATATCCTAAACAACCCAGTGGCAGTACAGTTATAGTAAGAGAGACACTTCCGACCCCCTTCCCTTTCTGTAGCCGCTTTACTGCAGCCTGAGTTTATCTACACACTTTATGGTTGACAAAGACGGATGACTACTCTTAATGGCCTACGTTTATCTGTGTCTAACAGAGGTGGGACCAAGTCATTGTTTTGCAAGTCTCAAGTAAGTCTCAAGTCTTTATCCTCAAGTCTCAAGTCAAGTCTCAAGTAATGTCAGGCAAGTCAGAGTCGAGTCTCAAGTCACTGGTGTAAAAGTCCGAGTCAAGTCACAAGTCTGAAACTTTGAATTTCAAGTCCTTTCGAGTCTTTAAAAAAAACAAACGAAAAAATAATGTTGCAGTTATGCTAAATGTAAATATTAGACCATGTAATTTTTAAATCTGTGTTTTTCTCAACACATACAAAATAGTGAACTTAGAAAATATACACAAATTGTGAAATTGCACCTCTTTAAAATGCAGCTCAATTAAACCTAGCTCCAAGAATAATTTTCACCGACAGTTCTGAGATACGCTGCATGTTATTCTTGGATGCGGTTGTAGGACCAGCTTTAAAATCGCATGACAAAAATATCATACACATTAAAAAAAAACTGTATCACCAACGTAGCCTGGACAACATTTGCTAGTTAGATGAAGTCAGCTATCTCATCTTAGCATATTTATATGCATATTTATAATTATACGGTTCTTGGAGTGAGTGCATACACTCATGAAGTTTAGTAACTTCAGGTCACTGCAACAAGCCCAGGTACAGTTTACCGACGGATGGGTGCAGGACCTTGAAATGCACCGTGTAGAACGAAAGACCATCGTACGTATCATAAGTTTACCAGTCTCACAAATCGTCTTCATAAATACACATTCCTTAACCGTTTATTAATATAACCTTTGAGCTCAACGGTAATTAATTAGTAGTGGAAATAATTTCTGGTAGCATCACAGAAATGTAGCAGTGACAATAAGACTGTATGCTGTAATCGTACTGGACAATTAGTGATACAAAAAACCTGTTTTATCCTGTGAATAAAAGTATGTGTTTTTGTCAATGTACCATAATAACAGAAGCGAAACGCAATATTGTGTAAGGACAATTCACTATTTATGCACAATAAACAAAGGAGCATAGCGCGACAATTTCTGTTCTTGCTTGTAACCTATATCACCAATTATGTTATGAAAATGACGTATTAACTACTAATAAACACTGACCTTCGTGTAAATGCTTGGAGCAGACTAACCTGTGAGCTGGAGTGTTCTGGGACGTTATATTTGGTCTTTGAATGGCTGCAATCCAGGCCATCCGTCGCGTCTTTGTTACTTCGGAAACATGAACAATTTCTCTTCAACGACATAATCCGATAACAACCGATCTCTTTACCCGTCGGCTTCCCGTGGCTGTCATGCGACCGGCTATTGCAGTTAATAATACAACAGCTTCTTGACATTTTTGTGTTTCTTTTTATCGCTGTATAACTGATTTTAATTGAAAGCCTGCGTGCGCTAGTACCGCTTGCCACGAGTTCCCAGAATCCTTTGCGGTTCTACCCGTGAATGACGTCACATTTTCAATCTCTATATAATATGCATGTTAAATTTTATATTTGGGGTGAAATATCAAGTCTTTTCAAGTAAACCGGTTCAAGTCCAATTCAAGTCCCAAGTCATTGGTGTAAAAGTCCAAGTCAAGTCACAAGTCTTAGAACATTTTTTCAAGTCAAGTCTAAAGTCATAAAATTAATGACTCAAGTCTGACTCGAGTCCAAGTCATGTGACTCGAGTCCACACCTCTGGTGTCTAACTCCTCGTACACAATATGAGACTCACCACCAAATAACAAGCAGTGGGGACGAAACAAACTGTTGAAGACTTCTCAGATTATTTCCTCATATGCTGTCTGCTTCTGCATCAGGCTTTACGAGGGTTTCACCTACCGCTGCCTGCTGTGTTAACATTCACCAATGTGCTTTAAGCAGCCTGCTTGGTTACCCGCGTTTTCAGCTAACTACTTACATGATAATAAAAACTAAGAAAATCCAATAATTGTGAAGCATGTCGTATTCGAAATAATTTTCTCTGAGCTGTCCAGACTTTTTCAGAAAATAACATCACAAACAGGAAGGATTGCATGGCTGAAGATAAAATAAGATGTGATGTGGTTCGCTACTGTTCGATGTAGTCAAAGTTAAATTTCATATTTAGTTGACCGGAGGATTTTTAGAAAAGTCATCATTTGATAGTACTTTTTCTTTGGCTGATTTTTTGTTCCACAAAATCAGGACTAGATGACTGCTGCTGCAACATCCAGATGCAACATCCTTGATGTCATTACTTTGGTAAGTAATGACATCAAGTGAAGGGTGTTCAGGGTTCTGTCCCAGGCAGCATCAATCAATGATTTAAAAACGTATCTTGTACTTGAATAATTGTGGATCTGCATGGTGATTGATGATAGTCGTCAGCACCTCCTAATCATTCAAACCTTGCAGATACTCTAAATCAAAGATTCACATTCATTGCCTGTTTTTACACTGTGCACGAATGCCAGTGCACATTTACACAGTGAGCTCCTCGTTTAACGTTTTCATCATTAAAACTGAAAATGTCACCTCACTAATGACCTTATTATGTTTGCATCAAACCTCGTTTGTAACACCGTGAGAGTTTTCATAATTACATTTATGTTATAACAATATATAAGTAACGATGTAATGAAATGACTCCATAATGGAAAAGAAGCGTCACATTTCGGCTCTGTCTGCATCCCAGGAATGCACTCGGGAATGTCTCAGATGTAATTAATGAGCCCTCCTTTGCTTATAATTAGGCGTGACTATCGGTAGGTGTGACTGTCAGTTCTCAGAGATCGTTGCGGCGATGCGGCAGGGCATACCTCGTAGATAAAACAGGTGCGCTGAAATCTGATATTTTTCATGTCGAACTTCAAAGCTGTAAATGAAAGTGGCCAGAGTTGCAGTGTGATGAGATTTCTCTAGACAGCTACAGTCTGCATATGAGGCACGCGAAGAATGTGAGAGATTGAGGAAAGCTTTTTAAAATAAAATCCTGCTGAAGGGCACAACGTGGAAAAATCCGATCTTTATTTAACGATTCTCAAAAAGTAAATTCAAATGAAAAGTTGACTGCAGCCTGTGTCGTCATTCGCCCTAACGCTCCCCTTTCTGTATCAATTTGTGATAGTAGAGAAGATCTCTCGCCCCCAGTCTGCTTCCCCCTCTCCCGTTGTCAGAATAATCCATTCCCCTGCCCAGCTCCGCTATTGTGCAGCCTGTGGAGTGTGCGGCTTTGATGTATCTTTTATTTAAAAGCTGCATCTGCTATGGGTAATTAAAGGGACCACTTACTTTGATGATGACAAGTACCCAAACAAATACGCACACTCGCACTCAAACTGTTGCTCCCAATGTGCACGCAAACACCGAGCGTCTGAAGGCGAATGCTCACCTTCACCGTTTCCTGACATGCATGCGGATCATGTCATGTATGTGTTAATGAGCCTGTGACATCAGCTAAGCACCCAAGAAATGCTTTCTGCACATTCATTATCCAATCAGTGAGAATCCAGGCGCAGGAGGAGAGGAGAAGGTGCATATTTAGATCCATAGCATCCAATCAAAAAATAACTCAGTGAGTAAATATATTTCTCAATTAATCAGTGCTTTTTAGCAACGTCTGAAGGAGGACCTGGAGAATACTGCTATATTGCTGCCAGCACAGCTGCATTTTAATTAATTTAAAACGCAAAGCTCTTTCAAACACTTCACTGCACCGTGGTGTTTTGCAAAAAGCGTTAAAGTGCATCAAGTGAGGTCATTTATTTATTAAAAATTAGTTTAACAAAAATATTCTTCGTATCAAAAAAACTTTTCTCCATTAACAAACAAAAATAAAATATTTACAAAATTTTAAAAAAAATGTAGAAATTTAAGGACTCGCAGACGAGAAGCTTTAAGATTAAAAAAAAAATCAACAGCATTTCTGCCTCATTCATTGTGACTTTAAAGGTTTGATAACACAACCTCATTGAAAGATGCTGATATTGACAGAGTCTAATGTCGGGCTAAAAGCAATGGCAAAGAAAGTATGTCTGTTATTTTTAAAACTGTGAGCGATGAATGCTTAATTCTTTGACGCTGCTTTTCGAAACCCCGACTGCAAGGTGATATATCAAAGTTGATGTTTTTGCTATGCATGGCTTTAATAGTTGAGGGAATTTTACGTACTTTGTTGGACGGTTAAAAAATAAATTCATTTTTAAAAAAAAAAAACCTTGAGCTACATATTCTTTCTTTTAAAAATAAGTGTTCCATAAAAATCATTGAATGTTTGTTAGTAATATAAAAATGTTTATTCTTTTACATTTATTTCTGCATTTTTCGTGTTACGTAAAGTTACGTATCAGCTTTTCATTACTGAGCAGATCGAGCTGCTTAACAACTCTCGCTATCTTAAGAAGCCGTTTTTCAGTTGTTTCTTTTGCCCACGTTGTCCTTTTTCTTTATCCAATTTTCTGGACACTGAGTTTTATAACACGAGTAAACATATGTCAGTAAAACTCCCTGTGGTATGTGTGGAAACGATTACACCATAACTGTGGCATTTCAACTCTCTGCACTTCACATTTCCAAGCTAATAAAGTCCATCTGAATTTATATGGCTTGAGGGAAAATGTAGAAAAGGTGGGCAGAAATAAAACGTTATCACTGGACGCTTCCTATTTATACGTGTGTGCGTGTGTGTGCGTGTGTGTGTGTGTGTGCAAGAGCTACAAGACTGGTTTTCTACTCATTACTTGCTTGTTTTTCTACATGTCACATTCAGTAGCATTATCACTACACACAGGTGTTCTTGGTGGAGTTTATTGGACCATTTAGCTTATTTATTCTCTGTACAATCTCTTAAAGTTTTCAGAAAACATTTTAACAATGAAGTAATTTTTGGAAATGTCCCGAGATGTTCGTTTTATCAGTCTGTTAAACACAAATTTGAATTTAGACTAATCCAACTGTTCTTAAGAGTCTGACTGGGAGTAATTTTAGCAGTATTATAGCTATGGCAGTGCTTGGTATCTGCCCAAGAGGGGATTTTTCTTGGTAGCTTTTGCCCTGCCAATAGAAATGACATTTCGCATCACAATAACATTCACAACAAGATGGAGAAAATCATGATTGCATCTTTGTGTTTGGTCCGGTTGACCACAGAGTTGAAAGGTTGGAGTTTCAGTGAGAAGACTTATTCACCTTGTAGTTGGCAGTGTCGTCCGCCTGGTGCTACAGTAGATGTGGCACAGATGGAAGAGCAGAGAGTGGTGCGACTCCTGTAATCCTCCGTTTGCTCTTTGTAGGTATGAAAAGTACAGGAAACCACATATTTAATTACATGTAAGTTTAAAAAAGGTGGACTTCATCACTGATCCGTTCCCGTGGTTCTTTAATTTTTAGAGCAAACTATTGCTTGCACAGCTGATGTTTATGTAGATTTCTTTTTATTGCGCTGCAACAACATATGCTTACATGTAGACCAGTGTTTCCCGTCACTGTTGGTGTGCCGTGACAGATTATCTGGTTCCACCTGATTAGCACTTTAAGCGACCTGCTTGAGTAACGGGCAGAACAATTACATTCTCTTCCACCAGAGGACAGTGCAACTTCTTGCTCCAATTAAATGGGTTGCCAACTGCCAGTAAAACAGAAGAAGACGAAGAAGAAATTACATAATCATGCTGCAAGTGAGACAATTCAGCATAGCAATCGATAAATATTTGAAAAGAATATGCAATATTCTGTTTGTGATTTTTTTTGTTTGTTGGTGTGCCGTGTGATTTCTCTAATGTGAAATACGTGCCGTGGCTCCAAAAGGTTGGGAAACACTGATCTAGACTAATCATCATACACTGCCCAGCCAAAGCAAAGGTCAAAATAATTGCGCACATGTTGTGGCATCACTTTGATCAGCTCTCAGTATTTATTTTCATCCAAACTTGCATTAATATTTCATAAAAGATCTCATATTGATGCTGAGTTGGACCGCTGCTTAAATTCTTTCTAGCACATCCCAAACAGTCTCAGTGGGGTTGAGCTCTGGATGCAGTGGTGGTCAGTCAGTGTGTGAAAATTACGTCTCATGGGTCCTGAATCGCTCTTTCACAGTCTAAGCCCATTGAATCCCGACATTTTTATCTTGGAATATACCCATGCCTCAAGGGGAGAAATAAAATCAATTGATGGAAAAACCTGATCATTCAGTATAGTCAGTTAGTCAGCTACTTTAGCACATCTTGCTGAACCGATCCTGACCATCCAAAGATCATAACACTGCTCCTGCAGGCATGTGCAGCAGGCATCAGAAATGACGGGTGCAGCACTTCATCCACCTCTCTCCTCACCCTGATGCCCCCCATCACTCCGAAAAAGGACAAATCTGGAGTCATCAGACCGCTAGGGATAGGGCTCCATTGATCCCTATTTAATTTAAACCCTTTTCCCTCATTGCTCCACAATGATAAGTGCATTTTTTGATAGTACATTTCTCCACAGTCCATATTGTAGAGTAATATAGCAGGTCAGAACAAAACTAAAAGAGCTTTTCTTCCCAGTTTCAACTCTTCTGTTGCATAATTAGATCATATTACACTAAACCTTTTTAATACTGATTAAAAGAGTTTAGAAATGTAACAGCTGTAATTGTTAAAAACTATACTATTGTATTGTTTTACTAAATGAAAAACAAATAAAGCAGGAATGGATTTTAAAGAACAAATGAGTAGTTTCTGTGATTTATGACTTTGCCCGCTCTTATCTTTGTGACATAGGTTGCCTTAATTCTCATTGAAAACTGAAGTTGTTTTCACTGAGTGCTTCAGATGATCCACTTGTGACTGAGAGTAATTGGTGAGAAAAAAAAAAGACCAGCCAACCCCCCAGGAAAATGTATTGTTTGTTTTTTGGGGACAGAAGTTTTTGTATTTCTGTCCCTCTGTCCCTCGTCCTGCAGAAAACTAGATTTCTCCCACTATGCAAACTTCAAAGTATGTAATACACAGTCTGTGGTAATGTTTTAAACATTAGGTCGTTGATCTGTCAGCTAAAAGATATTACCATCTTGTTGAAATTTAGTTTTTTTTCTCCCCCTCATCTGACAAGGGATTGTTGCAGTTTGAGTCATTGCACAAGTAGAGCTGATTGGGAACAAGATATGTTGAGGAAAGGTACTTCACTCTTTGGTCTTTAATCATCCTGACACTGTTTTGTTTTTTCTGTAGGTTTCTGATGGATGGACCCGAATCGAGCTCAGAGAGTGAAATGGAAGTGGACGACGAGAGCGAAGAGGAAATGAACACAAAGGTAAATTTGTTTTTTTTAAGTGAGCCTTTAAATATAATCGAATGTCAGGTTTAAAGCTCCCTGCTGCTTTGCAGACGCCGCAGAAGAAGGAGAAACAAGTCACGGCCAAAAAGACGCCAGAGAAGGAGGAGGAAGATGATGAGTATGCTGGCTCCACTGATGTGGATGAACCAGGTTGGCATCAAGCGCTTTTTAATGTGTCTGAACTTTGAGACATTTCTGCCAGCATCAGTATTTCGGCTTGACTTTCTTTCAGGCTGTTATAGGGATAAAAGTCGAGCACATCATTGCAGAAACATCTACAAAATGAAAGCAATGTAAAACATTTTTTTAATGTTATTCAGCTGACTTAGAACCAAGGTTTGCCCGAGACAAATAGACTGAAGGAAATGGCAGGGGATGGGAAGTTGACAGTCGGTTCAATGATCAGGTGAAACGGATGAAATTGAAAAATGACAGCCAAGTTAAACAGGCAATTACAGTTTGAATCAAGTGCCAGTAATAGGAACACAAACCAAAAACAAGCAAAAAGGAAAAAGAAAGTTCTCTCTTCCAACATTAGACCGTCATGCACAGACCTGTGTCAGTGTATCTTTGAGTCTGCTTATCGGGTAATATTATTTACAGCCGTCAGAGGTCTTACTGAGACCTCTGACAGGTTTATTTGTGCCAAGAAACTGCTCTGTGAGAATCAACCACAGTGAAGGAAACTACAAACCTAAAGGTCTGGAACCCTAAATTTAAAGCATACTTGTTAATTAAATTCATTTTAATGAATAAACAAGTAAACCTTCATTTGTATATCTGCACTGAAAAGATCCGGGAGCTGAGCGTAAATGGCTGAGACTCCAGGAAAATTATTCACTCTGTTAGCTCAAATAACTAGAGATGGAGAAGAGGGTCGCACGTGAGCTGAAGAGGACAGAATGGATAGAGAGGAGGCCAGGGGACAATTTGAGAGCCCAGGGATCAGACAAAAGGGACAGCCTTTATAAAGCACTTGGAAATGGATGAGATGGCAGCACTGCCATTTTAAAAAATAAATAAATAAACAAATAAAAAGAACAGGAACAACATACTTACTGTAGATGCAATTTGAGGTGGGGGGGAAAAAAAGAACAGGGGTAAAATGTAATCACCATAAAGGGACTTGAGCATGAATCTCATTTCTATGTTAATACGAGAGCCAGAAATAAAGTGTTGAGGTGCATCAGAGAGGACAGACAGCAAGGGCTGACCCACCAAACACATACATGACGACAGACGGCTTTTTAATTAGACCACCTTCTCTTTTTCCCGTCAACAACACAGGATTTTACGGTGGTGGCAGATATGCAAGCAAGGTGACATCTACTCAAACTCTAATGTGCAAATTAAAGGAAAAACCTGATCTGATGGCTTGTGCTGTCGGGCGGGGGGGGGCGTCACTTGGTCCACTTAACCTCACAGATTTGTTCTCAGATGACCTTTATTCTGCGGTGGCACAGAGAGTCGATAAATGGCTAAAAATGATGAAAATCGCATGCTGTGGCTTTTGTGAGTGTTAGACGGCTTTCCACCCAGTCATCACCAAACACCAAATGAGAAAATATCTTTTGGAAGAATGGCACTTCATCGTTCCAGCGGGGTGCAAGAGAACTGAAAAATTGATGCTGTCAAGGTGTTTTTGGCAGAAATGGCTCGGCTGGTTTCACCTTTAATTTGGTTCTCGGGTACTCATTAAAAAGCAGATTCGCCTGGTGTGTTTTTTCGCTCCCATCTGTGCTCGATGAGAATTGTAGAAAACATAATGGCAGCATAACAATCTCAATCTCCAGGTGACCAGAATTTAAATCTTTTCATTAGTTTAAGATTAGGGTCATAGAGCGGTCACAGTATTTTGTGTTGTCGGTGAACTCAGTGAAGGGAAAATTGTGTTAAATACAAAACTCGTTACCAACATTTTCAGGCAAACCTGGTGAGTTTAATCACACTTAAAAAAAAAATGTCTCATTCTCCCAGGAGGCGATGATGATGAATCTGCAGTGGACACAGAGGATGAGCTGCAGAGGTAAACAGGACAAATCATTTTGATTCTGCTGTTTGTAATGCTCATTCTTCGATAACTAATTCTTATTTGATTGTTAGGGTGCTCTAGTCTTATTCTGATTAATAATTTTAGAAGAACATGTTTTCTTTCGCACCGAGCCAGTTTTTCCCAGCGACTCCTGCTGTTTCCAGAGCATTTCATTGTCTTTTAGGTCACAATGAGCTGCATTTTACTATTTTCCTTCAGCATTACTGCCGTAATCAGCATCGTTTTTGCAGACATTGCAGTAAAAACATATGATGTAATGTAAAAACGCGCTTTATGCTACTTTTCCAGCACCATTCAGCAGATTAAATGAACTCCTGCAAAGACACTCTATTGAATAAAATAGTCTATCTGCTCCCTCGAGATGTTTATGGGAGAAGACATAAAATTCTTGGCTCTTTAATAAACAGCTTTTGGGCACATTAGCCTTTAAAAGAGATACTGCTGTACTAAAGTAGCCTATAGTGTTGTCATGACTAAATCTATATTGACTTTATGACTATATTGCTGATGTTATATATAATATGTATATCTTACTTGTTACATTTAGTCCTAAATGCACAGTTAAAACAACATTATATCCTTTTTTAAATTTCTCCATGGTCTTTAGCTGATCCCTTAGCAAGATTCCCTGGATTCCCTGAGCGAAAATAATGAAAAGATTCATTAAATGTGTAAAAAAGACAGCAGAGCTGTGGCCCCTGCTAGAATGTGGCCACACAATACCAAGAAAAAAACCATCTTTTGCGAGCAGGCTTGTTAACATGTAGGATAAAAAGGTTTGTCCTTGTGAAAGGGTGGAAGAGGGGAGAAAACAGAAGAAAGCAGCAACAGAAGGAACGGTGGTGAAGGACGAGGATCCTTACGGGGGGTCGACGGATGAAAACACTGACGCTGAAGCTGAAGAGGATCATCCCATCCCCGAGCTCCCAGGTATGCATCAATTAGTTCCCATCCAGCTTCTGGCTGCTTGTGTTTTGCTTTCTTTATTTTTTCTCCTCTTTTCTTATAATTTTCCTACAGACTGTGTTCCACTCTTCTTGATCTTTTGCTTCCCACTTTGTCTTCTCTTCTAGATTTCCTAAGCGGAAAGCACTTTTTCCTCTACGGTAAATTCCCCAATAACGACAGACGACTGCTGTTACGATACATTGTTGCCTTTAATGGGTAAGAAAGACTTTCAGTGGTTATTCCCAATGGACAAAAAAAAGACATAATCTGTGCAATTATAATTGTAATTTATGTGCCTGTCTTTGCTACAGAGTGATCGAGGACTATATGACAGAGAAGGTGCAGTTCGTGGTGACCAGTGAAGGGTGGCACGACTCCTTTGAAGACGTGAGTCGTACCCTCTTTTCTCTTTTTCTTTGAAAATAAGCAGCCATAACCAAATAAACATGTCTAACAGGGGCTTAAAAAGATTTAATATTCGGTGTACCCATGTGTATAAGCTTTTTATCTTTTACTCCCACAGTCAAGACAATTTTGTAAAGGAAATTGCTTCACTTAACTTTGTGTCAAGTGTTGCTTTATTATACAGTGTGCACAGCTAAAAATAAAAAAAGGGAGAGGAAATACCCTTTAAATTTTCCACTCCAAGCGTTATCAGCCCAGAGTTCTGAGCCCTTTTCATTTGCACAGTATACACCAGTATACACCACTTTAGCATTCCCAGGACAAATTCAGCAGCAGTGGGGACTAGTACCTTTCAAGTTTAGGTTACTATGGTTTCCAGCCATTTGCGTGCTTTTTTAGCATTTGAATTTGAAGCTTAGGTATAGTTTGAAGGGTTTTAAAGGCTTTACACCTCAGCCTGTCTGACCATTTGTAATGCAAGTACATGACATGACTGCGCTTCTTGCTTTTGCTCTGACTTCCTCGCAGGCGCTGATGGAGAACACCAATCTGAATTTTGTCAAACCGGAATGGATTTATGCAATCAGTGCACGACAAAAGATGCTGCCCTATCAGCCCTACACCGTCGTCCCCTGAACTATACACTGTATGCAGCGTGCGGCCGCACTCACACCCTCATCCTGATGAAGGAGCAGCAGGGAAAGCCATAAACACATTTTCCGTTTCAGATAAACAGCTACACTTTCAAAGAGCAATAAGTCAACTGTTTGTTATTATCGATGCCTTTATATTGGACTTCATATTTGATATACATATAATTTCTCCACCTCAAGCAGTTTTCTCTGCAAATGTTTTCAACCTTCGGCCAAGCGCTGCAGACTGTCCACTACATAGTGTTTCTTTCTTGGGGTTATTGTTAGGATTAAGTATAGGTTTATTTTTAGATTGTGCTCTCGAGGGTCGTTAGCCCCAGCTTGGCCAGGAACCAATTTCATCATCTCCACCATCATCTTCATCATCCATGTGCTGCTGAGTCTCTTGGGCTTTGCGAATGAAGCACACACTCTGGCTCAGGTCTTTTGAATTTCTCACTTCCTGTGCTGCAGTTTGTTGCTGCTCGCTTCGGCTACCTCAGGCACTGTCTGGAAATGAGTTACCACCCTGTCCTGACAGCCAGCAGCACTGATAATACACCATTTGTGTAAGTGGGAAGACTATTATGAAAACGACCCAAAGTCAGGTGAAAGATGTCAGTTATGGAAGGTTACAGCCATGGAAAAAAAGAAGAAACTGAACATTTTTGTTCTTTGTTTTATTTGATTTATTTAAAAAGGGATAACATTATAAATTTCTTTGTCTTGATAAATGAGTTTTGGTTTTATTCGTGTTTGTAGAAGAAGCACAGGCTGAGGACATAAAACAGACATCAGTGTTAGCATCCTTTTTAAGATTCTCATTAATTCAAGTGCAAGTGTCCAGCTTAACATCTCCTTTGCTGCTTGGCCAAAGTGGCTTGTTCAGTTATCTGTCTCAAACTTCTTTTTCCTTGTAATACCTAATTATTTTGTCTAAATAAAAAAAAAAAAAGATTTTTAATTAAAAACTTTGCTCTCTTTTCTTTTTATTAATCAAACTGTCTCTGCACTGAGCTGCTCTCATTTCTTTCTCTGCCTTCACTTGTGTTTGCAGCTCGAGAGGCACTCTTCCTTTTCATTCCTTCTGTGATCTCTAGTCCTCTCTCCTCTCTAATTTACTTCTCCTCCTGTTTTGTGCCCTGGAGCCACTGGGTCTTCTGCTCTCTCAGTCAAGGGGATTAGAAAGATGCTATGTGCATGAGAGACGGGTGAAGGAGTGGTGGTTATAGGGAGAGACACTGCAGGAAAGATGAAAAGGTTTGGATTCTCAGCAAGGATGCGTTTTTTTGTTTTTAAAGTGGCCAACTATTGGATTGTCTTCTCGTACAGTTCTTGTCTAAGGTGCAGTCGCACACATACTACCAAGTGTGAAGCATCGCAGGGACGCTTGCAACAACTTTGTTGCAGGAACTTATTTGTTTCTTGTGAAAGAAAGAGTTGCAAGGTCAAATCCGTTCAGGTCTCGAAGCGGTGAAATTTACGGTAGCAAGTGGTGTCGACTGAAAATTTGTCATATTTCACTGAAAGGCTGTCTGTGAGACAGCAGGAAGAATTGGCTGCTTTTAAACCTTCAAATTTGACAGGTGGACTTTGTTAAATAGCGGTTTCCACCTTACTCTTGTCACCTTGATTTCTTCCTGGCAAATTCATTCGTTCCCATGAGCAATTTTATATCTCTTGTGAATCTTGGCAATGACTTTTCCTGACAAAAGCTTTTCTCTCTGGCTCGTGAAATATTTTGTTTAACTCTGTAGACCTAGTCCTCTTTATCTGTGCCATGCAGTACTGGATTAAGGTGATGGATGTTTTCCCTCTAAATATTATAAATCCTCCATCTCCCTCTCTCTTGTTTTGAATTAATTTTCTTAGCAATTTTACTGTGGCACAATCATCTTTAAACCTATAGTACACAATAAGATTAATTCGAATACACACGAAACAAATTCGCGAGTGGTCAACAGACTATCAACAACAGTGACAGAAAATGCATTTCTCATATATTAGATTTCACTCAATAGAAGGAAAAAAAGAAAAGATGTTGAAAAGCTCTTCCAGGAAGTTTGCTTGTCGATGAGTTAGCTGGGGTTTTGAACTGATGGGTCGTTAAAAATGTTAAAACTTTCGTAAAATATTAATTCCAGTTGTTTTAGTCAGAATTTTGGGATGGATTGTTAATTTGGAGGAAGTTAGAGTACAAAGTCCAAACGTACTGTTACTTTGTATTTCAACTTCTCGTTAGCACAAACATCTAATCAGGTCAGGATGAACTGTCAGAGTTCAATCTGAATAGAGAATAAAGGTCATGTAGGTCAGTTTGCATGTGGCGTGGATTTTGGTGCCAAATAGGCCGATCTGGGTATTTCAGAGACGACCACATGACTATTTCTAGGCATTATAGAGTTTAAAGAGAATGGGCAGAAAAAGAGAAAATATGACTGTTTAACCTTCACCACACCACACTGGAAGCAACTCCCGTCAGCCTGCAAGAAGCTGAGGCTACAATTTGCAAGGCCTCACTGAGAAACTAAAACAAAAAAATATTGCCTGGTCTGATGAGTTGTAATTTCTGCTGCAACATTGGAATGGTTCCTGTCAAAAAATGTGAAAGCATGGATCCATCTTGCCTTGTGGATCCAGTTCATGCTGCTAGTGGTGTAATGGTGTGAGAGATGTTGTCTTGGCATACTTTAAGCCTCTTAGTACCAACAGAACATTAGTTGAACACCAAAGCCTACCTGAGTATTGCTGCTGACCATGTCCACCCCTTTATAACCACACTGTACCGATCTTCTGATGGCTGCTTCCAGCAGGGCCCAATGCCCCAATCACCCCACACTGGTTTCTTGAACATGAGTTCATTGTACTGCAATGGCCTCCACAGTCACCTGATTTCCATCCAGTAGATCACCTTTGGCATGTGCCACCAACAAATCAGCAGCAAATGTATGATGCTATCATGTCAGTATGGGTCAAAGTCTGTGACGAATGCTTCAAGCACCTTATTGAATCTCCGTCACAATGAGTTAAGGCAGCCCTGGAGACAAACAGGACTCCAGCCAGAAGCAGAAAGATGTACCTAACAAAGTGGCTGGTGAGTGCATATTAGTTTATTATAATTGGTGACGCATTCATTCATCTGTCACTTTAATGTTGCTGCTGGTGTGTCTGTGTTCATTTTAATCCTTAAAGAGCCGTGAGTATAAAATGAAGTTACTCATGTAAGTGCAAGCATTTCAAAACTGCACTTGACATTACCCGAATAAGTGTACTACTATGACTTTGACTTGATGATTAGATTCATTGATGTGTTGCTTCATGGATCCATATACTTATCCTTTTAGGTAACTGCTCTGCATTTTTGTTAAAAACTCATTTATATTTTGATCATAGATTCAATTTTTTTCCACTCAGGTTTTCCTCTTTCCCCCCCAGCTCGCAGGGATAGTAAGACTCACCAGCTTGAAGGACGGTTCCACTGTGATTTCTTTTTATCATGACAGCTGTGGCAGTTTCTCCTGCATGGCACTTTTAAATCAGATTTGCCATATGGACTCTAATATTTCTGTTCGACTCCAAATCTCTGGAGCATTTTTTTTTAAACCTATCATTAAAAGTGATCCATCACAATAAATGAAAAGCAGAATTTCATCAGCATTCATAAAGGGCAAATCATTGCTTCATATTAACATTTACTTGTCAAAAAAGTGAATGAAACCTTTTTACTTGATCCTATAAATACTATTATGCATATTTATGAAAAGCAGCTGACTGAATAAAGTATTGAGTTCTTCTGCACAAGTTAGTAATTTCCTCCAGTAAGTCCCACAGTTTGCTATTCAGATGTCACTTATTGGTTTGCTGAGTGCGTTTCATCAGTCACTGTCTTGGTTTTATGCAACCGAGAACTGACCATATTAGAAATGTTATAAGAAAGAGACACGGCACTCAAAGGATCCTGAAAAAAGAAAATTAGATCCGAGGTAATGGGTTATTTTATGCATGCAGTATTTGTGCATGCAGTATACCTTACTTACCAAAACTAAAGCACTGATTTCTTGGATAGGCTGTTCTGTGACTCAAAACAAAGCCTGCTTTGCTATTTGTCAGATAACTTCATAAAAACACAAACACGGAAGAGAGACCCAGTTTAGTTGACTCCAGTCAGTTCTGTCAGCCTGCATTGGAAACTGCTTCTCACTCTGTATCCAGCGATAAAGCATAAGTTTAAGCCTAAAGAGTTAAAGAGTCAATAATAATAATAAAAACATAAAAACAAAAGAAAAAAACCCCACTTGCAATAAAATGTCTTAATGCTCAATCATCCAGGTTGGAAATCCCAAAAAGTTGATTTTGGATGTAGAGTTTTCCCACTGAAAATGCTACATCCAGATGAACAGAATTAGCCTTTTGGGACTTATAATGGTAAATGGCCGGTATTTGTATAGTGTTTTACTAGTCCCTAAGGACCCCAAAGCGCTTTACACATCCAGTCATCCACCCATTCACACACTGGTGATGGCAAGTTACATTGTAGCCACCCTGGGGCGCACTGACGGAGGCGAGGCTGCCGGACACTGGCGCCACCGGGCCCTCTGACCACCACCAGTAGGAAGTGTCTTGCCCAAGGACACAACGACACAATGACCGAGACTGTCCAAGCCGGGGCTCGAACCGGCAACCTTCCGATTACAAGGCGAACTCCCAACTCTTGAGCCATGATCGCACCTTTTGGAATAAAAGCAGACATTAGCTATAATAATTAGGCTAAAACAAAACGAACATAATTAGTCCTGCTCTAAAGAATAAATAATAATGTAAAAGAGTAAATAATAATAATAATAATAATAAAAACATAAAAACAAAAGACTGCCACAGCTGTCTAAAACTGGGCACTTTTTTATGGGATTCTACTGGCATTTTTTTTTTTCTTTTTTAGGGAGTTGGCCCAGGAACTGTGACCTTTTGGAACAAAGTGACCAGTCAGTCAGACTGGTCACAGACTGGTCACTTTGGTGTCAACCTCAAGGAAGTTACTGTTCGTAGTTATTTGTTTTTGTTGGCTGAAGATGTTATTAGTTTATATTTAAATGATATATATGATATGATGATCTTATCTGATTCTCCATCTGAATACAGTATTAGTATTGGTATAATGTGGCACACTCAACACTGTTCCAAAGTAATGCATTTGAATGCTCAGATTACTTTATTGTTATAACAGGTATTATGCTGTTATCTGTGCTTTAGTTACATTTTCAGATGAGTTCTGTTAAATATGCTTCCACATTTCTTTTCTTGTGACAAAAGACAAAATGCAATATTTCTGTCTCTCCCTGCCTCCTTGGTACATTACACTGGTTGCAAGGCCTGCTGAGGAGAAGCTTTTTGTTTGGCTGAAGCTGTTTCTCATGAGGTAAATGAACAAGCTTATTCTTACCAGTAAAGAATCCCACTGCTGCTTACTTCCCATGACTAAGCATTTCTTTTCAATCTCTTTGTGTTTCTTCACAAAATTTGCATTTAAACTGTAGTAATGATTGAACTCTCTCTCTCCCATAGAGTGCTTTTTGTCATGTCTCTTGCTGCTCTACCTCTCTTTCACCTCCAACCAGTCATGGCGGATGGCTGCCCCTCACTGAGCCTGGTTCTGCTGAAGGTTTCTTCTTGTTAAAACTTAGTTTTATCTTCACCATGGCTGCCAAATGCTTCCAAATGCCTTTTATTGTTGAGGTTTTCTTCTCTTTCTAATATCTTAGGGTCTTTAACCTATAATCTATAATACACACCATGCGGCAAATATTGTGAATTGACGCTTTATAAATAAAATAAAATTGAAATAGAATTAATTACTTTTTAATAGGAGCTTGGAATATAACAACACACCACCCAACACTGGTAACCAACACTGGTAATGCCACCCAACACTGGATAGTAATATTATAGCCCTGATTTCTGTTCACCATTTTCTTTCTTAGGGCTGGGTGAATATGAATTAATGGAAAAAATAATAATAAATTTAAAAAATAAATAAACTATGCACTTAACTTACTCTGCATTCATTATTAATCAAATGACCCTGTGCTGTAAACTAAAATAAGCAATTGCAGAAAACAACATTGCGCAAACCACACAGTTAAAATGATAGAACAGAAATATAAATACTGGGCGCGATTTGGTTTTTGCACCGCCCCTTAATATCAACCGGAACCAATGGAATTACAGTCTGTCTGCTGTGAGCGCAAGTTGGCTCTGTGATTTATTTCTTAACTGAAACTGTGAAACCTACACGAACCCCTCCTCTCCTCTTCGTCTTCTTCTTCTCTCCTCAAACTGTTTCCATCGTCCTCCATCTCCTGTCAGACCCCCGCAGCACTGACCCGACAGAGGAGGGGGACTTTACCCCTGATGGTGTTTACGCCCACCGACTGAGGTCAATCTAGGGGAAGGTCTGCCGTAAATTGTTGATTGGATGCCGCGGACGGACAGCCAATTTCTCGCCAGTGCTGTTCCTGAGAGGAGAGCGAAGCTAAATGTGAGCACCTGAAGCACCATAGGGTAAGTAACCGCTTTAAACCAAATTGAAAAGCAGATTTATTCTTTCTTTTTTCTTTTTTATTTTATTTTATCTTTTAAATATAGAAACCTTTGTCAGTTCAGATAGGACTGGCAGCGTCTTAAGGGGAACTTGTTGCCATGCTTTCAACGCTTTTCTGTGATTTTTCATGATTTTTCTTGGTTCCAATATAGAAGATTGACAAGTTCGTTTTGCGGATGAACGCCAGCAGGGGCATGGTGACATTTTATTTTTGAAATAAAATCACGGCTTGGATTTTGGGTTAATACGTGTTTGGAGTGTATAAGTGCTTATTACCCGGAATTCAAAATAAAGTCAAGGCATGCCTCAAAAGGTATGTCTCGTATTATTGCTCATTTAATGCTTTCATTTTTTTTTCATAAATACACTGAAGTTTTCCTGTTTCCGTTATTAAAATAATAATAATAATAATGCTGATTGCAAAAACTACATATTCATTCGCTCTGTTCCATAATAGTCCTGTCAAAGAAAGTCTTATAGAAAGACTCCAGTAGCTGTATGATTCACAGTATTATATAGTTTACATTCTTTTTTTTTCTGCCGATGTATTTTCAGATATCTCGGTAAAAGATGTTTGTAATGTTATTTTAGCCTGTAACTATTCTTCTAGGTTGCTTGAAATTGTGAATTTATTTACTCACCTTAGTTTGTTATTGGAGAGTCTGAGCATGATTGTCAACTTTACCATATTTTCATTTATTATAGGTTTTTTTTTTTTTTTTTTTTTTTTTTTTTTACCTCAGTCTTCGGGTGTTGCAGAAATAAAATCAACTTGCCTCCAAATGAATTGCAGAAACAGATCTTACTGTAAATCTGAAGTTCTCATTTGGGATACCCTCTAGTGGTTGCAAAGTGGCATTAGATTTGTTTAGAGTTCTCTCAACAGCTGAAGGGTGTGTTTCAGTAATGCTGTATTCCCTCAAATGTGCATTTTAGAATGGTGAAAATTTGTAGATTTGGCAGGGGACGGGTGGTTAAGTGTGTAAACAGGAGCAAACCCTGGTTATGTCTACACTTTAAATGTTTGTGCCATATGGGCACTTTGACAAATCAAATTTGACTCTTAATGAAATGGAGAGGATGCAGTTATCAGTCTGTTCACACTGAAACTGTTTATCCTCAGCAGTCGCTTAGAAGTGGCTTCCAAACGCTGCAGTGTCTCATTTTAAATAAAAGATGGAGAAGATGGAGAAGATGTCAAATCGCTTCTTGAATAGAAGATGTTTATTTTTGGTGTGGAGCGTCACCCGGGGATCACATCTTCTCATGCAACACTCTCATGTGCCACATTGGTGCAAATTATTCCTTCTCCCACTTGCTAATCAATTTATTGGTATTTCTACCACACACAAGATTCTTATTACTTATTGACTGACCATATATTACCATAAGGGGGCTGTGAATCCCTATTGCAGCACTAATATGCTAATAACTTCTTTAACTAGAGTTAAAGTTTCCTTCTTAAACAAGCTAACAAATTGAAATACCCCCCCCCCCCCCCCCTCTCTCTCTCTCTATATATATATATCTATATATTTTTTTTTTTCTTTCGTGGCTCAATTAAGTACTAAAAATGATTTTTTTTTCTCCACTGTGTAACAAAATACACAAATAAACCATGCTGTGATTTTATTTGTTTCCAAAAGTCAATAACTGCTCCTTAAAAACATATGAAAAAAGGAGGCAAGGGAGTTCAGGGAGTAATTGGGAGCTGAAGTAGGGTTAAGACGCTGAATATTTACTGGCCTCATCTCAGCAGAGAGCTGATTATACTGCAGCTGAACATCCGTACCATTCCCAGTGGCTGGGACTTGTTCCTCCCTCTCAGTGAAAGAAATAAAAGATTTATAGCAGGCCAACTCACAGCCTTAGTAAAGCTGAGGGAAAATTTGAACGCATATTTTTTTTTCTTTCTCTTCTATGCGTATTTTTTTGCCGTTGAATTGGGGGCAGGCAAGGCCAAGAATGTAATAGACCTGTCAAGCATCTCCAGAGAGGAGCAACCAGCAGAGGAAGAGAAACAGGAGATTGGGCAGGAGGAGAGGGAGATAAGAGAGAAAAGGGCTTGTGAATGTTACTGAGTTGGGACAACAAGGGCATCACTCAGCATGGTTTTGAAAGAGTGAGCTGATTAAATAATGTAGTAAAACTGCTACTTGGAATCTGATTACATAGCCCACAAAAAGTAACAAACTTGACTGTTGCAGCAACAATTGGGTATCATTAGTTCATAATATTTAAAAAAAAAAAAAAAAAAAACATCTGTTACCTGTGCTTACTTTTTCCCTGTTAATTAGAGTCAAACTAAACTAAATGTAACCTGCAGGATCAATTTACTGATGTCTTTTCACATCAGTCTCATTACATCCTGTAGCGCACCATATGGGAAAACAGGTTTCCATCCATGTTTAATTATGCATTTTAACTCATGAATGTTTAAACATGTGGTCCATCGAAGCACTCATGGCCCAAATGTGGAGCCTGAGGCTGGGTTGGGGGCAGATGAGATGAAGCTGGTTACTTTGTCTTAGTTCATAATAAAACAGTTGAAAAACCACCACAGTAATCTAAATTAAGCTCACTAATAAAAAAGAGATTAATCAGATTTTGAATTAATTTTCCTTTTTAAATTGGCTCTTGCTTTATGTTACATGTAGTGGCCTCACACGTTTTTATCTTCAAGCGCATTGTGTCTGTTTGATGCTTCTTTCTGAATTTGAAATGTATAACTCTGCTTTTTAGTGCAACCATGTTTTCTCACAAAATTTTCTATGAATGTGAGAGAGCGAGGTTTCATGTTGCTCAGACTCAGTTTACACATGGATGTGAATCTGCACAAAGTAAATCAAGGTTTTAATGAGCAACACTGTCAAAGGTGCTGCATCATAACAGCTGCTTGAATCACAGCTGAGTGTTTTTTGGCTTCTGTGTTTTTAGCAAGAAACATCTGGGGTGTCTCACTTTGTTGCTTCTTGCACGAACATAACTGTCTCATTACAGTTTGACAAATGCGCTCAAATTCTTAAATCAGGATTAGATACTTCTGCGGTACAAATCTGAAAACCACCACATTGTTAACTTTTTATCTGGAAACAACTTTAATTTTTGTTGTGATACTCTTAATTGTATTAAGGTAAGTCAAATAAGACGTCTTTCACTACAATAATATTAACTGGAAAGGATTTCAAACCAACTTCCACTTTTTCTACACTTTTTCACTTGTTTTATATTTCCATTTTCAGTGCTTTGTGGCATTGCTCATCTGTGTTTGTCAAAAATAGGGTGCATGGTGGTGCAATGGTTAGCACTGTTGCCTCACAGCAAGATGATCCTGGGATTGATTCCAGGATTCGTGGCTGTGTTGAGTTTGGATGTTCTCCCTGTGTCTGTGTGAGTTTCTTCAGGTACTCTTGTTTCCTCCAGCAGTCCAAAGATGTGCACATAAGGTTAACTGTTGATTCTAAAGTGGCCGTAGGTGTGAATGGCTCTCTGTCTCTCTGTGTTAGACTGGTAATATGTACAGTGTATGGCTCCTCTCACCCTGGGATATGCTCTAGCCCACTTGCAACCCTGAATTTGATTAGGAGAAGAGGATGGATGCTTTTCTGGCTGTAATTGTCATTTATAGTGAGTAAATACACTCACAGGACACTTTATGACGCACACATAACTAGTAATGGCCTTAATCCTTTGTGGTAGGGATTCAAAAAGGTGTTTAAAACATTCCTCAGAGATTTTGGTCCATATTGAGATGATGGCATCAGACAGTTGCTGCAGATTTGTCAGCTTCACGTCGATAATGTGAATCTTCCATCTGAGTACAGTGAACTCATTGTAACGTTCAAGAAACCAGTTTGAGATGATTTGAGCATTGTGACAAGGCATGTTGTCCTATTTGAAACAGAAGATGGATCTGGCTAAAAACAATACTTAGTATGCTGGGGCTTCAAGATTAAATGCTCTTCTGCTGCCTTGGTTGTAACAACTGGTTATTTGAGTTACTGTTATCTTCCTCTCAGCTCAAAGCAATCTATTCTCATCTCACCTCTGTTATCAACAAGGATTTTTTTGCCCAGAGAGCTGTTCTTATTGTATATTTTCTCTTCTCAGATTGTTCTCTAGAAAGTCTGGGACCAAAACCCATTCTACACTCAACAAAAATATAAACGCAACACCTTTGTTACTGCTCCCATTCCCCATGGGATGGACGTAGAGACCTAAAATTCATTCCAGATACACAATATAACCATCCTTCCCAAACAGTGGTCACAAATCAGTCCAAATGTGTGGTAGTGGGCACATCTGCTATATTGAGATAATCCATCCCACCTCACAGGTGTGCCACATCAGGATGCTGATCTGACATCATGAGTAGTGCACAGGTGTACCTCAGACTGCCCACAACAAAAGGCCACCCTGGAATGTGCAGTTTTGTCTCACAGCAAAATGCCACAGATGCCACAAGCAATGAGGGAGTGTGTAATTGACATGCTGACAGCAGGAATGTCAACCAGATCTGTCGCCCGTGCATTGAATCTTCATTTCTCAACCATAAGCCGTCTCCACAGGCGTTTCAGAGAATATGGCAGCACATCCAACCGGCCTCACAACCGCAGACCTCGTGTAACCACACCAGCCCAGGACCTCCACATCCAGCAGGTTCACCTCCAAGATCGTCTGAGACCAGCCACCCAGACAGCTGCTGGAACAATTGGTTTGCACAACCAAACAATTTCTGCACAAATTGTCAGAAACCGTCTCAGGGACGCTCAACTGCATGCCCGTCGTCCTCATCGGGGTCTTGACCTGACTCCAGCTCGTCGCCGTATTGTGTATCTGGAATGAATTTTAGGTCTCTACGTCCATCCCATGGGGAATGGGAGCAGTAACAAAGGTGTTGCGTTTATATTTTTGTTGAGTGTACATTCAAAGTCATCTTTCTTCCTCATTCGGGTGCTCAGTTTGAACTTCAGCCGGTTGTATTAACTTTGCTTCTATATCTAAATGCATCGAGTTGCTGCCATGTGATTGGCTGATTACATAGCTGTGTTGACGAGGACTTGAATTGCTACACAAATAAGGTGGCCAGTGAGCGTAAATAAAAATGAATCAGAGAAAATATACACCACTGGGACAAAGTGATAAGCTTAGAAGTTACTTTATCATTTCAATTCAAGATGATAAATATGCAAGTTATACAAACATCCATTTCCAGAAGTTGTCGAGCTTGTACTAAGTGGGAACCTTAGGGAACCAGGCTGCTGTATTTATATATGCATGGTTTGCTTTTCTCTGTGAAAAAGAGTTTATGCTAGCAGACATGATTGCACGGTAATGTGAAGTAAAACCAATGCACTGATTAATGGCGGCCTTTTAATTCCAATCACTGAAATCTGCCCAATTTATCACTTTAGTTTGGCAGTAGGTCTAACAACATGTACTAGACAGAGCCAAATAGGTGTACTTATTCATAATTTTAACCACTGAGGCTCTCCTTTTGTATCCTGCTTGTATTTTTTACATTTTAATTAATATCTTGTTATGTTTCACATTGCAGAAGTTGACTGTTGTATGAGAAAATGGTTGAGACATCAGTGGTATTCACAAACACTGAAATAAATAATATAAAATAATGAATAAAAATAATCTTTTCAGAAGTTTATAAAAACGTTTAATTGCAAATAAATCTTTTATTGAATGTTAATTTTATGTTGCTTTTCTTAGATAGGCGTGTTTTTAGACATAAATGTTCTTCATAGGGATTTTTCCACAAAGATATTCATTAAAAATAAACAGTTCTTATAATTACATCTTCTTATCATCACAAATTGAAAAATACGGAATGAATACATATGTATGTCTTGCCCAGAGATCTTCATGAAAACACATTTTTGAGTGAATAGGCATGTTAGAGTTAATGAAAGGCCATTATCTGGGTTTATAGAAGAATCTGTCATGGTCACATGGAGTTGTCATGTTTTCATCAATGTTTTTATCAATCACACATTAATTATGATTTTAGGCTTTGAGGCACATTTTTTTCACCACCCTGTTGCAGTAGGTGCAACATTTTAAATTTTGGTATTATTTTTCCCAGCTATCAATGTGATGTGCTCCCTCTCTTAAAACGACATAGCTGAACATAGCTGATTCTTTACACTATGATGCATCTTTAGCCCAAAGTCTCACTTTGTGTTTGGATTGCAAAACAAGAATTACTTTGCTTAAAAACAGGAGATAATTCTGTGACTAAAGCTTCTGGGAAATGTTTATGTTGTGATTAGATTGTTAGTCATGAAATATTCCTCGCAAGTTAAATCTTTTTCTTAGTAATTTGTGTTAAAAGTATTCGAGGTTCAATGTAACGTTTGTAGTTCAGTTCAAGAAAAAAATTTAATAAAATAAACAATCAGTTGCTTGGGACAAAATATGCCCCAGCATTGTTTGAAGACTTCATCTTCTCATTCTTATTATTGCAGTGCTTCAGCAGCTTTACAGAAGCTCTGCAGTCTG
The DNA here is from genome assembly GCF_965226115.1 of Aulonocara stuartgranti. Lineage (NCBI taxonomy): Eukaryota > Metazoa > Chordata > Actinopteri > Cichliformes > Cichlidae > Aulonocara > Aulonocara stuartgranti. The sequence goes on from NC_138947.1 coordinate 20,131,277, forward strand.
TCACTGGCAAATAGCTTTTTTCCTAGTTTTGCACTCTGTCTTGGGGCATCTTGCTCTTTGATGTTTTTAAACTAATTTGTGAAAGACTGAGGTAAGATGAGCTCGGTTTACAGTTGCTCAAATATGACTGCAGGAAAGTTGTTTATTTTGAAGAACAAATGTTTTAATTAAATATTCTTGCTTTAAGTGTTTGGTGTTGAGAGAGTGAGCTCAAAAACAGGTAAAGATGTCAAGGAAATTGGCTGAGAATCTGTACTGCAAACAGGTGATTCTCTAGTGAGCAAGTGAAGATAGCAACTAAAGAGTTTTTCCATGATCTGTCAATCATCTTATTGCAATTTATGTTGCAGCTGATTCTACAAATTGTCTTGAATGAAAAAAAACATTGTTTTTCCTGCATATTTTACAGCATTTACTACACACACACACACACACACACACACACACACACACACACACACACACACACACACACACACACACACACACACACAAATACAGAGGTTACAGTGGGTCAGATCAATCCAGAACAGCAATCCGACAATTTCAGTTAATGAGCAATAAAATCTGATAGGCAGGCTGATACTGTCGAATGAATGAATTTTTCATGTGCTTCCAGTGACTGCATGGAGATAGTTACTCAGTAATAAGAAAATAATGACATCCCATGGCCTGCTTACACCTAGAGCACATCATGCAGATATAAACTTGTGGTTGTGGTACTTCAGTATATAGGCAGAAGAGGTGCCTTTTTAAAGTGGCAGGCACATTCTGAGTGGGAAAAACATGTTATTGTGAAACCCTGAGTGATACAGAAAATTGTAAGAAAGAGAGGACAGGGGAGGGAGATGAAACTATTTTCAAAGGAAAGGACTGCAATTTTATAAACTAGATTTTAAAATCTTATGTCATGTGCTAATTCATTTTGGAGTTTTTAAACCAGATTTTAGATCTATGCATGTTCTGTTGCTGAATCAAGTTTCTTTTTGAATGTTTTGAAAAACTAACTGAATCATAGTAATTTTGTGTTTGCATAAAATATGTGTTAAGAAGTTTAGTGCAGGTTAAAAAGGTTAGTGATGTGCTGTGTAGGACTGGCGCTGGGCTGGCTCCCTTGCACCAGTTAGGCTAAATCAAGGCTAAAAGACAGAAATTTAATTCAAGGTGATAATGTTGCTTAGATGTACTCACCAAACCCACCTTTTATACTATTCATATTGTCAAGGGGGTTGGAAATTTGCCATATAGATCTCTGATTGTATCTTGTGAAATCAATCACTTGAGATGTCTTTAGATGCTGTTGCCAGTGGTTTGTCTATTGCAGTGGTTCTTAACCTGGGTTCGATCGAACCCTAGGGGTTCGGTGAGTCGGTCTCAGGGGTTCGGCAGAGCCTCCACTGCGGAGGTCGCAGAGGTCCAGCCACGCCCGAATTATCGTGTAAATTTGTGATGACACGCCCCCTTCTGGCCATCACTGGCTGCAGACGATCATGCTACACTGCTTGGCCAATCAGGGCTGCGGGGAATGTAGCGCGCGCAGTAGTCAACATGTGAATGTCGTGGTAGTACTTCGCGTGATTTTTTTTTAAACATTTTAATCCATACTAACTATGTCGGGCAAAAAAAGAAAGTGGTTGGACGAATATGTACAATATGGATTTACATGTATCATGGAACGTGATGGGAGTGAGCGTCCTATCTGCATGATTTGCAACGCCAAGTTGAGCAACTCTAGTCTCGCACCGGCAAAACTAAAGGAACACTTCTTGAAGCTGCATGGAGACGGGGAATACAAGAACACAACACTTGCTGAATTCAAGGTGAAGAGAGCCAGATTCGATGAAAGGCCCACTCTGCCTGCTCTTGGATTTGTACCCGTTAACAAACCGATCCTCACAGCATCGTACGAAGTTGCTTACCTGATCGCAAAGCAGGGCAAGCCACACACCATTGGTGAAACACTCGTGAAACCAGCCGCGTTAAAGATGGCAAATCTGATACTCGGAACAGCGGCCGAAGGTAAATTATCACAAATTCCTCTTTCAAATGACACCGTCAGCGACAGAATAGAAGACATGAGTAAAGACATCTTGGCTCAAGTAGTCGCCGATCTGATTTCAAGCTCGGCAAAATTCAGCCTTCAGCTCGATGAGAGCACAGACGTTGCTAATCTAAGCCAGCTTACTGTTTTTGTGCGCTATGTGAAAGATGACATGATAAAAGGAGATTTTTTATTTTGTAAGCCTCTTACAACAACAACTAAGGCAGCCGATGTGAAGAAGCTTGTGGATGACTTCTTCGGAGACAACAATCTTTCATGGGACATGGTTTCTGCAGTTTGTACAGACGGAGCTCCCGTCATGCTGGGAAGAAACTCTGGTTTTGGTGCGCTAGTAAAAGCCGATGCACCACACATCATTGTGACTCATTGTATTTTGCACAGGCATGCATTGGCAACAAAAACCTTGCCTCCAAAAATGGCAGAAGTATTAAAAACAGTGGTGGAATGTGTGAACTATGTGCGAAATAGTGCTCTGAGGCACCGCATCTTCAGTGAGCTGTGTAAAGAAATGGGCTCTGAATTCGAGGTACTTCTGTACCATTCTAATGTTCGGTGGTTATCCCGGGGACAGGTGCTGAATCGTGTTTTTGCCATGCGTGTGGAATTAGCCCTGTTTTTGCAAGAGCACCAACACTGTCATGCAGATTGCTTCAAAAATCCTGAGTTCATTCTCATTTTAGCGTACATGGCTGATATATTCGCAGCTCTCAATCATCTCAATCAGCAGATGCAGGGTGGTGGAGTCAATATCATAGAAGCGGAAGAACACCTGAAGGCTTTTCAAAAAAAGCTAACGTTATGGAAACGACGAACAGAGAACAACAACTTTGCAAACTTCCCCCTTCTGGACAACTGTGTAAGTAAGGTCGAAGATGTGTCTGGAATCGGAGATGTTTCTGTATCCACGGAACTGAAGCAAACAATTGCAACGCACTTAGATGAGCTTGCAAAGTCTCTCGACAGATATTTCCCTACAAGAGAGTCATATCCAGCATGGGTGAGACAGCCGTTCACGTTTGCTGTTGAGACAGCAGATGTCAATGATGAATACCTTGACGAAATCATTGAAATTCAGCAGAGCCAGGTTCAACAGCAACTATTCAGAACAACAACACTCTCAACGTTTTGGTGTCGACAAATGGACAAGTATCCAATTATTGCTAAGAAAGCCCTGGATTTTTTTATACCATTTGTTACAACATATCTTTGCGAGCAATCCTTTTCGACGATGCTGGACATAAAAACGAAGAAAAGGAACAGACTTTTCTGTGAAAATGACATGAGACTGGCACTTGCCAAGGTGAAGCCACGCATATCTGAACTGGTCTCTCAAAGGCAACAGCAGAAGTCACACTGATTTGCAGGTATGTAATTTGTTATAAGTTCATGCATTGTGTTGGTTTTGTTCTTTGAACAAGGTGATGTTCATGTACGGCTCATTTTGTGCACCAGTAAAAAAACATATCTATGTCTTGAATTTGAAAAAAAAAAAAAAATTTCACTAAAGAGGGGTTCGGTGAATGCGCATATGAAACTGGTGGGGTTCGGTACCTCCAACAAGGTTAAGAACCACTGGTCTATTGATTTGTTCAGTTGAACTTGTCTAGGATATGGGTTGATTAACAATGCAGAGTAGAGGTCAGAGTCAGTCAGTAATTGTAATGTGATGCTCATGACGGAGCGGGTGGTGCTAAGGTGGTAAAAGTCTCACTTAATTCATTCATGGACTAACAAGAAAATTCAAACTGTGATGCTGCCAGTCAGTAGTCCGTTTCAACTTCCTGTTGCCGATAAATATTTCATGCAGCTTTTTGCATGCTGTCGTACAGCCTCTGTGTTTGAGTGTAACAGAAGAGAGCCAAAGACTTGTAAGCGAGGGGAAGAGAAGTTCTTATATATCTATATCATGTCTCCTCTCTGCAAAAAGACATCAGTGCCAGGCTACTAATCGCATGTTTCAAAGAAAAGGCTAGTTTAGATGAGATGTGTTGTTACTAATGTTTTCATTAATTAAGCGTATTGCGTTCCTTCTTTTGTCTAAAGCTAAATATTTGTCTGTTTTAGTAAACGACAAAGCTAAGGTTGTTCTCTGCGACAGACTCCCTCTGGAATTGGTTTTAAGATTTTTTTTCTGCAAAAAACTGCAACAAAAACAACAGAAAAAGTTCTCTTTCTGTTTCAAATAGGTTTAAAATTCATTTACTCATTTGCTGTGTCTAATAGCCTGCTGTTTCATGAGTCGTGGCTATGTTTTGAGATCTCAGATGTCATTTTATTTATCCCAGCTATCAATGTGATGTGCTCCCTCTCTTAAAACGGCATAGCTGAACATAGCTGATTCTTTACACTATGATGCATCTTTAGCCCAAGGTCTCACTTTGTTTGGATTGCAAGACAAGAATTACTTTGCTTAAAAACAGGAGATAATTCTGTGACTAAAGCTTCTGGGAAATGTTTGTTGTGATCAGATTATTAGTCATGAAATATTCCTCGCAAGTTAAATCTTTTTCTTGATAATTTGTGTTAAAAGTATTCGAGGTTCAATGTAACGTTTGTAGTTCAGTTCAAGAAAAAAATAAAATAAACAATCAGTTGCTTGGGACAAAATATGCCCCAGCATTGTTTGAAGACTTCATCTTCTCATTCTTATTATTGCAGTGCTTCAGCAGCTTTACAGAAGCTCTGCAGTCTGTCACTGGCAAATAGCTTTTTTCCTAGTTTTGCACTCTGTCTTGGGGCATCTTGCTCTTTCATTCATTCATTTTTCATTTATTTATTCATTTTCAGGCACAACAAATACCTATATTGAACATAAAATACACAAAACAAAAAACAAAACTTGCCTGAAAAAGGAGTGGGACGAAGAAAACTTATTAAATCCCACCCCTATACTCACTCATCAACAAAAAAAAACAATAAACTTCCCGCAGCTACGCCCATCATTGCATACAGACCCATCAACAGCCCCGGGCAGATACAAGCATCTAAGCGGCAGCTCGCAACCAACAATTAGAGCCTTCATAACTGAATACAGAATATATAAATTATAAATTGCATTACCACAGGTAACAGGCAGTAATAACTACAAGTAACAAACACACATACATATACATACATATATATCTACACACACAAGTACATATATGTACATACATACGCACACTTTATTTTTTATTTTGGAATCCATACCAGCAATGGTAAGAGGACAGACATTACAGAGCACACTAAAACCCATCATTGAGTATACTGTGACCAGACCAACTGTTTGTAGAGAAATTTAAATCTATGAATATTTTTGCATTGTTTCAATTGTAAACTCAGATTGTTCCAGATTTTCACACCACATACAGACACACAAAAGCCTTTACGGGTTGTTCGAGTTCTGGGTAATTTGAATTCTCCAAAGCCTCTCACATTATAAACCTTTTCTCGAATTTCAAATCTAGTTTGTAAATTTGCCGGTAAAAGTTTAGTAAAAGCTTTATACAAAATTATGGATGTATTGTAATTAACCAGATCCTGGAATTTAAGTAACTTTGCCTGAAGAAAGAATTTGTGAGTATGATCTAGATAACCAGCCTTGTGAATAATACGCAGTGCTCGTTTCTGTACTGTGACTAATGGATTAGTTGTATTTTTATATGTATTTCCCCACACTTCCACACAATATGTAAGATATGGAAGAACCAGGGTACAGTACAGAGTACGAAGTGCATCTTTATCAAGGAATTGTTTCACTTTGTTCAAAACTGCGAGGCTTCTGGAAATTTTGGTTTTTATGTGTCTGACGTGGGGTTTCCATGAAATTTTGTTATCAATTATAACTCCCAAAAATTTGTTTTCACTCACATTATCAATTGGTACACCTTCAATGATAATTGGTAATTCTATATTATATTTTAAATTACCAAAAAACATTGCTTTAGTTTTATTTATATTTAATGATAATTTATTTATGTCCATCCATTTTTTTATTAATTTTAGCTCCCTGTTTACAGTCATTACAAGATCAGTATAATCATCGCTACTGAAAAATATGTTGGTGTCATCTGCGAACAGTATGAGTTTAAGTACTTGAGAAACATCAAAAATATCATTTATGTATACATTGAAAAGTTTTGGTCCCAACACTGACCCTTGGGGAACACCACATGTAATACCAAGTTTCTCTGAATGGTAATGCCCTATGCTAACATATTGTTCCCGACCTGTTAGGTAACTTTTTAACCAGTTACCAGCTTTCCCTCGAATACCATATCTTTCCAATTTATCCAGTAAAATTGAGTGATTGATTGTGTCGAAGGCCTTTTTGAGGTCAACAAAAATACCAACTGCATATTTATTTTTATCCAGTGTATCAGTAATTTCTTCTACTGCCTCAATTATCGCCATTGAAGTGGTTCTTTGCGTTCTGAAACCATACTGACCAACATTTATTATTTGATGTTTTTCAAGGAATTTTTCTAATCTTGAATTAAAAAGTTTTTCTAGAATTTTTGAGAATTGAGGCAGTAGAGAAATAGGCCTATAATTGGTAAAACTGTGTTTGTCATTACTTTTATATAGTGGTATTACTTTCGCAATTTTCATTTTTTTTGGAAAACAACCGGACTGAAATGATAAATTACAGATATATGTTAAGGGACTAGCAATATTCAGAATAACCTGTTTAACTACAGACATATTTATGTCATGATAATCCATTGAAGACTTACTTTTACATTTTAATGTGATATTTATTACTTCTTGCTCATTTGTAGCTGAGAGGAACAGTGAAAAGGGATTTGATTTTATATTACTGATATTTTCATTTTTATGACACGGGATGTCCGCTGCTAGTTCAGGGCCAACATTTATGAAGAATTTATTGAACCCATCGACAATATTACTCATGTTGTGATTTTCACCATTTGCATCAGTAAAATATTCAGGATATGATGTTCCAGAAGATCCTTGTTTAATTAAGTTGTTTAACACATCCCAAGTTCCTTTTATATAGTTTTTATTTTCATATAATCTTCTTCTATAATAAAGTTGTTTGCTCGTTCTTATAATATCAGTCAATTTATTTCTATATGCTTTATATCTTTGTTCCACTTCTTTTGTTTTTACTTTGATAAACTGTTTATACAGATTGTTTTTCTTTTTGCAAGCATTAATAATTCCTTTTGTGAGCCAAGGACTTTTTATCTTTTTTTTCTTTGTCATGTGTTCGTTTACAGGACAATGTTTATTGTACCACATAGTAAAAATATCTAGAAAATTATCATAAGCCTTGTCCACATCTGACTCTTCATACACCGAACTCCAATCTTGTTGTGCTTAATCGAAATTGAAGGCATGAATTGCTTCTTCATTTATTGTTCGCTTTGCTATCATGATCTTGGTATCTATTTTTTTTAAATCACAGTCACACAAAGTAAAAACTGGTAAGTGGTCAGTTATATCACAGACAAGCAGACCACTATTAATTTGGAAATCCATGACATTAGTAAAAATGTTGTCAATAATAGTGGCGCTATGTGAAGTTATTCTGCTTGGCTTTGTTATTGTTGGATATAGTGATAAGCTGTACATTGTGTCAGTAAAGTCATCTTTGATGTTGATGTTTTGAGATCTCAGATGTCATTTTATGGTAAGGATTAGGGTGCGGCTCATGATTAAGATCGTCATCAGTCGACACTACTGGGTTGTAAACCACATTCAGCAAACAATAAATTCTTTTGATGGCACACAAATGAGTGTTACATGTCATTTCAGGATACTGGGGTGCTGAGTCTAATGATTCCCCTAAAAACAAAGATTCCTAAAGAACATGCTTGTCATTTGCGTCATTTACAGAACATAACCTGCCATCAGATTCAGTGTGACATTAAAATAAAGTCTTCACATGAAACCCAATTGACAGGGTTTTTTTCTCATAAAGATTGTAACATTATGATGCAAAACTTGTGCAGCATAAATCAATTTCTCAGCACTTCATCTGTATGCTGACAACAATCCACATTTCTTCCCCCCAAAAATATGGAGCATTACTTTGTTTCTGAGCAATTTCTCATGAATTATTCTGTACAGCCCACAAACTGGGTTTGAGCGACAGCTTGCACAAACACCCTACTCCTGATGGCCCTTTGGTCAAAAGAATTGCACCGTCCTTAGTTCACCCTTCAAATTGAATTACATCAACTAGTTGTGGATTACAGTACCACTGTGCATCAATATCGCCAAAGGGAGAGCATGGCTTATAGAGAGCAGTCAGTGAATAATGCATCCTAAAAATACAAACAAAAACGAGGCAATTAATAAACTAATGTTTTCACACAGCTCACCCAACACACTGATGCATGCATTGCACATGTGGATTAGTGTTTCTCTCACTGACCTAACATCAATAATTCTTTTTATGCTATGGACAGGTTATGTAGGTAAAACCTTTGTGTATTGAACACTGATAATACATACATAATTGATCAAATATGACTGACTGTGTTAAAACTTTCATGGGTGGAAGGCATGTCAGAACAAACAGAATACTGACTCAGTGATGAGCATCCATACGGCTTATAAATGCTATAAGCTGTCACAGTGCAATTATAGTTTATATATGAAGTGTGTGTGTGTGTGTGTGTGTGTGTGTGTGTGTGTGTGTGTGTGTGTGTGTGTGTGTGTGTGTGTCGTCATTAATTCAGAAGCATGCTGGTCAGTGAGTATTAGGATGTTCAGTTAGTATTACATTACACATGTAAGTGGTAAGTGGTTCTTCTATAGCACTCTCCTCTACTAAAAAGGCTTTAAACAAAATACCTCATATACACAAGCACTTTTTTCCTACACTTAAGTGCTTTCTAGCAAATACTCTGATGGATGGTTTGGAGAGCAACTTGTGGTTCAGTATCTTGCACAAGCATACTGCATGCACACTGGAGCAGGCAGGAATTGAACAATCGATCTTCCAATTAGTAGATGGCTTGCTTTAACTCGTGCATGTCTAATTTCCCCTATGCGTTTACATGAAAGGTGTCATGTTGGCAGCAACGAATCAATCTAAAAGCTGAATTCATGGATCATATTACTCTTTTTCCACAGAAAACACAGAGACATTATCCTGTGTTCCAAAGGTTGCAGGTTAGTGGTGTAAAAGAGTTCGAGCAGCAGATTAGAATGAAGTACGCTAACATTTTATACGGTTTCTACAGCATCAAACTAATTTGAACGTATTCCTCTGACAGTGCAATGCACAGTTTGTGTTTCATGTGGTTTTAGGAAGCTACACATATAAAAGGTACACCCCCAGCAGAGAATCTATATCACACTTAAAACATGCTGTAAATAAAAGAATTAGTGAAAACGTGGGGTGGGGCTTCCATCTGATTTTTAACCCCCTCGGACCATAACCTGCTCCTGACTGTTTTAGTTTTTGCTCTGGCAGCTGCAGACTTCCTGTTGTTTAAGAGTTTGAGAGTAAAGATTGAATATAAAAACAGATTTGAAACATAGGCTTGGTAAAAATTTGATCACATCACCAATTACAGTGTGGGGTTTGTGTTTTAGGATCATATATTAATGCTTTCAGAACAATAAATTTTTTGCTGCCAAGAGATAGAAAATCAAGGAATAAAGTTGGGTCTCATAGTTAATATTTATTACTGACAGCCATTAGAGAAACACAAAGAGATGCTGCTTTGCTTTGGGCCTCAGCTTTCTTAATTCATATACAGACATAAACCCAGAATGATTTGCAGTATTTTTAACACTGTCTTTGCATAATTTTTAACCCTGTAAGACCCAACCTATCGAAAACAGCCAGAAAATTCAAATTCTTTGGAATTTAGATGTTTATTAACCCTTATAACAAAATCCACAATTTCTTTTTGCTGTATCATGTTGCGTATGATATATTTTTATTACATATTTATTATATATATTTTTGTATCACATTTGATACATTGGGCATTTTTGGCAACTTTTTGTTAAAAACAATGTTAATTTTATACAAAAAAGGAGAATTTTGTCCATAACATTTTGAAAGTATGGCAAGTGTTGATCATGTTGATGAGATAGAGGTCTCAGAAACTCATATATCATATATGATACAAAGGGCATTATAGGATTAAATGGAAGTTGATTGTCTGTGATATAAGAAATATGATTAGCTAAATAAGTTTTCCTTTTTACAAGAAAACATTGCGTAGCACCTTTTCTGGCAGCATAACCACCTGCAGACAGCAGCGGGAAGAAATCCAGGCAATAATGGGAGCGTCAAAACTAACTAACTAAAAACTAACATAAAAAACTGAGTGTGCAGTATCCAATGATTTTCCTTTACTCTGTGCCCTTTGTGTGGTTACAAAGCTGTCTGTCTGAGGTGAGACCAAAGACAAAGTTCCAATAATAAGCGTTCCTTCGTTCTCCTTTCCTGTCAGAAAAAGTAGCCACTCATCTTTGGATCTATTTTAAAAGACAGAATCAAATGCACAGTGGGCCATGAAGGGCCCCACAGTAATTATGTTTCTCCTGCTTTTTTGTGTCATTAATTTTCAGCCTGACCATGTTCACTGGAGCAAGATGACTTTACCCAACAAGTCAGACGACACCTCCTCCCCCTCCTTCCCTCTCTCTTCCCTTGAACATAATTTCTCTGTCTATGTCACCAATGACCCCTCGTACTCCCCCATATCCTTCCCCACATCCTCTTCCTCTTTGCTGACTTCCACCAACTGCACCAGCTCTGCTTCACCCTACTCTCCACCATACAACTTCTATGCGGTGCTGTTAGTCCTCCTGATCTTCTGCGTGGTGTTTGGTAATGTGCTGGTGTGCGTGGCGGTGTCTCGAGAACGTGCCCTGCAGACCACCACCAACTACCTCATCGTCTCACTGGCTGTTTCTGACCTGCTGCTGGCCACGCTGGTCATGCCTTGGGGCGTATACCTGGAGGTGTGTGCACTTGTGTTTGTTTTCCCTTCTTTTCTTGTTTATTTTTTTGTGGTTCAGAAGAAAGACAAAAAAAAAACAGAGACTCAAATCCTTAGATGCAATGGAAATCAAGAGGATAAGAGTGTTCGGTAGTTTTCAGCCTTTTTCGAACAAACACAAAGCAAATGAGACCAGTAATATATTAGATAAGAATATGAGCCGACTGATAACCAGCCTTCCAGAATTTCACATATGCTGTTTTGTCTAGCTTCTTATAGTAATTTCAGTAGCTTTGGTTTGTGGACTGCTGGTTGAAAATGAACAATACAAATACATTTTTGTTAGTATGAAGTTACCAGAACAACATTATGGATAAGATTGGTATGGTAATCAAGAAAATAATAGGACTTATTAATAATGCGCATATTCTTTTGGAATAACCTGTCAGGTCTTCTCACATTTTGGTTTGCCTTTTGTGTTTTATTAACAAAAGGGGAGAAAAGCTTCCGTTGTGTATCTTTGCTTATTATGCTTCCTTTGTTTTAATTCTATTTTTTCTTTCTTTCTGTTATTTATTCTGCTTGATTTTTTTTTTCTTTTGAATTCTGAAATTTGTCTTAGTTGTCATCAGTTCTCCGGGCACTTTCTGTCCTACCATATCCCTTTGTTTGTCCTGAGTTTAATTAAAGTTATCTTTTTGTTTGTGTAGGTGATACCTCTGTGTTCTGTATATTGGGTCCTCTTTTTGAACTTCAAACAACACAAAAATACCCACTCACATTTACAAGATCAGTCAACGTAATGTTACATGGTTCCTTATCTTTATTTTATTATAACCTACTCAAAGAAAGATTGAATCAATAAGTGTTTTGGCATTTTTGGCTATTAAATAACACATACCTTTGTCACATATCAGATTGGCTATTGATTATATCACTGATTAATTATTTAATAATTATAAATACTGTTACTCTGTTTTAGTCAAGAATAATTATTGTTTTTTTTTAGATCCAAGGGACTTACTTGAATTATTTTTTTTAAATCCTTTGGTGCACAGCAGTCACTGTTAGAGTGCAAAATACTTATTTCTGCATTATTTAGTAGGTAAACACAAATCCTTTGTCTTTTTCTTTCTGACAGTCTTTGTAGTTAAATTTCAAAAGGAAGTAATGATCTTTATTAAACTATTAAAACTCAAATTAAATATTGAATTATCCAATAAGAAGCAAAAGTTTGAACCAGCCTGGTTAATATTGATGTGCTGCACATGAATAAAAATGTACAAAACGTGATACCAGGTTAAAAAAATGAAAGTGAGTTATGAGTGAGTAAAACTCATTTGCTTTGTTGAAGGTGGTAGGAGAGTGGCGATTCAGCCTCATCCACTGTGACATCCTGCTCACCCTGGACGTCATGATGTGCACAGCCAGTATCCTCAACCTCTGCGCCATCAGCATCGACAGGTGGACACTTGCCTAAAAATTACTCTCACATTATCACCTTTACTGCTTGTTTGTTCTCTTTTCTCTTTGTGTCTCCTCTTATTGTTGAGCTCACCTCACTTCTATTCTAACAATTTATCTTCCTCTTGAGAATTCCCTTTCAGCAGGAGAACAAGTTATTCTGTTATAAACTAGTTGAAATTATATAAGTCATTTTTAACCAAATAACATGACAGTAAATCAGTATGGTATTTCTTCCACCTAATCTTGACCTTTATATTTTTTTTTGGCTGGGTTATGCAAATAAACGCTAACCAAAGAGCATGCATATACATACATTACCTATACAAACCCCACTAAAAACTGCATTGCCATCATCCAGCTGTCACTGAGTAGCCAAATAAAAACTTCTTTCTGCTGCAGTCATCTATCTGTCCACCTTGTAATGACAGGTTTTCACAGTTGCAACCCTAATTAGTATTTGCTTTAGTGGAACCATATAAAAAACCTGATTAAGTGTTCCACCTCACCTGATGCCCTCTTAATGGTCCGGCGAGAGGTGGCCAGACACCCAGCGGGCAGACAGTCTGCAATTGGGTCCTAATTCTTCTGACAAAGTAACACATTTAGACTGCACCACTTTGGTCTTGTGTAATTTTTTTTTATAGCATCTAAGGATAGTCTCTAAATTGTTTTTGTTGAATCCACAGAGAGTAATTTATATATAATTCAGTAGCAAAGCTGTCAGGGCTTAAAGCCCCCAAAGTGACCCATTACAAGGACACAGGGGTGAGGTAAAGTGCTGTGATTTAATTAACTCGAGCACTTTATATGCAAAGTCATCCAGTGTATTCTGCAAAACAAGAAATAGGACAAATCTAGATAATGATTGTGCAGCTAGTGTGGAGTCATTATTTTGTATTTTACTTTAGGCTTCATGTTCCAAAATTGAACTTTGCTATTTGGGCTGTTTGGGACCTGATGAATGTAAAAACAAAGAATTGCCTGATTTTTATATTTTACCTGATTTTTGTTTCTGACAAAAATGAAATCCACATATGAGGGCATTTGTTTTCAATAGAACAGTGGCAGCATAATGTCCTTGTAAATGGATATCAGGCCCTTGTGGAGCAACATTTAATATTTTGGTCTGCACAACCCAAAATGTGATGTCCACATATGTGGACGCCAGGTCCTAGGAGGTCAATTAGGTGCAGAAATACATTTGTTTCCTCTGCATTGACGTGCATGTCAAGACACAACCATAAGTTAACGTGTAGGAGGCGCGTTAATGTGTCTGTGTGTATGTATTGTTGCAGATATACAGCGGTGGCAATGCCATTGCTCTACAACACCAGATACAGCTCCAGGAGGAGGGTGGCGGTGATGATTTCGGTTGTGTGGTTCCTTTCTTTTGCCATCTCCTGCCCTTTACTGTTTGGGCTGAACAACACTGGTAAAGGGTCATCTGATACTTTTTGACTTTTTCAGTGCTCAGCTGTAAATTGTTTTCTTTAAAATTATAGAACTGTTTCTTTTTTTTAATACAAAAACAGTCTTTCCAAACTGTCTTTAAATTTGATTATTCGTCTTTTAAAAATATAATGCTGTGACATTTCAATATGTTGGCATCATCGATGGTTAAAATTGTCTCACAGTAGTAGCAGTAGGGAAGGTGCCCAGCAGCTAACCTTATTGGAGAGCTATGAGGTAGAGAAGCATAGTCCAACTCCACCTCTAGGTACATGCAGACCCCGACCTCCTTATCTATAAACACTGGGAATTGGTGCTGTCTAGTCCATTTGACTCTGCAGTGAGCACGAGTTGATGATGAAGGACTTCAGCTTTCAAAGCACTCACACTGAACTCAAAGGCGGCCACTTGAGAATAAGTGGGGAAACATAGAGTAATGCGAGGGTGAGCAAGAGGCATCCGGCAGCCTCAGTTGTGGGTCCAAATGCAGCAAGATACCAAATGATGTAAGTCAAACTGTGAAAAATATTCTCTCTCCCCAGAAATGTGTTGCTCGTAGATTACAGCACGGCATTTGAAAGGTGCTCTGTGCATTGCTTTTCATTCAGTTCCAGCGCCAGCGTTTGAATGTAAAGGATCACATTGCATCATTGGTGGCTTGCAAAGCGACCCATGGCTCATGAGTTGGGAGTTCGCCTTGTAATCGGAAGGTTGCCGGTTCGAGCCTACCGCCTACTGGTGTTGGCCAGAAGTGGCGCGACATGGCAGCCTCGTTTCTGTCAGTCTGCCCCAGGGCAGCTGTGTCTACAACTGTAGCTTGCCTCCACCAGTGTGTGAATGGGTGGATGACTGGGTGTGTAAAGCGCTTTGGGGTCCCTAGGCAGGACTAGTAAAAGCGCTATACAAATACAGGCCATTTACCATTTGCAAATGTAGGTTTGATGAAACGCCAATGAAAACAGCGTTTTACTTCATGAGTTAACATTTTTAACATGGTGTCCAAAAAGTTTCAAAATCAAGAAGAAATGAATGAGTTTAATGGTAAATTCAACTGATGGTTATTACAGCTGACAACGAATGGAAACAGATGACCAAAGTTAACAGCACCTTTAATACAGAATAATTGAATATGTTGTACTCTTCCATACATCTTTACTATGATTATCATAGAGTAGATTTGCCCACCGCCAACCTCAACTGTGCATCAGTGCAACAGAACTGATTCATGTTTCTAAGATGGACTGTTCATCAGTTTTTAGGGTAGCAGAGCCACAGATTCCTATTTAGGATAACTTGAGTGCCATCTCACTTGTCTTTATGATTGCTCTGATAATAGTTAAATTCTGCACCAGTTTAAATCCTAGGTTAACCTCTCTTGCCTTTTGCCTTTGTACTTTACACATAGACAGATAAATCTTGCAATTATCCCTAAAGGCTTCTGTACTATATCCATTCTTTGCCCTTTTTCTTTTTTTCTGCTGCACATTAGCTAATCGTGAAGGCACCATGTGCAGCTTTGCAGACCCGGCATTTGTGGTGTACTCATCTGTGGCCTCCTTCTACGTTCCCTTCATTGTAACATTGCTGGTGTACGCGCAGATCTGCCTGGTGCTGCGCAAACGTGGCAGACGCACTGCCCCGCCACGCAGACACGGTTTGCTTGCGCAAGGTGCGGCTGAAGCAGAAGGTCACCGACACAGGAAGGTAGATTTCATACCAAACTAATGTTTATCAAGCTTGAGTCAAGTTTGAGTTTTCTTCCAGCCATTTTGCAATTGTAACGAGATAGAAAGTTTAGATGAAGTCAACAACAGTCTTCATCATATTTGAAAAACACTTTTGTAACTTCAGATACACACACTTCATCTCATGCACAGTGTAATTTCCATAAGATGACACTAGATTCTTATCCTACCAGCAAATATATTTTACTGTGAGATATCAGTTTCCAGTTCTTTTTTGCATTATCTTTTCTTTTCAATATACATGGCATTCTTCCATTTCAGAATAAGTGTACACAACCAGAAGATGTGAAGCTGTGCACCCTGATCCTGAGACCTGCCTCTGCAACCCCACAGCGCAAGAAAGTGGTGAGGGTCATAACTTAAGCCAGCACTCAGTCCAAACAGATTCTCTTTTTATTGTCATTTTTATGTAATTCTCACACAGAGCCTGGTTAAAGAGGCGGTGGTTCACCCTCTTGAAGTGGAGCCAGGTCATTTCCTGCCACAGAATGAGCAAGTTCTGGCTCCTCCGCCTCCTCCTCAGGCCTCTTCGAAATCTGGACGACCCCGGATCTCCCTGTCCATCTCGGTTGGACCTGCTCCTGTTCTCCCCTCAACCGTGACACGATCGGCTCTGACACCTCGTCCTCCCACCCTTGAGGATGGCATGAGGGGCCGTGAGGGATGGAGGGAGCGCAGTGCAGGCAAAGAGAAATGGGGCATCACCAAGGAAAGGGTGAGAGGGAGGCTGTCACAGCAGAAGGAGAGAAAGGCGACTCAGATGCTTGCTATTGTGCTCGGTAAGCAGTGGGAAATGCAGACTTATTAATGAGGTGTTCTCTGCACCACGTGTGCATGCTCAATCTTCACTTGTAGTTTGTCACACTGTGCACTGGTGCATTCACAAACTCTTTCTACCTGAAAGCCAGACCATTCCTAAGTCTCTATGACATTGTTTTTCAAGATATCCTTCTATATCTAGTGAAGGCACAGAACACATCTAAGCTAACAGAACAAAGTTAATTAAATTTAATTAAGGCTTATTTATATAGCGCCAATGTGTACTATAAGGTATTCAGTACTGCATCAATCAAGTGACGGAGGTTAATGAGAAGAGAAAAAGTAAAACACAGAGAAACAGGACAAAACACAAAACATGAGAGTGATTAGACAAACATATGATGACATTGATTAATGATATTTCTTTGTTCTTTGTCTCCATGCTTTGTCCTGTTGCATGTTTGTTGTCTTTTTTGGTCTATGTGTGTGTGCTGGTATATAAACTTGTGGAGAGTGAAAAGTGAGAGTGGAAGAAGTGCTCATGCATCACATTAAGTCCCGCAGCAGTCTAAACCTATAGCAACATAACTAAAGGAACGTTCATGGATATTTAATCCAGCTTTAACTATAAACTTTATGAAAAGGGAAAGTTTCTTGTCTTATCTTTAAAAGCAGAGGTGTCTGTCTCCTGAGATGGCTCCACGGGAGAGGGTACTCCTAGCTGATTGTAGCTTGTCCCATGTATCATCACATTTGCTCAGATGCCTTCATCTTATTTAGGTATTTTCACAAGTTTGCTGAGATTGCATACAGAGAGCAATAAAAGACTAAATAAAAATTAAACCAAAAATATGGGTTAAAACCAGCAATCATGAAATGTTTTTTAATACATAAAAGGTGACTGTAGATGTTTACTGTACAATAATTCCCTTGAGCCAGTTCTGTATCGCAAAAGGAAATGCAATCACCTTTGGCAGAATGAAGAAAAATCTAGATGAAATGTGTCCCGAGGGCTTTATTCTGAATAACTGAAAATAATTTGATTTCTCCAGATGAAAGATTTTAAATGTAAATTTGGAGCAAGTTTTCCTTATGTCAGTTGGAGAAACAGTGATGAATGTTAGCATTCACAGCAGCAGTTTTTATGGCCTTTATTATTTATGACTTCTGACTTGATTGTATTTTTCTCACCAAGCTCATTTTTGTTGTGTGATTTATGACATTTGGCAGTTCTGACTCTGAAACTGGGATAGATGATATCCTCTGTCTGTGTATTTACTGACTCAGTGGTTTTATGAGGGTGTGCAAACTACAAATGTACAAGTAGACAAGATATTTAATAAATTACATCCTTGAATGATTTCTGTGACACACAAAGACATAACCCCCGTCTTGTCTTTCTTTCAAAGGTGTGTTCATTATCTGCTGGCTGCCTTTCTTTCTGACCCATGTACTGAAGGCCCACTGCAGAAGCTGCTGCATCTCACCCTCCCTGTACAGCGCCGTTACCTGGCTGGGATACCTCAACAGTGCCGTCAACCCTGTCATATACACCACTTTCAACATTGAATTTCGCAAAGCCTTCATCAAGATCCTGCACTGCTAGTCCAAAAGGATGAGAGGTGTCAGTTGTCCAAAAATAAAAAAATAAAAACGCCTGACATCAATTTGAGTTCTGAGGTGAGAAAGAGCTGAGTAAGAAGCAAAGATAAAGAAGTGTGTGGCAGGTTTGATGTGCAGAGATGGGAAGTGAGACAAAAGAGTGGACAGCTGATAAGTCGAAGTGGGACAAACTTTTCAGAAAGTGAATGACAAGAGAAATGTAACAAATAGCTTACACAAGACTGAAGAAAGAAACTAGGAGGCAATCACAAAAAAGCGTGTGACAAGTAGAAGACAGGTGCACAAAACACAAACAAGCGGGAGATATTCAAAGAAAAGAAGACGTGTGCTGCGTTGTACAGATAATACGCTTGTCAAGAGAATTACTGAGGACCGGGAATCTCAGAGCAGCAGCTTGACTCAAAAACTTAGTGTAAGTTGGACTCCAAGAAACGTGACTGTTTTTCCAATTTACTGGAAGACTTAAGTCGTACTTGTATTTTCTTGTATCACTGACAAAAAGCACCTTATCAGTTTACATGTGCTTGTCTTTCCCAGAGGACTGGAATAAGTCAGGGGAAAGGGGGAAAAACAGCTTGCGTACAGCTTAAAACTCTGACAGCCAATGATCAATAATGTTTCATACGTCTTTTAAAAAAAATCCCCATTGCATTGTGTAACAATTATTGATTTGGTGACTGAGCAGTAACAGTCAAGACAGCTTTCATGCATTTTAATATGTACAGGTCTTTCTCTAAATAAGTTGTTTATAAATGTAAAGGTGAGTGTTGTAGACTTTGCTTTAAAGTTTTGTGGGATGTACAAATAATCAAATAAAAATCATTTTCATCCATTACTTGTGTTGTTTTAAAATCACTACCATCTTATGCAATGGAAAAATATACTTTTTTGTCAAATTACAGTGCAAAAAAATACAATCACTTCCACTGTATAGGCCAGTCCTTTCCCTACTTGATTGTAAAGTACAACTTACATCCTGTGTCAGTGTCACAGGGATGGTGACTGTGTAAAGTCTTGTGTAGTGAGACAGGGCTCCATCAGCCATCTGGGGCCATTTGGTATGAAATTTGTATGTTTTCACTGTGCCTGGGTGGACTCCCTCCAGGTACCCAAGCTTCCGACTACAGTCCAGAGACATGCATGTTAGATTAACTGGTGATTCTAAATTGGGAGGAGTAAATGTCAACATGGTCAGTCTCTCTGTGTTGGCCCTGTGATACACTTGTAATCTGTCTAAGGTGTGCCATGTTGTGAAACCCCAAACTGGACAAATGATCAAGAAAATGAATGGACCATTTGATATTTTAAGAAATATGCATGTTGTTCTTTGTGCTAAGGGTCAAAGGATGTGAAAAAGATTAAATCAGTCTGCTTTCCAGCACTTCTGAACACCACAAAGTTTTTTCAGGGAGGTTCATGCATGAACTATTTCTTGGTTCATAACTTTCTGAAATCTCTGCAGGTTACCTGGCCTGAAATAGGATATTGTGAATTCTTCTGATAGCCCGCTAATTATAGTGACTCATTTTCATGACTGCTTTAGTTCAAGGCAACAGGACTACTCATTTAGATTAACCTGGGACCAGCTCTTAAGGCTGCATTGTAGGCTGCTGATAGTTGGTGTGCAGTCCACGACCCCTGTTCACTGAAAGCAGGGGAACAATTTATTATTACCTCCACTGTAACTCCAGCTTACAGCTTTGGCTCTTTAGCCTTTTAGTAGTTTTTACCAAGTGGAAGCGACAGTCACATCAGTCTTCCCATCCACCTCCAATCAAAATATCAAACTCTTTAAACAATAATTTGCATAACCTGTGCTGTAGTGCAAGTCAATCCTGTTCCTTTAAATCAATAATACCAAGAAGGAAAATCCATTGTGTGAATATTTTCAGTGTTTGATGTAGGAAATTTAGAAAACAAATGACAAATACATGTATCTCTGCAATTACGTGTAGTTAATAAAAGAAATACTTCAAGATCCAAATTGTCAAAGTTTGGCTGTGATAGAAAAACAAACCGAAGTTTAACACACTCTGTGTTTGACTTGTAGCTTCCTGACAGTAACTCTGCCATTCAGTCATTTAAATAGCTGATGTCTCTTTCTTCACTGGATAAAAAAATGATACTGTTAAGTTGAAAATGCTGCTGTACCTCGAGGGCCACTGCCAAGATGGCAAACACGAGTTCCTTCACTCCTCTTCTGACTGATACCTCAGGGAGGTGAAGCTGGCAGAGCTGTGTCTGTTTGACAAGCTGAGATTGGTGCGAGTTGTATGGAGTAAATAAGGCGATGCGGGAATGCAGAAACAAACAAAGTGTGCGTGCTTTATTTATTTATGCATCCTGTCAGTCTCATGAGCAGGCAGCTCCTCAAAAAACTACAATAAAACTACTCCAACTATTTACAAGAAGCAAATGCTTCTAAGCAGTACCAAACCATGAAACATTACATAGAACAGTTGATGAAAAAATAAAATCACAATATTTGCTCCAATAGTAGGGGTGGGGGAAAAAATCGATACTGTGTAGTATCGTGATATTTTGTTTGCTAATAATGTATCGATACAGGGACAGCAGAAATCGATATTTTGTTACAAACAATTTTTTCTCTGAAGTCAACATGCTCTGGAGTCAGAGCATGTTGACTTCAGAGCATGTTGATCCTTTTTCTGAGCAAGAATCCTGACATTCCTTCACTGTCCAAATGTGTTTAACTTTTTTTTTTGGCAGCAATAAACATGACAGTTTACTTATTTTAATTTAAGACATGTTTAATTTTAATTAAGTTTAGAACTTTTTTATTTAATGTAAAATTATATATTTTTTTAATTTACTTTCAAATTCTTCAGTTGCTGAATGGGCTGCATAGTTTTCATATTGCATAGTTCAGAATAGCTATAATTGTACCAGATGGTTGCATTCAGTTAAGTTGGACTAGACTGTAATACAAACCGTTCAGTTTGTCAACAATAAAACTGACTGAAATGAGAGAAAGACTGAGTGTGAGACTTTGATATTAGATAAAATGAATATTGATAAAGTTTACCTTTATGTGCAGAATTTAAATATCGCAAAATATTTTTAAAAATCGCAATAATATCGTATCGTGCGTTAAGTATTGTGATAATATCGTATCGCGAGTTGTATGGTGATTCCCACCTCTATCCAATAGTAGAGAAAGCAGTGACAGTTTGCTCAGCTAAATAACACAGAAACAAGATATCTCAAGAGGATGGAATTTTGTAGGGTCTATATTTTGAATTTACAAATTGTTTCTGTTTTTTCTAAGGTAGCCACAAAATATGTCAAACATGTCAGTCCAGACGGAACTGATATTCATGATCTTATAGATCACTAACTTTTCTATGTGAGGCAGATTCTCCATTTACATGCACACATTGAAATCTTTGAGACTGATACAATTAAAACCACGGCGGCAGAGTTATTATTTGAATTTTGAATTTTTGCTTTTTTACTCTAAACTATTACTTTGTATGGCATGACTGTGCAGTCGTTACCTCTCTTTAGAGAAACATTCAAGCCTGATGATTGGCTGAGGCATTATGTGTCTACGTGTCCAATGCCGATGTTCCATGTTTGCTCCCAGAAGTAAAGTCACTGTAACCTAGAACAGGTGAGGTAACACTACGACGGGTCAGTTGTCACTGCCGCCACTCTGCGCCCTCTCGTGCTGTAATTTGATAGTATGAACAAAATACCACTGAAAAGAGTGACCACAAAAAGACACACAGAAACAATCCTGCTTCTTCAGATTCATAATGGGACCTTTATTCTTAGATACATATCTACTTCATCTGCATGAAACTGAACTATGTTTTTGTGTCTGTACTCACACAGTGGCCTACTTGTGAGTGGAAGAGGCTCATTGGTATGATGTAGATTATCTTCTGTTGTTAAACTCTGACCTAAGTGCACAATTATCCCCATGCATATTTCATAGACTGCCAGCAACAACATATCTGTTACTGGCCTGACTGCTGCAGCCTCGCCTGCTCTGTCTAGAGGAAAAACCTGAGTTGGAGAAGTAGGAAGAGGAGAGGAAGGAGAAGGAGAAAGGTGCTGAAGGGTGTGACACAATGAAAGGATTAAGTGGGAGGACGAGGTGAGCTGCAGAATCACAAGAGCGCGAGTGACAAACTGTAACCTGCCTGAGCTGAAGAGGATGGATTCACAGTAGGAGAGCAGATATCTTTGGATTAAAGATGCACAGGAGCCAGCAGGCACCTGAGTCTTGTCACTAACGGTGATGCATTTCTTTTCCTGGCTGTGGTACAAGCCGGTTTAATAAGTGGAGGAGGCGCGTGGATAAATAATCCCATGCATACAAATGAAGCCAATACATGCAAATCTCCATGGGTGACCTTCAGGTGAGCGCTCTTGAAAATATATGTTGATGAGACTGACACACAAGGAAGTCACAGAAGTTGTTGTGTTATGAACAATGCGGGTAACGGGTGTCTTTTCTTGCACACGTTTATCACAGAAAAGTTGTATCCACTCATATTTTTTAATATAACTAATTTTTGAGAGTGCTATTATCTTACTTTGCATTTTGAATAACTTTGAATAACTTTTCCATGGATTCATTAGTATTTTTCTCGCACCATGCCTGCATTTCGGTAGTTCTTAGGTCAATAATTGCCCATTGTAAACTTAATATACGTTATATTATGTGTCAATTCTAGCAGTCAAAATCCATCAGAATGTCAGAGTATTTCTTACAGATGCATTGTTGGAAGCTCACGTTTTGTCATAACTTTGTTAATTTTGCAGGTTCTAGCCAAGGTTTCTGTGTTTGTTGGCAACAAAACCTAAAAAGTATGGCTCAGAAAGACAGCACCAGCTCTTGTCATCAAGCAAACGCACCAAACTTTTTATCGCCTCAGCACTGGGTATCAACATCTTTTCAAAGTCCAATCAGTCATGATGTATTGAGTATATCGTCTTTGGTTCCTTCTACAGTCCTCACATTCATACCCCAGTATAAACCCACAACTAATGGAAACCCACATCCAGAAGATCTGCCCTTTTCTGATGAGACCCCAAAGCTGCAACCTCTTGAAGCATCACTTTCTAGTTCAGTGTCCTCAGAAGCCCAAGATCAAAAAAATGTGACGTCAGCGGCTCCTTGTAGTGATAATCCTCAAGAAGTTCAGCAGAGGATTCAAACAGATGGAGGTCCACTGCAGGACACATCAATAGGTATCATGTTTCCAAAAGAGCTACATGATGGAGTCCCAGGTATGGTAATAATTGAAGGTGTTACTTCAATGTACAGTTTTGATAATGTGCCAGGAAAAATCACACTTTGAAACATGGGGCCAACATGCTTTGCTCATAAATAACATTTCTATAAGTGCGAACCGTTGGAGTTACATGCAGTCTATAAACTTGGGGTGCAGCAGGCTTTATCTGTTGCTGTAACAGCCTCTCCTTTTCTGAGAAAGCATTTCATAAGATCTTTGAGCCCAGCTGACACAGGATCAGAAGTACACTTATAGTGAAATGTATGTGGTTGTATCAGGAATCGGGGTTCTGTGTAGGCCAGTGTATTCCTTCCACAAGCTTAAAAAAAATTACTTTATGGAGTTTCTTTTGTTCACAGGAGGCTGTAAATTGGCAACAAACTGTTCCTAAAATCCTGAAAGCATTTTAGAAAAATTTACACAAAGATTTTACAAAAATACCACCATGTCAGATACGGAAAGGTTTGGCATTTTAGAAGTACCCATTTATACTGTACCCATTTAGATTAGATGAAACTTTATTAATCCCTTCGGTGGGTTCCTCCGGGAAATTCAGTTTCCAGTAGCAGAAGTTGCATGTTACAGATACAATAAAGGGGAATGAGAGTAAGGATATAAGCATAAATATGCCATATATACACATATACACATATATAAATACAGAATATATAATAGGGATAAATAGGAATACCAGTGGATTGCACATTTGAGTGAGTCTATTGCAGGGTGATTATTGCACAGTCGAATATAAGAAAAAATATAGCGAATATTGCACAGTGAAAAAAAGCACTACAGCTCAGTTTCCCCTCCCTCTCTCCCCCCAACGAGGAGTTAAACAGTGTGATGGCATGTGGGACAAAGGAGTTTTTAGGTCTGTTGGTTCTTGACTTTGGGAGAAGCAACCTGTCCCTGAGTAGGCTCCTCTGATTATTTACGACCGTGTGCAGAGGATGTCCAGCATTGTCCATAACCTCCAGCAGTTAGCGTTAAACCTAAAAGTTAGATAAGCATATATTTTCAAAATGAAACTGAATGATCCAGCTTTACATTGATGCAATCAACAGTACTTGTGTTAGATGCTATTTACAGGTGAGGTGTAACTTTTTGTTTTATGGGAGAAAACTGATTTAAATCAAATATTATTAGCAAAGTGTGTGAATCCCAAAAGATGACTTAGTCATTGTAATTGAGATATTTAATTACCAGTGCACTGGTAATTAATTAATGTTTAATCAATCTTCACTTATATTTCTGTGGTAAATAGTCAAATCTCTTAGCCTTTGAGGATTGATTGAAGACAAACACATCTGAAATTTCTTCTTGCATACTCTGAACCCCTCCTGAGGAAGCAGCCTTAATGTGATTTTGAAAAATAGCACATATGTTTCTCACTTCAGCACCCGCTTCTATCCACAGTCATTTGGCAATTTACTATAACTTTGATGAGATACATAGATTTTCTAACACACAGACTGCTGAGGCAGCTGTTTAGATCCTCAGTAATAACATGTGAGCTATTGCTCCTGTGCAATCTTTTTTCTTTATCACTTTTTGACCTCAAAGTTGCCTTGGTGCCATTGTGCATGAAATAGTTTAAAGGTCTCCTACTGCGGTGACTGGAACTTTTCTCTTGGACTGCCTTTGGCAAATAGAAAGCAGGACAAGAAAAGAAAAGAAAGAAAAAAAGCAAAGAAAATAATAAAAGAAATAATAAGAATAAACATAAAAGAAAATTCATTTGTAATTTTAAATCTGCTTCATATTTGTCACTGATACTGTCAGTTGTATCGATGACTAATTATTTCTGCATCTATGCTATCTGTCATTAGCGTTTGGCAAGGCTGTAAATATATAATGCAACAAGTTCTTGCAATTAAACTTTAGAAATAAAAATGACATATCAGAGTACCATGCAGCATGTTAAACAGCTCGTTGCCTCTTTTTCCTACTCCATCAGCTGATCCTTTTATCTGATCATGATTCGCAAAGAATTATAAAGAATTCATTGCTTTGGTTTCAGTTTCTCATTTGTCTCACCTTCAGGCAGGCATAGTTGAAGATAAGCTCAGCTTATCAGCTTCTCCATTCTCTTCCATTTTAATTTAAGCGAAAAAACTTGTGGCAGACTTTTTCAGTCTCTATTTTTTACACTGTGCCGTCATCATAGTATTACAAATACACCACAGTAGGCAGCATTGCAGTGTTATATAGATGAAACAAGAAAATAGTTCCTTTGGAGAAAAAGCATAAATTATCTACTGGAGTTCATGATTTTGTTGCCAAAACGTTACCATTTGTTCCCCTGTCGATGCGAACGCAGCTTAGAGGTTTTCACATTTCACTAGTAGTAATCCATCTTGACTGTATCAGTGAAACACAAAATTGATTTCAAAGTTGTTGGGGTTTTTTTTGCCTTACTTATATTTCATGCAACTCACGCTTTACATATTATGGATGTGTTCTGTCCTCAGGATTTTGTCTGAGCAGAACTTTTGTCCCAGAGATGCATATTCACCTTCACACTGATCGCCCTTGACAACTGGTTTAAGGTTTATATCACACTTAAATAATAAACTATAAATAGTTTAACTGCTAAATACTGTAAATGTAGCCAAAACATATGGTTACACCACCTGTTTGCCATATGTTCAAACCTATAATCACAGCTTTGAGCACAAGTGTTTTCTATCCTCGACCTTTATGCATCACTACATTAAGTTACACACAGAAGAATTTACACATGTAAGACAAGTAAAACAAATTCGACTGGCTGAACCAACATTTCAATAAATGTTTAATGATGATGGTTGTTTGTTCACAATAACAATACAACTCAAATTACAGAGAGTAGTTTTGCATAATAGCCAAATGGCACCAGATAGCTTATTAACATATGGTGGCACTGTTGCCTCACAGCAAAAAGATCCTGCATTTGAATCCACTGGCAGGTTCTGGGTGGAGTTTGCGCGTTCTCCCTGTGGCTGCATGGGTTTCCTCCAGCTGCCTCTTACAGTCCAAACACTTCCAAAGCTAACTGGTGTTTCTTAAATCGTATTTCTGAGTTAACCCTGTGATAGACTGGTGGCCTGCCTTTCACCCTGTGATAGCTAATATAGACTCCAGCCCCCTACAGCTCTCATTTGGATAAATTGTTAAGAAAATGTGCACGGTTATCATCTTTGGCTTGTTCTCACCTAAACCGCACCTATCTAAAATCTAAAAGGGATCTCCAAAATTCACACATTTGTCAAAGTATGATGATATGATAAAACCTCACAGTTAGTTTGGTTTACTACAACTGTCCCAGTCAATTAATAAAGATGATGAAGACAGGATGTCTTGGAGCTCAGAGCTCCTTGCAAAGTTTTAATATTTCTTGTTATTTCTTGTTTGTTTGCAGATGCAAGATCCCATGCCTGTACATCTCGTGACCTGTTAATGTTTGTGGGAATCTTTGTCACTATAAAAGTGATTATCGCTTCTGCTCTTTTAGGTAACCCACTCTGAAAAGCAAGGTACCTCCAGTACATCAATAGCACGTTGAATTCTAGTGTTTAACCTCCTAGGACCTGACGTCCACATATGTGGACATCACATTTTGGGTTATTTAGACTAAAATACTCAATTTTGCTCTACAAGGGCCTGATATCCTTTTACGAGGACATTATACTGCTACTGTTCTATCAAAATTTTAAATGAATATCCTCATATGTGGCTCTTATTTTTCTTAAAAACAAAAATAAGATTGAAAAAAATCTGGTAATTTTTTGTTTTTACATTCATCGGGCTCCAATATACCCAAATATCAAAGAGAAATTAAAAATGCATGCAGTAGAATATTTTGGGTCTTAGGAGGTTAAGAAACAAACCTTCTCATCATGCAGTTACCACTAATATTGCAAAAAGAAAATCTAAGTCTGCAGACTTTTTGCCAGATGCAAAAAGAATCAAAAACTTAGAATGTTCTACATCATAATATGCCACTTTAGTATAATAATTGTAATAAAACACCCAGTTATGTCATTCAGCCTTACTGCTTTCTGTAACACATCAGTGAGCATACATAATAGGTGTCTCTGATTACGATTAAATACAAATGAAATGAGAAAAAAAAACCCAAGTTAATTAGTTCTGAACATTCACTATGCCAGTTATTAAATCCTCTATGAAGCCTCCTTCTGGGAAATAAATTACATTGTTGGAAAAAGTGAAACCAAAATGCAAAGATAGAGTAAAATGGTTTGCTGAGGTTCCAAATTTGAAACCAGCAGCTATTAAGACTGATCTCAGTGTGAGGAGTTTTTAATGTTAATGTTTCACTACCCACTTGAGACATTGTACTGTGTCATCTGAATGTTTTTTCTCTCTCTTCAAATTAGTTAAGTTCTTGCTGTTTCCCTCTGAGGTGGGTGAATCACCTCCTCTCTGTGGTGGGAAAGGGAGCTGCACTGTCCCAACCCAGAGGCCCGTTCTGTCCAAGAATCCAGTGAACCAGACAGGAAATATGACTGCAGGTAAAGAATTTAAATTTCATAGTAACTAATGCATTTTGTCTCCAAAGCTCCAAGGATGGCAATCTTCACTGCCACTCCAATTTACTGCTCATCTCTCAAACAAAAGATGTTACTTACATATCCATCAAGCATCTGGCAATTATGGCTGTGCTTTTCTAAGTCTTTTCATGGAAAAGGTTTTAGTAGAATATTACCATAATAATTTCTCACATTAAACACCTTATATTCTTAAAATTAATTAAACCACCTTTATGGTCATCTTATTTTTTTTTTCAAAAAGAGCTTTTGCATTTTTTTTTTGCACTCATTGTCTGTTTGCTTGATTTCGTGTTCTTCATCTCATATCCAGACTGCTCAGTTCTGGTCAGCAATGGTCAGCGTATTGTTGGAGGAACCTTAGCTACAAAGAACGAGTGGGCCTGGCAAGTCAGCATGCAGTGGAGGGGAAGACACGTCTGTGGTGGTGCCATCATCTCTCCTCGTTGGGTGATCACTGCAGCACACTGCTTTGTTGAGTAAGAGAGACACGAGGAATGACAAGAAAGAAGTGTTTACGAGTTCAGTTACTGGTACAGTCAGTTAGCAAAGGCTGTAGTCACGACCACCTGCTCAGTCCGAGGTAACACCGTGTTCCTGTTATGTTCAAGTCAAAAGCAGGTAAAGGGTGAAGTAAAATCTTTTTGCACCTTTTTGCACCTTCTGCAGCAGAGCAGAGCTCCATCTGTGATGTGATCACATCACAGATGGAGCTCTCTGTTCCCCGTGAGTGTTCATCTTGGATTATGAGCAATGGGTGCGGATTTTTTGAGCACAACTACAAACCAAAAGCAGCTCCTAATGTTTGCAAGGCTAAAGTGAAAATAGAAATACATGTAATTTGGCGATGGCTGAGGCCTAAACCGTGATTGTAATAATGCTGGAGGTTGTATGATATTATGAAAAACCATTGAAAAACAAAACTGTGAAAATTAGTGGGCACACACACCGCTTCTTAAACCGAACTCTATCTACTAACTTTTCTGTCACTCTTCTGCAGTAATAACATGCTTCAAGTAGCTGACTGGACGGTTGTGGCAGGCACTGTAAGCATTGCACACAACTCTCTGGGGCAACACTACAGGGCACTGCAGATCCTCTACCACCCTGGCTTTAAGGTTATGCACAATGACTATGACGTGGGACTGCTGCGCACCATAATTGACATGGACATGACGAGTAAGTAAGAGACGGATTGCACTATCATTCATCAGGGCAACGAAAACCACATCATTTGTTTTTCTTTACGCTGAATGAATGCTGGAGTCTAGTAACTTGTTGAATGTATGTAAACTAGCCAAATTTATGTCACACAAGACAAACAGACAATGTTTCACTGTCTCTTTTTATAACTGTATTTACTTACATTTGAATCATGAAAAGAACTTAATGTGACTTGATGCACATTTAAATTTTATTATGATTAAGATCAGGACAGATCAAGAAGTGTAATCCCTTTTGGGCTTGAGGGGGAGATTAGGGGCACTTACATCACTGCACTAATCATTGCAATCGCTGTCATATTGCCAAAACAAATATTTAATTTTTACCAAAACTTAAAACAATAAAGAAAGAACGAACTAAACACCTAACAAAATCAAAATCGTCAGAAGTGAAACTTACTTTTAAGTCAAGAGAAAAACATGTATTACAATCATAAACGTGGGTGGGAGGAAAAAGGAAATATGTGATTTCATAACCACGAGAGAGAGCTAACCTTTATCACTTTACTGCTGCTCTTTGTAGGTGGGGTCCGACCGGTCTGTTTACCCAGTCCAACCGAGTCCTTTCCTGATGGATCAGACTGCTGGATCACAGGCTGGGGATACGTAAATGAAAACACAGGTGCACTGCACTGAAAGACAGATACTTTTGCTACAGTTTGTGATCTTAACAACTGAGCTAAAAGAAAGTGATTTGATAACGCAAGTATAATTTAAGTTGGAGCTTCAAATAGCTTCAAAAACTCACAATCATAGTTTCAGAGTTGGAAACTGTAGGGCAAAAACTTTTTAAAGAGCCATATTTGTCAGTACAGTATCCTCATTGAAGCTAAGACGTTAGACTTAATTACTAGATTAAAAAAAATATATAAGTGTAATCATTCATTATCTTTTGAACTGTGTAACATTTCCACTAGTCACCTTCAAGTAACCCTTTCTACTTATTTTCATTCACTTTTTGCTGCTGATTTTTTCATTTCATTTTCTGTCAGGCTATGTGTCAGAAGAGTTAAGGCAGGCTCATGTTAAGGTAATAGCTCAATCCATCTGCTACGACTTGAGTGTCTATGGTCTCTTCATAACTCCTCGAATGATTTGCGCTGGGAGCATGGCTGGAGGGGTTGACTCTTGCCAGGTACACACCCACAGAGATGAAATCTCCTCTCCACAAACCTAGCACAGGTTCATGAAGAATATAAAATATATTTTACAATCTATATACTTTTACAATATACTTTACAATCTATCAAGAGTTGTGTTTCTCCCATTTGATGTTCACAAATTTTGTTTGTGAAATGATTTTCTCTTAAGGGAGACAGTGGTGGACCACTTGTGTGTAAGACATCTAAAGGGGATTGGAAGCTGGCAGGCGTGGTGAGTTGGGGAGAGGGATGCGCACGGCCTAATAAACCAGGCGTCTACAGCAGAGTAACTGAATTGCTTCAGTGGATTGAACGTTACATAGACATACAGGTATGGGAAGCACTTTTCCTCACCGCTTGTAAATGTAAAACCTATCTTTATCTGTCGCTCTGTTTCGGAGTCAAAGTTCTGTTAGTTTATTTACTGCATCTGTGTCACAGTCTATCTAAGAATGCTTTTCTATTTTCATTTTGAACTACAACCCTTGACAGATAAGCAGTTTGGCTATATAGCAGATAATAAAACTTCAGCAGTAAAGAAGAAAAAAACTTAACGGTTAAATGTTAAATCCTGTTGAAGGTTATAGAACCAACATTTCAATACATATTAGTTCTTTAAAGGATGGAGGCAAACTAGATGCATTAGTAAAAGAATACATCAGTAAAATGCAGGAAATGTGATTACTTTTAATACCCTGCAGGACTTTTCATAGCCAAAATGCACTATAACACATTAATGTCATTTGCGAAATATACAATAAAGTTTTTAAATTGTCCTTGTTTTAATATTTTTTGTTGCAGTATAAAGCAGAGGATTCGGCCGAGACCACCACAGCTGTTTCTGCAACACCTTAAAATCTGACAATGAGATAACTGACAATAAAGATCGACTTGCATCTATCTGCCTATCAGTGTTGTTCATTCTACGATAGCGTGCACTGTCACTGTTGTCAGTTATAGAAATATAGAAACACTATTATCTGTAGTAGAAATTTTATCTGTAGTAGAAATTTACTGCCAGTAATGATACATTTGTAAACGTTTATCAGGACTGACATGAAAGTATAGCTGACAAAACAACAAATAAATCAAAGTGAAAATGGGATTGTATTCCTGTCTGATCGCGGCTGCTGACCACAAATTTTAACAGTTATTACAGCGCATGGCGCCTCTTTAGTGTCTAAGTGCGCCAATTTAAGTGCTGGTGTATAGATTACTGTGACTTGACAGGTTCAAGGTACACTAGATGAAAATGACCTGATAACCTATGTTAGCTAAATTTGAAGTACTGATAAACTGTGGAACCAAGCAGTTTCTGATATTTTTCCTTTGATTGTATAAAATAAATATTAGTACTAAATACTAGTATGACTAGTAAGACTAGATGAACAAGATATTATAAATAAAACCAATTATTCATTATTTCAAAACAAATGAATATTAATTAAGTTTTGAAAACCTATATTATGTTTTCAATGGGTTTCTCACACTCTTTAAGTGTGTTCAGTGGCCTTATAACAGGAGTCGCAAACTCATTAGAGTCTATGGGCCATATGTAGCCAACTACTTGCCAAAATTAATCCAAAAGTACATCAGCAGCTCGTTCGGGAGTTCAGGAGCTTGCCTCAGTTAAGGTCAATGATTGATCGTTCATCAAGTGGGAAAAAGAGTTCCGAGGCAAAAACCACAGCTGACCAAAAACCCTCCCAAAAAACATCTTGAATATCTCCAAGACTTTTGTGAAAATGTTCTGTCAACCGTTGAGACAAATTTGGAGTTTTTGGAAGGTTCAAATCCCATTACATCTGACAGAAACCTCAACAACATTTCATAAAAACAACATCATAGCAACAGTCATACGTGGTGGTGGTGGTAGCTTGATGATATGGGACTGTTTTACTACTTTAGCACCTGGAGAACTTCCAGTATTCATGAACAATGAATTCTGCTCTCTCCCAAAAGATCCTAAAGGAATCATTTCGTGCCCTGAAGATCAAAGGCATTTGAGTTATGATCGGGCAATAATCAGAAACAGCAAGTCTGATTGGCCTAGTCACTGTCTGGACTTTGATGCTTTGATATGACTTTGAACCAGCCCTTCATGCTTAAGCACTTTCTGCAGCAATTCTTTAAAGAAGAGAGGGCCAAAACTCCTCTATGGTGATATAAAAGAGTCATTTCCAGTTATCATAAACGCTTGATTGCATTTCTTGCTGCCAATGAAATCATCAGTTAAACATGCATTTTGTATTTACTTGCATGGTCTTAGTATCAAAATTTGTTTGAGGATCTGAAACATGCAAGTTAGACTTAAAAAAAAACGACAAAGGGAGCAAATACTGTTTTCATGTAGCTCATCACAAAGCTTTTATTTGGTTGTTTGTTTTCCATCCGTATTACTCCACTAAAGCGGATGACTGAGCGTTTTATACAAGGTTGTGTTTGGACGATGTTTACTTGCCTGACAGCGTAAATGTCACGTAGGCCGCTGCTACGTTGTTGTGTACATTGCCAGGCCCCTCATTCCAGGGCGCATGCGTCTCACTGAGGACGGCGAAGACGGTACTCAGCTGTGCAGGAAGTTAGCCGGCAGCTTCACTTACCCATAAACCCATATTTACCGCTTAATAAGAAACAAGTTGGCACGGCTCCAGCCCGTAAAAGCAGCTGGTGACAGTGGAGCTTCCAAACGACACTGAAGTCCTTGTGTTGTTTTTTCCAAGGACTGATTGACAGTCAGTGTGATAAGCGGCAGGTAACACAGAGTTCATAGTGCTACTACCCACGGTCTCTCTTTGCGGAACCTACGCGTACGTGCGGTAGTGTTGCCCGCTATCAAGAGGTTCAAATCAGGACACATCGGCGACTATGTGTTCGGTAATAAGCAGAGTGAAGCCCGTTCAGCGGGCCCTGGCTTCGACGCTACGGCTCAGGACAAACGCTGACGGCTTGAATTACGCGGCAGCCCAGAGCAGGAGCTTCTGCCCCGGCTTTATCACTGGAGCTCAGCCGCTATGGGTAACCAGCAGATCCTACTGCGCCAGGATAGCAACGACGGATGGACTCCTCTTCAGACAGGTAGGTTATAGATGATTGCCATTTTGCGCCCGTTTGGATCCTCCTGCCTTCAGGAAGAAAACGACATTTTCTTTAGGATTTTTTGCAACCGTCTTTACGGCGTTAAGTAGGAAGTGAGTTAGCATTTAGCTCATTGTTATATTTCTGATAAGGAGCATTTAATTTTAGTTCTTTTAATGCGCAACCAAGTTAGGTTGTTGGATGAATTATGTGGATCATTTTCGAGTCAAACAACCCTTTAAGTTGATCTATGCGCAGTTTTGTTTCGGATACTAAAACTTGACAGCTAATCTTTCAGGGGCATTTGTATGACCCCTGAATGCTCCCTGACACATGTTTTTATATGATAACAAGTTGCCCTATATTATAATCTGTTCTTTCTTTCAGTTTTTTGGTCTCTTACAAACATTGTCTATGAATGAGTGTGTAACCCTTGTTACCCTTGCGCTATTGTTTTTATTTATTACTGAGTCACACCTGTGTACTCACCTTTTTTTCCCTCCTCCCCCCTTTAGTTGTTTGAAGTGGAGAGCAGCACGTACACCTACCTGCTGGCAGACGCAGACACCAAGGAGGCTGTCATCATTGATCCTGTGCTGGAGACCATTGACAGGGACCTGAAATTCGTAAGCGAACTTGGACTCAAACTGACAGTGGCAGGTATCTACCTTCCCAAAGTTGAGTTAAAACATAACAACCTAAGAAAATGTGCTCCATCTTCCTAACCCTGACATTAAGATGCATTTTCAGATCAGCCCTACTTAAAGCTTGAATGAACTTTATGAAAACATACTTCATTATTACCCTTGGGGCCAAAATAAATATAGTACTGGACTTGTTTCCCTCTTTAAACGTCTGTTTTCTGGGGGAAATTGAAATTGAGTCTCTGTCCCTGAGCCAATATACGTTAATGTGTATTTATATACATACATATATACATGCACGTATGTATGTATATATTATATTATATTATAATAATACCTAAGAGTAAATATTATGAAATGATTTTGCAGTGATCTGTGTTCCACTGACTCTTCTTATATGCAGATTAAAATATACAGTAATCTTGACTCGCATTCAAACTTTCTTTTTATTTTTTTAAGTTAACACCCACTGCCATGCAGACCACATAACAAGTACTGGCCTAATGAAGAAAAGACTTGCTGGTCTGAAGAGTGCCATCTCCAAATTCAGTGGTGCATCTGCTGATATCCACCTAAAAGAGGGAGACAAGATCCCCTTTGGAAGACACGTATGGCGAAAAAAAGTTCTTTTTTTATGATGGAGTGTTTGTAAGTGTTGCATACCTGTTTGGTTATGTTTGCTTTATAAAACTAATTTAACATGACACTTGTCTTTTCTCTTCTTTAGTCTCTGACTGTGAGAGAGACACCAGGACACACTGATGGGTGTATAACGCTGGTAACTGGGGATCAGACTATGGCTTTCACTGGTGACGCTCTTCTCATTAGAGGCTGTGGCAGGACAGACTTCCAGCAGGGTACGCATGCTCTTTTGGCTTTATGCTTGTTTTTGTTCATTTTCATTTGTAGTGTTTCTGTATGAACACAAGGGGGCAGTATTACAGCCATTGCCTTTAGCAGTTTTCTAAGTTTTCTCTCATTTCTTAAGGTTGTGCCAAAAGGCTCTACCAGTCAATCCAGGAGAAAATCTACACCCTGCCTGACCACTGCCTCATCTACCCAGCACATGACTACTTAGGTTGGCTGAAACACATGCAGACACACATTTATGTATTTTATAGAGTCATTAGTGTGAATGTTTTTATGTAATACAGATTTTCAGCTTGTGCTTAAAAGCACTGAAAATGTAAAGCTATTAATTTCCCACTAATGGGAGCTGGAACAGATGTTGTATACATGTTGTTTTTATAGTGCATCTTTTGTGTGTCAGAAGCATGTTTCTGTATAAATGTTTTCATTGACCAGATTTAACATGTGACAAAAATCAGGACCACGAAGACTAAAGATGTCACACTGGTCTGCATCTGTTTTTGTGTTTCAGGTCAGACGGTTTCTACAGTGGGCGAGGAGCGCAAGTTTAACCCACGCTTGACTAAGAGCATGGAGGAGTTTGTGAAGATCATGAACAACCTGAACCTCCCTAAGCCTAATAAAATAGGTATTTAACAATAGTATCTACAGCCTTTCACTATCCATGTCATCTCCACATTTCTAGTTCTCGTGCCTATGAGACGTCACCACAGGTTTTACGTGCTGGGCGTCACATTTACTATAAACATTTTTTCCTTGTTCTGTTGCAGATATTTCAGTGCCTGCCAATCTGGTTTGTGGACTGCACCATGTTTGAATGTTCTGCACGAAAGACGATACTAATGACATCATTGCCCAGTGATAGACATTCTGTGTCTGTTTAGCAGAATTAATCAAACTACTTGCCATAAAGTGCTTTATTGTGGTTCTGTGTCTAAATCTAAATGGTATATTTTAATTGCTGTTATCATTTATAGTGCAGCTACTGATCAATTGTACTTGGAATAAATCTGCTTCTATTTTGGATATTCAAAATAATTAATATCTGTATTTGAGGAGAGAACAGTAATGGTACCCTTTGTTAACTGTGTAAAGTTAAAAGTAAGTTGACCTTATTCAGATTTGTTATTATGTGTAAATTTGGGGAGGAAGAGGAAAGCTTGGATAGGATTGTTACACTGAAGGTTCAGTTTAGTATTTGTGAATGCTTAAAAGGTACAATTGTGTCGTGTAGTCAAGGCCTCACACACTCACAGTACCACAAGCAGTGGCCTCTTTTAATAGCAGGAAAATAAAACTTATGCTGTTTGCATTTAAAATCAATAACAGCTAAGATGTTACTGCACAACATGTCATAGCATTATGAGCTCACATGTTCCTTTTATATGTTGAAAATGATGATTATTATTTACTCTCTAGCTCTAAAAGAAGGAATCAGACTGCAGTGACCCATGCATGCTGTTCTTGTATTTAACAGATCCTCAGCCAGTAAGACGGGTTTGTTTTAGAGTGCTTCCCTTTGACTCAGCCACACAAATTTGCAGCTGTGTGACAATTTGAGCCTGAGGTTTTTGGAGGCCAGAATCAAAATGTTCATAAGCAAGTGATTTCATGTGAATATAACTTTTTACTATTGCCTTTTATTAAGAGAGCACCACATCAGTTGCATGTATCAATTCTGGTTCTCTCCTCATGGGGGAACACTACCTGCCAGGTTAACTCAGACTTTTTATGTCTTTTGCTGCTATGGATGAAGCCCTGTGGTGATGATGGTTTGAGCCTGAAAACCCGAGTGAATATGGATGTCTCATGTTCACCAAAGACTGTCATTAAATAAATTCCAAGTTGAATGAACATGGTGTAGAGCTGTATTTCAATCCTCAAACAGCCTGCTCAGTAAACGCCTCTCTCTACTGTACATTCAAAGTGTCTTGAATGCAACATTGCACGTGCTTTTGAGTACCGGTAGCATATTGTAAAATCTAGGATTCAGTATTGTGTCTGTGTAATCTAAAATAAAAGTCACATTATCTCTGCTTG
Source organism: Aulonocara stuartgranti (assembly GCF_965226115.1). Classification (NCBI taxonomy): domain Eukaryota; kingdom Metazoa; phylum Chordata; class Actinopteri; order Cichliformes; family Cichlidae; genus Aulonocara; species Aulonocara stuartgranti. The sequence continues at coordinate 20,168,111 of NC_138947.1, forward strand.
ACCCAGAGCATGCTATTTGTGGTCAAGTTCACAATCAGTGAATAGCTAAAAAAAACAAGATGTACTGATACGAGCATTATTAAATGGATGGTTGTGGTTGTTCCCAATAAAACGGCGAGCCGCAGTGGTCTGTGACCTTGAGTGACTTTGCATTAAAATTAGTTTAATTAGAGAGCCATTATAAGGAGAAGTGTGACTGAAAAATGTATATGGGGAAAAAGCTGTAACAGCAAAGATACTTCTCTAAGTCGAACTTTTATAAAAGTAAAACACTTAAAAGTGTTTAAATTCTTCTTCATCTTATTATCAGTAATATTATTAACAATAATTTTATTGATGATGATCATAAAGATAGTGTGCAGTACGTGATGTTCTTCCTTTTTATCATGATGACTTCTGAAAATTATTCTAATTTGGGGGCGTTACCAAGGCAGGTAGGCAGGTATGTAGGTAGGCAGGTAGGTGTGGTTAGGGTTTTAAATAGTCATGCTTTACACAGCAACCCAGAGTTTGTGTTTCTGTCCCGATTAAAACGCTGCCGGTTACCAGCTGCTCATACTGTGCAAGGATGGCAATGGTAAAGGGACTCCTCTTCAGACAGGTATGTTCACATCATATTTGGATGTTCTGCACTTGTTTAAAACGATCTGTCCTGAAAAAAGAAATATTGTTCAAAATTGTTGAGTTTAGATTAACCAGTTTACATAATGGTGGAAGATGTGTTTATATATTCTACTAAAGTGGAAGTAGGAGTGCAGAAAACAAAATATAAAAAGTTTGTCTAAAAAGCAATAGCATCACTATAAAGTACCTTAAGTGAAAGAAAACCTGCTCAAATTACCCACTTCAGAGATGCATATCATATTGTTAATATGTTTGATATTTTAAGTTGATGAAAGAACAAATCTGAATTACTTGATGCTCTGCATCTTAATCTAAAATAGAAATTATTTGTTGATTAATAATTTATATCCCTGCCATATAACTAATGCTAATAGCTTCTGAATAAATGTGGTGGAGTACAAAGTGCAATACTTTATTTCAAGCTTCGTATGAAAATGTCTCTCTTTGGCTACCGTAGACACACAAAGCACACGTTATCTATAAACACAAGTGAGGAGAAATGATAATAATGTAACCTTTACTACCGCTCCCATTTACTGTTAGTTATTGCTGTTTACTGCTTTGTGCTTCCCCTCCAACATTTAGCTGTTTGAGTCTGAGAGCTCCACATATACCTACCTGCTGGCAGACGCAGACACCAAGGAGGCTGTCATCATTGATCCTGTGCTGGAGACCATTGACAGGGACCTGAAATTCGTAAGCGAACTTGGACTCAAACTGACAGTGGCAGGTAACTACATAAATTAACACAGAATCCCATCTTTCTCAGCCTGTAAATACAAATTAGGAGCAGCATAAATATTTTACCTGGTTCAGAAATGATTGTTTATTTCTGACCCAAAAACGTTGTTAAGTGTAGGTAATGCTATTTGTATGAAAGGACTCCTGCTAGTGTAATACATATATCTTTCCGAATTGGAAATACACTTACCAGCCACTTCATTGGATACACCTATTTAATACACATATTTAAAAACAGTGCATTTACGCATGTAGACATCATTAAGATATCCTCCTGAAGTTCAGTCCAAGCATCAGAAAAGAGGAAAGGTGATTCAAAGAAACTTGACGCATATGGGCTTCGGCAGCAGACGAGCACACTGTGTGCCAGTCCTGTCAGCTAAGAACATAAACCAAGACTATAATTTGCACCAAAATTGGACAATGGAAAACTGGAACAAACCTTGCTGTGGCATTTGAGTGTTTAGTTCAGGATTCGGCATAAACGACATGAATCAAACGACCTATTATTATTATTATTATGAAAAGACCTGTTATTAAAAGTTCAGGCTGCTGGTGATGGTGGTATAGTAGTGTGGGTGATATTTTCTTGACACACTTTCGGCCCGTTACTACCAACTAAGCATCGTTTATACCCCACAGCCTACCTGAGTTACTGATGTCGATCTTTTTGTGATCACAGTGTACCTATTTTCTGATGGCTGCTTCAATCACCATAATAACGCAAGTCACAAAGTCTGGTTTCTGTACTCAAATGGCCTCCAGAGTCACACAGCCTTAATTCAATAGACTGTGGTGAAAGGGAGATTAGCGTCATGGATGTGTAGCTGACAAATCTGCAGTAACAGTGGGATGTTGTCATGCCTACATGCTACATGGACCAAAATCTCTAACACTTAGTTGAATCTGTGTGACGAGGAATCAAAGGTGTTCTGAAAAGGAAAAAAGTGTCCAACCCCCTACTCGCTAAACTGATTGGAGGGTGTACCACAAGTCTCAATTATATTCCAGCTTTATATTGACCTACATTATCTTTATTTTGCTGATAGTTAACACCCACTGCCATGCAGACCACATAACAAGCACAGGACCAATGAAGAAAAGAGTACCTGGACTGAAGAGTGCCATTTCCAAACTTAGTGGTGCATCTGCTGATATCCACTTAACAGAGGGAGACAAGATCCCCTTTGGAAGACACGTAAGAAGAAAAAAACATTATTTGTTCGCAATATCGTGTGCGTACAGTTATTTTGTAAATACCTAAAACCTTTTGTTGCATTTGCTTGATAAAACCTATTTAATTATCATGCCTTGACATTCTTCTTTTCCTTCCTTTAGTGCCTGATTGTGAGAGAGACACCAGGACACACTGATGGGTGTATAACGCTGGTAACTGGGGATCAGACTATGGCTTTCACTGGTGATGCTCTCCTCATTAGAGGCTGTGGCAGGACAGACTTCCAGCAGGGTACACATACTCTTTTGGCTTTATGCTTGTGTTTTTGTTCATTTTGCGTTTCTATGATTTTTATTCTTGTTGGAAAAGGGGGGAGTACAGTATCAGTTTTCCTTTGCAGTTGTCTAACCTTTGCCTTATTTTCTTAAGGTTGTGCCAAAAGGCTTTACAAGTCAGTCCATGAGAAGATCTTCACCCTGCCTGATGAGTGCCTCCTCTACCCAGCACATGACTACTTAGGTTGGCTGAAAACACATCCCCAAATATTTATACATGTTACAAAGTCACTGAAGGGAATGGTTTATATAGTACTATTGTGTAGCAGTATGCATTACATCATATATAAAAGCATAGCAAAATTAAATTCATTAGTTTTCTGCTGACAGGAGTCGGTACAGGTGCTCTGCAATCTGTATAGTATGTTCTGTTTTTAGGTTTTTACAGGGCAGTTGTTGTGCGCCGGCTCCATTTTTTCTAGCTCTGAAATGGACTGGAAACATGTCCAGGGTGTAGCATCTGGCTGATACACTGGTCTCCATCTGTTTTGTGTTTCAGGTCGGATGGCTTCGTCAGTCGGCGAGGAGCGCAAGTTTAATCCACGCCTAACAAAGACCATGGAGGAGTTTGCAGATATCATGAACAACCTGAACCTGCCCAATCCCAAAAAAATGGGTAAGAAAAAAATAAACTATCATATTTACAGTTCTGCAACCAACTATGTTTTCCAGTAAAAAGCACTTTATTTATGTTTTTATTTTTTTGCAGCAACTGCAGTGCCTGCTAATCTGGTTTGTGGACTGCAAGACTAAATGTGTAGACTGAATGTGCTCCACAAGAGGATAATAATGAAAACACATAATTGTAATAATTGTAGAGTAATTAACATTTGCATCTCTATTTTGTGGGACATTAGTCAAAATGTTTACTATAAAGTGATTTTTAATGATTCTGTATGGTATATATAAGGTATATACTTGAATTGCTATTTCAATACATTTTAAATGTATCTATGTAAGAAAAAGTTTCTTGAATGTAAGCAAATTTTTCAGATGATTTGTTATGAATTACTTATGAGCAGGAAAGTTCCTATACGAACATTCTCCTCAAGGTTAGGTTAGTAATCATGAAAGCTTCTGTGCAGGAAAAGGCTTTTTTGCATAGAAGGACATAAAAGCTTACTATAAAAACTTTGTAACTTGGTTTAGATTCTGTTAAATAAATAATGACACTGAATCAGTCGTGTTGTGTTGATCATCTGAGGTTATATTTCATCTACTTTCATGAACTGTTAGAGATCAGATAATTATAATGTGATATGTAAAAGCTTAGAATTGAAAGGTGGTGTACTTTTTCATGTATTTCAGTTGGATTCCAATCATTAAGTAATTTAGGAAAAAAAACTATATTAATGTTATTTTTTAGTTACTATCATTTTGTTTTTCATAGCAACCGTTCCCCACAGATATGTGGTGATGCCACACTTTCTCAGTTTAATGCTCATGATGGCTCATCCAATGGGTGTGTGTGAAGGAGTTTTAAAACAAAGTTGTTATTGTGTAAATGGCACCACATTTTATAGACCTTTAAAATAAAATCACATAAATATTAAAATCAGCCTTCAACAAATGTTTTAGAGTCTCTTTCATGCAAACTTGCTGATAGGCACACATATCTACAATACTAAAAGAAAACGACTCTCTTGGACTTTCTGGATTTAATGAACTATTCCGTGGCTACCTTACTGGTTCCTGTTATGACTACTATTGTGTCTATACTATTAACAGGGTCTGTTAAAGTCTTTTAAAATAAAATCCATTTAATTATTATTATTAATATTATTTCAGGGCAGCACGGTGGCACGGTGGCACGCACTGTTGCCGCACAGCAAGAGGTCCTGAGTTCAATTCAGTTTGCATGTTCTCCCCGTGTTTGCGTGGGTTCTCTCCGGGTACTCCGGCTTCCCCCCGCCGTCCCGCCCCTCTCCTTCCTGTGCAGCTGGCAGCAGCCGCACCTCGTAAATGGAGGGCACCTCGTCGCAAATGGGCAATGCAAGACCGATCGGTGCCCATGCAATCCCCAAAATGCGCTGACATAATGTCGGGGCAGCGTGGGTGCGAGCAACTTTTTTTTGCCGATGCTATGATGCCGCCCCCACCACGCTTCCGCCCTGGGCAATGGCCCATGTCGCCCATATCGAAACCAGCCAATGTTAGGGAAGTAGGTAAGTAGGTAGGTGGGTGTGGTCACTGATCCACGATTGTTGTTGGGTGTGGCTTGTTGACATTCCTGGGACGACTCAGGACAAATGCAGGGGACTCGAATTAGGAAACAAAACAGATGCGTCTGTCCCGGTTGAAGCACTGTTTTTCAGACGCTACGGGTTACCAGCAGATCGCACTGAGCCAGGATGGCAAAGACGGAAGGGCTCCTCTTCAGACAGGTAGTCTGTCGGCATATTTTGATGGCTTGCTCCTGTTTGTTTACAACCATACGTGGTAACGAAGAGGCAAGAGTACTTGTAGTTTTTTTGTACCACCGGTTGTGGGAAGTGAGCTCGGTAGCTTTAGCCGTTAGCATCTTGTTTTCTGTCTATGAAGTTCCTTTCTGCATTAGTTCCTTTAAAGTTCAGGTGGGTTTTTGTGCTCAGCTGTCTATCCAAACAAATTTTGGATTTTCAGACTCTTGTGTGGTGTCCTGCATCCTGATAAAAGTGGTATTACAAGGAAATGACGGCTGAGCAAAAGTCCCAAAAGTTTTGAAGTTTCTTTTTCATAATTGCTAAACGAAATGCGTTAGATGTACTTAAATAAAAGTAGCGCAGCTACAGTGTAAAGTATACATGAGATATATAAATCACTTAATGACCCCTTTAAAAACCACATTTACTATTGCTTTATGTTACTGTTTCTGGTCCTGCTTTGAAGCAGTGTGATCTGAATGACTTTATAAACCGCTTTTAATCTGTAGTAAGTGACAAAAATTAGTAGCAGGTTTATGATTCATATAGCTACACTATTACTACTACCTATATCTGCAAAACAGCAAAGTATGTGTCTTCAAAAAAGTAGCTTTGCATGGGAATGCTTAATGAAGTATACCTCATGTGCATGCATCATGTGATGAAAATTGCTGTGTTACATGACCCTACATTTTTTTCATTCTAATATTTGAAACCAGCTGATAAATTGATCACATGCCATCTTTAAAAAAAGGCATTTCAAGAAAGAAAACTCCTGCTTGTTTAACAATTGTTCAAGTTGTTGTGTGATATGCCCAGACACATCACAATGAGGAAGTATATCAGTAAGTGATTCTGTCGCCAACTGCAATTTCCTTTTGAGGTGGTCATAAACGCAGAATTAATGGGTAACTTGGTAAATGTTTAAGAAGTAAACATTTTGCATTGATTACTGAGATACTCACCAGACCCTATACGGAGGCCTGCTTGTTGAACAAACACAAATATCTAATTGGCTAATCACATGGCAGCAGCTCAGTGCATTTAGGTATGTAGATCGTCAAGATGACCTGCTTAAGTTAAAACCGAGCATTAAAATGTGGAAGAAAGGTGATTTAAGTGTCTTTAAATGTGGCAGACAAGCTTATGTGAAAGTTACAGAAACGGCTGATTTAAATGGATTGCCCTACAAAACCATCGATTAAAAGAATTTGTTAAACACCACAGCCTGCCTGAGTTATGTTGCTGATCATTATCCATCCATCTTTGACGACAGCATACCCATACTTGGATGGTTGCAGGATAACGCTGCATGTCACAAAGTTCATATCATCTTAAACTGGTTTCTTGAACATGAAAATCAGCTTACTGTACTCAGGTAAACTCCATAGTCACCAGATGTCAATGCAGTAGAGCACCTTTGGGATAGGAGATTCGAATCTCAGATGTGCAGCCAACAAATCTGCAGTAATTATGTGATGATATCATGTCAGTGTGGTGCAATATATCTCTAACACCTTACTGAGTCTATGCCAGAAAGGATTCAGGCAGTTTTTAAGCCAAAAGGGGGTGTTACTAGCAAGATATACCTAATAAAGTGACTGTTGACTGTAGTTCATACCGTGATCTGTTCTGTCTCTTATTATCTTTTGTTGTGTCAGACACACCCTGTCTAAGTATGGTGAGGACACGATGTTTACTGTGCCTTTCCTGTTATTATTTATTGCTGAATCACACCTGTGCTTTGTTCACTGTTCTGTTTTCTTTTTCATTTAGCTGTTTGAGTCAGAGAGCAGCACGTACACCTACCTGCTTGCAGACACGAACACCAAGGAGGCTGTCATCATTGATCCTGTGCTGGAGACCATTGACCGGGACCTGAAGCTCATAAAGGAACTTGGACTCAGTCTAACAGTGGCAGGTATCTACCTTCCCAGGGTAGAGTTAAACGATAAATTATGACAGTTGTATGAAATGTTTGTCCTATCTTCTCCATGTTGTAAATACATTTACATTAGGGGCAACATAAATGTAATATTAGACTAATCTGTATGGCAGTGAGCAAGAAATAACTGTGTGTCCGTTCCTTGCCCCGTGACCGTTGTTTAGTGTAGACAATAGCAGACAAGGCTGCGGGCATATGTCTAAAAATAATAATTAAAAAAGGCCGAATTTAAAGCATACACTGACTGGACAGTTTATTAGATACACATTGCTAGTACTATGTCTGAATCCTTTTAGCTTTCAGAACTGCCTTAATTCTTCATGGGATAGATTCAACAAGGTGCTGAAAACATACCTCAGAGATGTTAATCTGTATTTACATGATAAGATCACGCAGTTGCTGCAGATTTGTCAGCGGTACATCCATGATCTCCACCACATCTTCCACATAACTTGCTTGTAATGAGTGGTGGACAAGCCCATGTGACACGATCAACCGTATTGCATTCAAAGTCACCTAAATCACCTTTGGTCGTCACTGTGATGCTCAGTCTGAATTCCAGTAAGTTGGCTTGAATATGCCTAGATATCGAAACACATTAATTTTCTACCATGTGATTGGCTGCTTGGGTATTAGCGATAACGAGCGATGAAACCAGTGTGCTTAATAAACTGGACATTGACTGTCTCGCCTATATACACATTAGTGATGGGATTTCCGGCTCTTTTTAGAGATCCGGCTCTTTCGGTTCGGCTCACTAAAAAGAGCCGGCTCTTTCGGCTCCGAACCGGCTCTTCAGGTTGTTTTGTTGCTTTAATTAATTTATTATTAACAATAATATAAAATTATGCACAAAAGGAATTACTAACATAAAAACAAGTGGTTTTATTTATATATGTTTATATATAAATATATGCGGTGGCCCCTAGAGACAAAACACGTACAAACTCCAAAACACATTTCTAGCATGAACTGAACTTCCAAAGCAGAGCTACTAGATCACTTAAATTACACAATTGAAAGCATGTGTGTATTGTTTGTGTATTTATACACAGGCACTCATATATATATTCAAATAATTTTAAAAAAAGTTCATTTACCTGTTACTACGACACACCAAATCCGGTCGTTGGTACTTGCTGGCTTGTGTAGCCACAAGATAACAAAGGCTCAACACTGCGCCCAGCATCCTGGAGCACTTCTGTTGTCTTTTGTACGTGTTTTGAGTTTTTATGTGCTTCTGAGTTTTTACGTGCTTCGGAGTTTGTACGTGTTTTTACGTGTTTTGGAGTTTTTACGTGTTTTGGAGTTTGTACGTGTTTTTACGTGTTTTGGAGTTTGTACATGCTTCAGAGTTCGTACGTGATTTGAAGTTTGTATGTGCTTTGTCTCTAGGGGCCACCGTAAATATACTTTTATTTATTCACTCCACATAAAATGTAATAAATAAATCATATAATATAAAAATCAACTATTCACATTTCAAGTTTTAACTATTTACATTTTCAGCTTTTTCCTTTCACAAATTTAAAGTGAAAAGAACACAAAACACTGCAAACCACAACACAATTAAATATAAATTATAATATGAAAACTAAAAGAACATGCACATTCTCTGTCATATGGACCTGCATGAATAAACTTTCTGAATCCTTTATCATCTGCAACCGAAAATAGTTGTGGATGATTACTATACCTTTCTAATGTTGTTGTCCCTGCCTCTCTTTCTCTCTCTCTGGCTCTGTTCCTGTGCTACTGAGTGTAACTACCGCCCCTCCCCCCTCTGCCCAGCATAAAGCACAAGGCTCGCGTGCAGAGTGAAGCGGAAAAAAAGTGCGAGAGAGAGGCTGAGAGAAAAAAAAAACAAAAAACCACGTGACGGCTCGCGATAAGGAGTCGGCTCGCGTCGTTCACGTCAAAGAGCCGGCTCTAAGAGCCTTTTCGTTCGCGAACGACCCATCACTAATACACATTGCATAAGTTTATACCAAGAATCAATATTAAATCTTTCAATTGGTGATAAATGCAGTGATTTTTCTGGTAGTTAACACCCACTGCCACGCAGACCACATAACAAGCACTGGCCTGATGAAGCAAAGAGTGGCTGGACTGAAGAGTGCCATCTCCAAGTTCAGTGGTGCCACTGCTGACATCCACTTAACAGAGGGAGACAATATCCCCTTTGGAAGACACGTAAGAAGAAAACCACTCTTTGTTTATAATAGTGTTTGTAGGTGTTGTATACAGTTGCTTGATAAAACTGATTTGACATGCTTTGATTTGATACCTGTTTGGTTTTGTTTGCTTGATAAAACTGATTTAACATGACACTTGTCTTTTCTCTTCTTTAGTCTCTGACTGTGAAAGAGACACCAGGACACACTGATGGGTGTATAACCCTGGTAACTGGGGATCAGAGCATGGCTTTCACTGGTGACGCTCTCCTCATTAGAGGCTGTGGAAGGACAGACTTCCAGCAGGGTATGCATGCACTCTTTTGTGGTTCTTCTAAATGAACACAAGGGGGCAGTGTTTCATATGTTTTCCATTGCAATTGTCTGATTTATAGCTATTCTTCTAAAGGTTGTGCCAAAAAGCTCTACCATTCAGTCCATGAGAAGATCTTCACCCTGCCTGATGAGTGCCTCATCTACCCAGCACATGATTACTTAGGTTGGCTAAAAACACACATTCACACGCAAATGTTTGTAAATGTGTATTGCGTATCTTAAGAGTCACTGATGTGAATAATTTCGAACAGCACAGATTTGAAGCTCAGCCACATCGGCCATTAGTTTCCCACTCATAGGAACTGGTACAGATGTAGTATATATATTGTTTTTACAGTGCATGTGTTGTGTGTCAGAAGCATGTTGTTTCTTTGTAAATATTTTAATTGTTCAGATTTAACATCTGGCAGAATTTAGAACTACAAAAACTAAAACTGTCATGCTGGTCTGCATCTAATTTTGCATTTTAGGTCAGACGGTTTCTACAGTGGGCGAGGAGCGCAAGTATAACCCACGCTTGACTAAGAGCATGGAGGAGTTTGTGGAGATCATGAACAACCTGAACCTCCCTAAGCCTAAAAAAATAGGTATGAAAGACAGTGGCATCAGGATTTCAGCCAACAACCACCTCTGTCTGCTAGTAAACACAATTCTTAAGTCATGTCCTAAAGAAGATGGTTTTGCACTGGTTTGGCTACATCAAATGTCACATTTACTAAAAACACATTTTCCATCTACTTTTGCAGATATTTCAGTGCCTGCTAATCTAGTTTGTGGAGTGCACAGCATTTGAATGGATGAAAAAGGCTTCTACTAAAGTCCTGAGCACCACCACAAAATGATTGATATTTACATTTTAATCGAAATTGCTTATCTCAGAGTGCTCTATTGTGGTTCCCTGTGTAAATGTAAAAGTTAATTTTTGAACTGTTGTGATCATTTTTTGTTAAGCTACTTACAGTATATTTAAAAATTTATATTTATATTTATTTTAGCTGTTTATGAATGCATTTTAAAAACGGTAATAGTATACTTTGTTAATGGTGTAAAGTTGTTTACATTTTTATGTAAGTAGTTCATTCAGCTGTGTTATTGTGAATTGGGAAGGAAATTTATGAGCAGGAAAACTGGGGTAGGAATGTTCCATTCAAGGTTTGATTTAGTATTCATGAATGCTTAACTGGGACAAATGAGTTCTTCCACATGGCCTTTTCAGTGGTTCCGGTCTCCCCTAGCCAAGGATACGCAGGCATGCACACACACTCTTTCAGTCTTGTGTAGGCAATGGCTTTTTTGCATAGCAGGGAACTAAAACTACACTATTTGCATTCACAATCAATAAAGGCAAGTTTTCCTTGCACAATGTGCCATTGCAATCTGTTTGTGATCTCATAAGTTCCTTTAGATGTCCAACAGGAATTTGATTTTTTTTTAATGTTTCTTATGATCAGAGGAAGGTACAAAAAAGTGAGCTCATGCCAGGATTCAGAACTGCTTCCAGATTTTCCAATGACTGTGCAAGCTGTTCTCATAGTTAACAGATCATCAGCCCGCAAGACAGGTTTGTTTGGGCGTGCTGCCCTCTGACTCAGTCACAGAAACTTCTACATGTGGGAGTTAGCTGTGTGATCATCTGAGGATTGATCCTGAGCCTCTGGGGGCCTGAGTCAAAATGTTTGTTTTCAAGTGCCTGCACTTGTTTGAGGAACTTCCACAATTAACAGATTATTTGTAAAGATGAATCATTATTGTTGATACATCTGGCATTTCTAAGTGGTTTGGCACTTTTAATCTCCAGTAGTCTGAAAAACATACGAATGCTCCATACTCAAAGACCGTCATTAAACAAAACAGAGTTCAAGATAAATGAAAATTGTGTTCTACTGTATTTGTATTCTCAAATAGCCTGCTAAAAAAAGACACAACCATCCTGGTAAAATGAACAATTGGAATCTACCATGTTTCCCAAGTCTCTTGTATACAACATTATACATGCTTTGAGTAGCATTATGGAAAATTTAGTCACATCTGCAGGGAATAATAGTCAAAATGTATGTCTGACCATTTTTAAATACCTCTACATTATATAAGTGCAATTAAATCACATGAATAGCCCTTAAACTTTTCTTAATAATACAACAATAATATCCCAAAGAGCACTATTTCTAGTCCAGCATGATTCTGCAGAGCCGTCTGTTTACAAAGAGATAACCTAAACAAGATGCACTGATATAGAATTATGAAGCATGTGTGATGTTTAAGGTTGTGCCATCAATCCAGATTAAATGCTATAGTAGCCTGTTACTAACACAGTAAAAACTATCTGATGAGTTGAACCAGAGACATATAGAGGTATAAGAAGAGGAGACATGGCACTCAAGTTAAATCTAAAAGAAGTTAAACTGCCACTTTTGTATAGTTTTCATGGTGATTAATGACATTAAGATGAATTTAAACCAGTGCTTCAAAATAAGCATCCAGGTAAGTTACTAAAAGTTCTTTGGTTTTACACAGTGAATTGCACAGGTCTAAAACATGAGGACAACAGTGCACTCCTATCAGCAGGAAACTGAAAAATCTAAACAGCAAATGGATTATTATTTATTAGGGGTGCAACGATACTCGTATCGATATTGAACCGTTTGATACAGTGCTTTCGGTTCGGTACGCATATGTATCGAACAATACAATTTTCTTTATTTATTTTATCAACTTTTCTTCTGACGATGCTGTCTGTGTTGAGCGCTCAGTGGATCTGCGTTTGACTACTCCGCCTAGGCTGCACTGTCGAGTGCAGAGCCACTCAGCGCAGTGCAAGCTAGCAAGACAGAAGCTAAGCTCGTTGCAACATGGTAACTGCCTCAACGCTAGCCGAAATTGAACCTCTCCCACCCTCATTCAGATCTGGCCTTTGGGACTATCTTGGTTTTCATGTGAAGCATGACCCTGATGGTAAGCGCGTCATGGACAAAAGCAAAACAGTATATCGGATGTGCCACGCAATGCGCAATTGGTGGGAAGTAGTGCGTTAGCGCAGTTAGCTTGTTAACGTGTTGCCGTCCAGCCCCACGCACGGGGCGATCCACGGTAACTTGTTAACGAAGATTTGCCGCGTTATGGCGTTAACGTCATTTTAACGAGATTAACGCTGACAGCACTAGTGGGAACACAAAGAATATGACTGCACATTTACGCCGACATCATCCTAGTGCAAAGACAAGTGGAAGCAGACAAAAACAACAAGCACGCATGTTACAAACTTTACCGAGTCATTTAGACAGCCGTTAGCACATGATTCTCCTTATGGGGACCTGATATGTTTAATATGCTGCTGAGAATATAGCCCAGAAGAAGCATATGGTATAGCTTTTATTTTGGAAAGACCCATTTCTCTGTAATAAACTCTTTTCCAAAGATGAGTGATTTCTTGATCAGATAGATTTCTTTTTTTTGTTATTTTGTTGTTTCAGCAACATTAAATTTAAAAACTGTACTTTTGAGTTAAAATATATTTTTAATTTTAATAAATGACAAATTGAAAAGGCATGAACATTTTTTTGTATCGAAAAAATATCGAACCGTGACACCAAAGTATCGAACTGAACCGTGATTTTTGTGTATCGTTGCAGTCCGATTATTTATAGAACAATTTTCTGATTTTACTAAGCAAACAAATACTTGTTAATGAAACAGTACTGGAATAGTGAGTTCTATCTAATGATAAGAGTCCAATATGGTCCTGTTACACTATACTGGTCTGACGTATATTGGATCCAATTCCTACTGATGTTCCTACTAATATTAAAGGAAAACATGTAAGTTACAGAAAACTTTGCTTTTGCTGGGTGTTGCTTTATTTCATGCAAGTTAACACTGTTAAGCACCATCTAGCAGCTGTCTCTGTCTGCCTTCCAGACAAACAGCATTATTATTATTCCACCTCACCTCGTATACTCGCTGACAGACACCTGCATTGTTCTTTATTCAAAGCAGGAGGTGTATGTGACTATTGTTGCCATCAGGCTGAAGATATGTTACTTTGCAACGTAAAATGTTGTCTTTGCTCTTTTACTGCTAGGAATCAATGTGCCAGCTGTCCTTTCACCCACTCTTTCTCACCCATCTGCCAGCCAGTGTTTTTTTTTTTAACCGCTCCCTCTCAATCCACTTACACTATGTCACTATTAACCTGCTGCCCATTCTTTCTCACACAGCCACATGTCACTGGAAAGAATCTATTACACTATCGGCTCATTCACAAGAAGATGTGTAAAGAGGCCAGTCAGGGTGATAAAGCCCTCAGAGTGAAGGGAGTGGATTTTGCCTCTGGGAAAAGTCACTATTTAACATGCGGAAGTAAATTTGTGGTCCAGAGTTCAGTGTGCTATTTTATGTTCTATAAGTAACTAGAGTTTTAGCATTTTCTGCTCACCAAGTAGCATACTGAATCACAGTAACATGTCAGAGATTTAATATTTCATGGTATTTCAGTCTCTACAAGGATGAGTAGAAATCTGCCAGAAAGCAGACATAGATATGCTCTTACAGTACTACATATGTTTTTGCATATGCACAGTGATTTAGGTCAATGGGTTATTTTTTGTAGCACAAGCTTAAGTTTCTGAGCCTTTGTGTCTTGATGGTCATCATTTGTATATGTATGACTATTTTCAGGAACCTTTTTAGGAATTTAAAGTGTGAACATGTAGTTTTAAACTGTTTATGTGTTAGTGTTTTATGATTCCTGTGTTCCACACACCCCAAAATCTGGTGAACATATTGGCATCCCAAGGCCCCTGTTTTTAATCAACTTTAATAAAAGAATAACTTTTACGAGATCATGTAGAACCCTGTGGTCTGTTGACATGCTTCTGATGACACTTTATGGAGGTTTTATGTCTTTGTTCTATATTATAACAAAACGAAGCCTTCCTTTCCTACCCTGCAAGGGTAGGCTACCAAAATGTAGAGATGACCAGAGACCCCTCCTTATGATTTGGGTTTAAATAATTTGATTAATTTTTTGGAAATATGTATCAAATGAAGCAAAATTACTTAGCTATCATACCCCATGAAGTATCTATTATCTGTGTGCAGGTTCAAGAAAGTCTCAAAACAATAATGGAAAAGCAATCTGTTTATTCGTGTACATGCACATAAACTGCCACTTTTATTTTTCATTACATTAAGCACAACTTTGAGACTAATGTACTTAAGTATGAAATGTCTTGCCTGCTGCAGTGGTCTAGTGTCACCCTGGCAACCAAGAAAATAAACCTTTCAAAAGAAAAAACTGCAACTGTTGCATTTTTACCCAAACCACGACCTCTTTTCTGAACCTAACCAAGTATCACAAGATCATACCGAGGTTTTTAAATGTACAAAACCCAACCATGTAGTTTTATTAAGAGGGTGTAAAAAATCTTTTCAAAAGGGGAAATTCTTCACCCTGTATACCTGGACACCATAGATATTAAACTTGTGTTCAGTTAAATTAAACTATGGGGGTCAAGTTTGGACAACTTTTGTTCAGAAGCACAAATTATTAGATTAAACTGGCTGTTTCATGAATTTGGTGACAAATTTGGACAAATCTGTCACAAAATTAGGCCCCCCCCTAGGGAGTTAATCCGACCATGCTTCTCAGAACTAAATTGGAGCCTGTGCAGTTGTTTCAGCCTCTTCTGTATCAGTATATTATTATATTATTCCCACAGGAGCATGTCATCAAATGTATTTAAGTAGTCTCTTCGCAGAGTATGGCAGCATGCCCAGATCACTCCACAATGAGAAAACCCGGTCAGTTCCCAGAATAGAAATCCCATTTCAGTGCCAGACTTGAACGAAACTCTCCCTGAGGTCTCCACAGCGAAGAAACCGGGTGTGAGGTCTGTCGAGAAAAAAGGTATGCATACTGGTTTGTGACTACCGCTAGCCTTAACACTTTAATTAGTCGGCATCCGCCTTCTCTGTCGTCGCCCTCCTCCGCGTGCTTTCACCTGTTGGTGCCGACAAACCGCTCGCGCTCATCTGTCATTATTTTTCTTTTTGCTGGGAAGGGACTGAATCAAACCAGGTGAGGATTAAACACCAGAAAAAATGCGATAAAGTGAGCGTCGGTTTAACAGAGACAGCAGCTGGCGAGGTCAAAGTAACGCTGACAGTACCTGAAAGTGAAACAGCGTTCAAAAAAAGTTTACTGAAGTGACTCTTCGCTGTTTTTTTTCCCCCCTCTCGTGTTTTCCCTTCTGACTTAGTCCGGCTTTGTCACTATGCTATGACTCGTCAGAGGACCCGCATGTCTTGCTGAAGTTGGACCACGTTTATCAGGTAAGAGCCGTATTTTTGTTTTTGAATCGGTTTTGTTGTTTAGCAGCAAGTCAGCAGACCTCTCCAGCACACAGTTTTTGCTCTTGGCAGAGAGCCTTAAGCAGGCTGTGTTTAAACCTCAATCTTGACATTACTGTGCTGTTACCAACTTACCAGCGACCATCTCTAGAGTATATAATCTCTCCACTCAGAACAAAAGAGAAATTAACACAGTTTCCTCAAAGCAAAACTGTCCTCTTGCTTGAAACCTGGGCTGCGTTAATAAAATGATAGTGTTTCGTAATGTTTCATCCCACGCTTTGACTCACGTCTTATCTTTAAAAATATCCAAAGCAATGTCCTCTGAGATAAATTTCACAGAGTTTATATAAATTTCCCCTTTTTGTTTACAACGACCCGGGGATACCTCCCCTTTTATCGTTCCATCAGCACTCAAAGTAAACAGTGGGTGGGAGAGCGGGCTGAGGTGGGATTGTGAGGATTTGTTGTCTGGAGTCTTCTGCCTTTGGCTTTTACTCCCCAGTCTCAATCACACATGTTTTGTCTGAATGCACATTTGACAAATCTGTGTCTGAGCCCAGTGTCCCGGGTAGTCATTAAAGGATAACTCCTTGCATCACAGTTCCCACAGGTTTACTCAGACCAAAGTACTGCTGTGAATACAGTTGAACTTGCCTTGATGCCAGGAACTGAAACACAGTAGCAGATAAATCACAAGGGCCTTGAGAGATTTTCTCACATTATACCTTAATGCCTGCATTTGCTTTATACTTTGACTTTCTAATGTGTGGGTCTTATTTAAGGCAACAGTTAGATGGCTGTGTGGCTAAGAGAAAGCGTGCTTTCTGTTTGTGATATACAGTATTTTAGTTTGAGTGCAGCTGTGAACTTGCGACAAAGCTCAGGTGTTACTAGTAACGTCTTCTAATACACTGTGTGACAGTGATCACAAAATCAGGATTTTGAAAATGAGGATTCTTGCCATCATGACACGTGGGTTTCAAAATCCAAAATCTGTTTTTTTAAAGTCTGGCTAAAAGAAATGTAACATGACAATCATAATTTCATCAGTTTCTGCAGTAAAGTTTTAGTCTTACGAACACTCTAAAAACCGAGAAGAGTGGAAAATCCACATTTTGTTGGACACATGAGTTTTACTTTCCTTTTGTTTACTTATTGTAAATTACCAAAGCTTAGAACCAACTGATTGCCCAACTAACGGTTGCAGCACTACATTGAAGATGATGCATCAATATATTTTTCAACTTTTTATAATGTGCTCTCTCCTTCTCCTGATTTCAGCTGTTGTGTTTCAGTAAACAGAGGTTGACTTGTTGAAACTATCTTTAAGTGAGAAGAATAATGTTGACCTCTGAATAATATCCTGATTTAAAATAATTCACCATGTTTCTGCTCAGTTAGGGCTCATTACAAGCAGAAAAAACCCATATGAAAGTTCAGAAAACAAAACAATATTGGCTAAAAAAGCTAAATGGAAAGTTCATAATCTTGTCTGTTTATTTCTTATATTAGATAGATTCCTTTATTGTTTAGAGAGCTTATATTAGATATCTTTTATCCCTCAAACACAGTATTTGAAGTACTCGCAACAATACTTTGTCATAGTGTTGGCACTGGATTAAAGCATTTAAAATTGAGCCCATACTTGGCTACAGAAACCACTTATCTGTTTGTTCTACTTTGTTTTTTTCTGATCTCGAAGCCAAGTTCTGAAGAAGAGCCTTGCATTTTCATTCTCTAGGATGCCTCGCACAATCTGGAAAGTACGAATGACAACTGAAACTAATTTTAAAAAAGCTTCATCTTGTCAAGTTCCCATTGCCATCACTAAAAAATATCTAAACCTGACATTAGCTGGTCAAGAAATTTTCCACTGGAATGTGTAAACAACAGTGGTTCTGCAGTGAGATTTCCAGTAACAGTTGCTTTTCCCAGTTTTTTTTTCTTCTCTAGTCAGCCCATTTTTCATAAGTGAAATACATAATTCAGATGCAGAAGTCTATGTTGTTGTTTTTTTTTTTGCTGCATCACTGCTTTTGTTATATGCGTTGCCAACCCAGGTGTCAGGCAGGATAGACCGCTCCACACTTAACAGCTGGGTGACGGCCAGGACTGCTTTCACCTGCTCTTCCTGCTCAGAAACTTGTGTGGCGATGACAGCTTTCGGGTCCTCTGTGCTGAGCCAGCAGGAGCCATATGCAGCAGATCCAGAGATTGCTGCAGTCATCCACAGGATTCACTCTGTTAAATTTCAGTAGGCTTTTGGCCCAAATGTCCACAAATACTTTTTCCTCTGCTTCATGAAGGCTAATGAGTGTGCATAAACATTTAAAATGTGCATTGCACACATATAAAGCAGTACCTATTGCACTCTGGCTGAAGCCAGCACTGGAACACTAAACAAAAGATTTTCCAACCAAAATTCATTCTTCTAAAATGAGACCATCACTTTAAGTGTTTTTTTTGTTGTTGTTTTTTCCTTTGCTGCGAGCCAGAGAGTGTAGCAGGGCCAGTGCGAGTAAGTGGTAAAAAGTGGGACTTCTGTGCTTACATTTTTGACAATAAAATAGGAAATTTATTTTTGTTCTCTGGAAACCTTCTATGAATAAGATAGTGATGTAATGATGTCAGGCTTGCCATTGAGCAGAACCCTATAAGGTCTGGTGATTTGGACTGTGTGATCGAAGCCACAGCCTGTAATTGTGGCTAATAAAAAGAATATGTGACTTGTCCTAATAGGTCGCAAGGCTTAATGGCTGGTTTTGATGTTTTTCCTTCGAAAGATGAGAGACAGCAACTAACTGGAGAAGCCTTTTATGATGGCCATTGAACATGCACTTCTGATTTGTGTCATGCCAATGTACAAGACGCTACCATGCAGTGTAAAGTCACAGTGTATGTATATTTTGGAAAGCCAAACTGATTTTATAACTTACAGATCCTTTAAATGGACAGAATTAATGATGTTTTTGAGTTTAAATTTTAAAAGTATTGCTTCTTCTTAATTGTTCTGCTCTAAAAACTTGCACAGGTAGGTGTTTTGATCATACCCAGTTTAGTATATAAAATCCTATAAATTCCCTACAGTTGTTGTTTGCCTGGGCAAATATTAACTGCTGAAAATCAAACTGTCACTGTATAAGCTGGGTCAGCTCCTACTCATTCAAAAGGATCTGGCTTCTCAGTTTTTTTTAATTGTGTCTGTAAAATTAGTTTGAAGCTGATGCACTTTTATCGCTCAGACCTGCATTGTTATACTATTATGAATGAACTGAGTGAGTTCACCTCTAAGCCTTCCTCGTGTGGATTAATTTGACGTTTTAAACTATAGTTCTCCTGCATTGAACACACAGTGACAGGCTGTAATCAGCATTCACACCCACACAGGGCATGCCATGGTCAGAGCTCTTTTGTCCTGAACAGCTAGTGGAATATTGCTCTTGTCAGTGTTGACTTTATGGTTTTGTGCACACTGTGGTTATCCCCATACTTTTCGTTAGCCACTTACTAATGAGGGGTCCGGATGAGGACAAGGTCATTTTGGAGTGTTATTGGAATGAATTGTAAACCTGTCACAGGCAGCTCTGAGTTTAGAGTCAAAATGAACAAATGGTTTTCCTCCACACTATGTACTGTATTCAGTTCCTTAGAACCATCAAAAAGGAATCAAACTCCTATTACCTCTGTGCTCCGTGTTCCTCCTGCAGTTGATGGATGCACAGCTTTTGTGCTGTTCCTAGCCAGACTCCATAGGCTAAGGCCTGACAACCACTCCCCTGCAAGCACCCACCCTTGAACCAAGTCCATGAAGCTCTGGGGTGGAGCAATGATAACCCTATGGCAGGCCGATTAGTAGTTGACCTTGACTACTTCTTCCTAAGGTTGTTTTTTTTTTCCCCCCTGAATGTCTCTTAGTCTGGGCACACCTAAGACCAATTTAGACCTTACTGGGGGGCAAATTGCCCCAGAAAACATAGCTCCTGGGATCAAGCAAGTACGCCAACCCCTCCCCCACGATAAGATGGCAATTAACGGATGGAGCTTAATCATTAGGAAAGGGTAAAGTTGCTACTACTCCATGTCAAAAGGAGCTAGTTGAGGTAATTCAAACATCTGACTTGGATGCCTGCTGGACACCTCCTATATGTGGTGTTTTGGGCATGTGTCTGTTCCAGGCAGAAGGCCCTGGAACAGACACAGACATAATCTCTCCACACAAGATATGGTGGGGTAATTATGTGTCTCAGCATGCTTGGGAATGCCTCAGTGTACCCTAGAATGAGTTAAAGGAGGTGGCTGCTTATACACCTGAACCCCGATAAGGAGGAGAGGGAGGAATAGCGTCATTCAGTTTCTTTTCAATTGTTACATTCAGTTTTAACCATAAAGCTCCACTTCATAATGACAGTCACTTAGGGCACTTTACATGTCAGATAAATCTTACATTATTATTATGGAGAGAAATCCAGCAAACCTACTAAATATGATCCAAAGCTGAAACAGAAAACATACAAGCCAGTCATTTTGTTGCACTGACACATGCACATAGTAGAAGGTCTTACTGACAGACATAGCTCTCCCTGTTTTATTAAGCTGTTGGTATTACAGTTCTTAAAGGTTCAGTTTATGTCGTGACTCTGATTGAGCCAATAATAAAGTAGCACATGTGTGTAAAATGTGTGTATACGTAGTGAACGTGTAACTTCCAAGGGGAGGTGTGGGGATCTTTTCAGTCCCTGTTTTGGTGGTGGGGTTGGGAGGATCCCTTTACAGGAAGAAATCTTGAGCAGAACCCTGGGTGGCCTCCAGTCTCGGCTGAATTGAAGAATAAGCAAAAGGAAAAAATATTCCAGTTTCAGGAACAGATTATTTGAATTTAGATAAGGTTAGCTTTTGTTTGTTAAACCAGTGGGTCAGAGGTATACATTTTATTCTTCAATTTACACGTCACGTGGAGCATTATTGATTTCAACATTATATAATATCAACTTTGACTCATTTACAGTTTGATTAAAACAGCACTTATGACATCATCAGGTTACCTTGGCTCCGGCTTTCAGACTTAATGAGAAACTCCACAGATTGTTACAAGCAAAGTCTCCTACAACTCGCTGGGAGTGCTTCTGCATACACGGACAAGTTGTGTAAAAGCTTTTGTGGCTCCAGAGGGAGCTGTACAAAGTCTGATAAATATCTTCAAGTAATGTGCTGTGAGTCAGCATTGGTTGGGATTGAAGGAGTGCAGGATTGGAAAGGTGTGAGCTCACCAGTTTTCCGTGACCTCCTTATCTCCGCTTAAGTCTTGTAGCTCAAGGCTGTGTTAGCTGCTTCCAGCATACAGGAGCACACACATACCAAAACTGCTATAAGTTCTTGAAATTACAGGCAGTGGCAGCAAATGAAATGTTCCAGAAAAAATCCAATTTGCTGGTTAGTCATGAATCGGGACACAAACCCACATACTGACTCACTTCTGTTTGGATAAGCTGGGATCAAACGAAGTGAGAAGCATCACAGTAAAAGAGCAAGATAAAACTTTTCTGAAGTGAACACACATGCTGTGTGAGATAAAGTGACACGAGTAGCATTTTTCTCATGTCTGCTTGATATGTTGTCGAACAGGCATAACCCCTTCACACTGTTTGTGTTGTGGTGAATCAGATATTGGCTATAAATGATCTGTGACTGATACTTTGCACCGATAGAAGTTAACGTATATGATCAGGCCGATTTCTGAGGGTTACGTTTTTGTTTTTGCTCTGGGGATTCCTTACATAACACGCACGCACACACACACTCACACATACACACACGATCCCACTTGATCCTGAACTGCATCTCCGGTCATTCTCTCTTTCTCTGGCATCTTATTCTCCAGAGGCGCTCCCCTCCCCGTAATCAAGTCCAATTATTTTGGGCACAAAACTCTGCTTTGTTCTTTGATCTGCCTTTCAGGCAGAGCTTTGCTCCCCCTTTTTTTTACTGTCTCGCTCCATCTTGTTTCATTAGTGTTTCTTTTGCCTTTTTGATTGTTTTATTTACACAAACCACCGTGTTAATATGGAGGCCTGGACTTTACTCCTGTATGTCTTGGCTCTAGCATTGATAGGGTATCTTGCTGGACTTTAGTTAGAGGTCAAACACTTGCACTAATGTTTGTTTGGATTATGATGTAATTCACTGTGACGCTCTCCCTGTCCTGTTTTCCCTGAAATTGACAGCTTTCACTGAATATCAGAGGATCAGAGAGCGAGGACCCAACTTTTTACACATTAACTTTCTCTCTTTGTGTGTTACTGTAATTGCCCGAACTATGATACAAAGCATACTGTCTTAATTCTTTTTGCTTGCATTTTTACTCCTGTTTACTCCTATTTAGTGGCCAAATAATTTATGTAGTCCAGTCTAATATAGGATACATATTTCTTTTATGGTGCCTCTAATGTTCAGGGTTTTGTTTTGTTTTTTTTACATTTCATCAATCTGGGGCCTGTTCTTCGTACCGCGCTAAGTGAGTTAGCTGGATGAGATTGTTGACGATTTCGCGTGATCCTGGATCGTTCGGTTCCCCGAAGCCCATCCGGGACTTGCTGTCATAGCAACAGAGCCGTAAGCGTAAACCTGCTGGGGAGCAGGTTTACTTTATGTAAACAGGATTAGATCGCGGCCACGCAGGTATGTCCGCGTCATTCATACGAAAGCAACAGCGATATTCCACCACTGTTTCACCATAAATAAATAACATCAGTGTAACTAAAGATAATGCAGCACTTGATCCTTTTATTGATTTCACACAGATACATACAGGTCATTCCCTAAAAAAGGGAAATGTACTATTAACATTCTATTACATGTATGTGATTATTACAGATGTAATTCATATTTCAGAGTAGTAATTGTAAATTACTTCGTGTAATCAAGATGAGAGACCACGGCTATAAAAGCCAAGGTGGATTTGGGAAGCCTGTCGCAGTCATATCCTGTCCGTTTACGCGAGCAACCCATTGCGGAAGGTGCAAGATTGATAAGGAGAGTCCTCAGAATTCAGCGTATATTGCGGGACAGACAGGATCCTTTAGCTCAGCGCGACAGTGTGCTCATAGAGAGATATCGATTTTCCCGTGAGGGTATTATTCACTTAACCAACTTGTTGACGAGGGGGTGCAGGACCACCACCTGTCTTTTTTTTTGCTCTGCCCTTTTCTTGGTTGCTGTTATGAACAAACAAACAGAGTATTCCAGGGTCTCTTTCCAAGAGACTAAAAGCAATATAAGTGATAAATATTACCATTCTGTAGAATATTCTTATATTTCACTTTTACTTGTTCCCATGTTCTAGTGGGTCCTGTTGTGGCTCTAATGTGAAAGGGGATATAATATAACATATTATAATATAATATAATGTAATATAATATTGGATAATATGGTGTGATATGATAAATCTACCCTACCGCCTACTGGTGTTGGCCAGAGGGGCCGATGGCGCAATATGGCAGCCTGGCTTCTGTCAGTCTGCCCCAGGGCAGCTGTGGCTACAACCGTAGCTGCCTCCACCAGTGTGTGAATGTGAGAGTGAATGAATAGTGGCATTGTAAAGCGCTTTGGGTGCCTTGAAAAGCGCTATATCAATCCACTCCATTATTATTGTTATTATTGAATTACTTACGAGTTTGATTTGTCAGCAACTTTCTGCCAGCCCTCTCTCCTTGCTTTTGCAGCCTTTGCAGTGTTCCCTTGCGTTTTAATTAAACTCTGAAACTCCTGAAATCCCTCACTCAAGAGTTCTTGCTCTGCTGCCGAAAAATACCGAGCGCGCTCCTTCGACATTTTCGCCGACCAATCAAAGGGTTGCCGATCAATGTTTCTACTATCGATGCGTAGCCCCTGTTGGGCCACCCAGTGATCTCACATTACTTCATCCAGCTATACTAATCGTCAACAACAGGTGTGTTCGGGGAACCGGAATAGCGAGCTCAGAGTTAGCGCGATGATTTGGTCTTGGATGTTTCATTTGATCTTGGATGCGACGTACGAAGCACAGGGCCCAGGTCTTGAATGAGGTGTTGTGCAAGACTCATTATGGTGATAGGTGCTTGTAGGTATTCTAGGCTGATACGTATGTTTAAAGCAACAATTTGAACAAAATCTAAAACTAATATGTTTTTAAATTATTATTATATTTCTGTTATTTAATACTGTACCATTTCAGGAAATGTTTAAAATAACTTAAGTGTGTTAAATTGTTTTAGCTCTTCACAACAGCTAATTGTCAGCCACTGACACCAGCATATTCCGCCTGATTTGATTACAGACCAGTGTCAGCCAAAAAAGATATGTCGGTGGATCTTTGGGTGTTTGTAATACTCTTGCCCACCCTTGTCCTGGGGTTATCAGGACATAGTTATCCTGTCCTGACAAATGCTGAATCACTATCTTAATAGATGACTTCATTAGTGAATAAACTGTTTAATTATTCAATATTGTTACATAAAATTAATTAGAAATGTTTGTGTAATCAAGCATATGCACATAATATTACAAAAATATTAATATTAATTAACTTTCAATCTATGTCAAAGTTTTGTTACTTTGCTTAGTTGTCTGGACCTCCTTTCATTGGGCTGCTGGTTCTTGGTGTTTTTATTTGTTTGTTTTTCTGTTTTCATGTAAAATGTATGTTGTTATTATTATTTTTTAATAGCTTCTGTCTCGTGGGAGCCTATATATCAGTGTCATACTGTAAACTGTGACTGCACAGGAAAAATAACACACGTCACAGACCATTAATAGTCCTCAGTCACATTTCTCCTTTAGGTACCAGACGTGGTAAAATATCACTCCTGAAACGGAAAGTGCAGTTTCAGCTTGTTTTAGGGAAATACCCTGTATACATACCCCATCAAAAGATAACGCTCACATTTATTTGTGTTTCCTCCACAGACCACTCTACATTCTTAAAAAGGTAGATGAGTCACAGTGATCCAGTCTTTATTTTAAAGGTGCAAATTCTACTCTTTCACTGTCAAGACGTAACATGTTTGTTGTATGAACATTATTGTAATCTATAGCCACATGTAGGACACATCAGCTTTTTTTCCATCCATTATATCACTAGAAATGAGATGTGCCACCCCCTTGCTGTTCTCTGCTGCTCTCTGTCCATGCCTTTTCATCCCTCCCCAGTGCCCCCCCCCCCTCTCTGGATGTCAGTGTGCCAGTGGTTGTTTGGAAGCTCTCGCTCATATCTTGGCTTAAATTTATCTCTACTTTTGCTCAGCGTGCATTCCCTGCAACCTAATAAGGTCTGCATGGAGGGAAAGGAAGAGGGCACAGAGGGCGAGAGAAGATGGTGGGAAAAGGTTGGACAATAGTAATCAAAAGTATTTTCCCACAAATTTGTTTTGGCCTGTGCACACATGGGTGTTTCTGCTAGGGTTTGTTTGTGCGTGTGTGTAGAGAGAGAGAGACCACAAAGATGAGGGTGAAAGCACAAAACATAATGAAGAGATTAGGATATTGTAGGCTGACATGTTCCTAAGCTCTTTGATGTAGCACATCATATGCTCTGTACGTAACAATATTTTCTTCAGTAAATCCACATGAATGTGACAGAGAAGATAAAGTACAATATAACAGTACATCAAAGCCTTTTCTGATCTTGCTCCTTTCAAATTGTCATTGATGACCATTGAAGCTACAGCAGAACATACTGTTGTTTATCACGCTTGTGTCTACACACGCTGATAGTCCTTCGCTAAGAGAGAGATCCTGAAACCCAACCACAAACCACCACGCATATAGGATATTAACTCCGCTCTTTCACTTCCACTCTTCAAAGCAAGGTGTTTTCACAGACTGTTTTCTGGAAGCTGGAGGGGATTTCTCTGCTTATGCTGCTTTATTCAACCATCCTATCCCCTCAGCAAACTGTCACCTGATCCCTCACACACCTTCAGCCATGCAGCATATTAGATTACTACAATACTCACTAAAGTCAACCAGACACCCCTCCAACCCCACACTCTCCAGCTCTCATTTACTCCCTCCTCTGTTTCAGACTATAGAAATGCCCCAACACAATATGGAAAACTCCAGGAGTCAGTGGCAGCAGGGTCCGCGGCCTCCGTGGATCACCAGAATGACTGAAGGTCAGAGTCCCGCCTCCTCAGGGGCAGAGTCTGACACAGAAAGTAGCAGCGCAGAGAACGAGAAGGTGAGGGAGAGGAAGCTGTCTATGGTGGTGATGTAGTCATTTGTTAGACCTTTTAATTCTGGTTAAAACAATGAATCATCATTGCTGGTCTGAGCCCTTCCCAGCCTAACAGCCTGCATGTGGTCACTCTGTCTGCTCATTCTTTTTCCTGCTTTCTGTCAGACCTTCATTAAAAAGTTGGAGGTGGGTTCACTGAGGGTCCTGCCATCACCCTCCGTGCTCCAACAGCGAATCACAGAGATCGAACAGCAGAAGGAAGAGCTAAACATTGAGGTGAGCATGTCACATGATCTGGACAAAAACGTTATGTCACCGTGCAAAAAAAACTGCTGGATAAAGTCGCTGAAGAGCTGATAGGGTTAACATGTTATTCCAGTTATTTGATTGAGAAAATTGACTTGGAATTATCAGATCAATTGCGAAACTTGTAAAAGTGGTTTTGATGTTTCTGCTGATGCATGCACATTGAAATTGCAGCGCCGTTTCCAAACTCCACTACAGTCACGATAAAGGAATGCTTAACTCTGACTTGCATAAGGTCAGGTCAGTATGATTCACCTCGGTCGCGTCTTCTACCCTCTTAGCTGCAGCTGGAGATTGCTTTGCTACAAGGAGAGCTGCAGACAGAGAAGGACCGGCTGCACAAACACACGCAGAAGCTGAAGGATCTACAGGAGGAGGCCGGGCAAAGAGAGAAGCACAAACACACAGACAGACAAAAGGTAAAAGATACATGTGATATTATCTAATACAGTTTTAGTATTTTTTTTTCTTTTTAAATACTTAAAACTTGGCAGATGTTATGGGTTTTTTTTTTTAACCCCTAACCTCCAATGCCACACCTTCATATTTCAAGCCCTCCTAGACTTCGAGTGTCTTAGTGTAGGACTTACACCCCCAGAAGAAACTGGCATGTAGGCTCAGTAATGTGCAGCTAAAGTCAACACAAGATCGTGTCAGTGATAAGTCAGCTCCCATGCATTAACCGTTAGATGTCAAACATGTGACATGTTTTCAAGATAAATATATCCAGCCCTCATTGTAAACAAAGGTTAATAGACCTGTTGCTCTTGTTTCTTTTCAGGCAGAGTTTTTGTTTTGCATTTCAGTTTTTTGCTCGCTCTTTTCTAACTCTCTGTAAATGCAGGAACGAGAGAATCTGGAAGAGGAGCGACGCAGGGTGGAGGAGCTGAAGAGTAGGTGCAAAGAAAAAGAGAAACTGATCCCAAGTCAGCCAGAAAGTCAGCGAGAACAGCTAATGCTGCAGCTACAGAAGGCGAGTAGGACATTTTCAGCATGGGTGGAGGATGACAGTTACAGTTAGTCATTTGGGTGATCCACAGTGTTCTTTTTTTTTTTTTTTCTTTCTTCAATCAAAACATCTGCAAAACCAACAGAGCCAGCATCATTGTCATTTCATCTACAATGATGATTCTTCAAAATATGTTAAACACAAACACAAAACTGACCAGCGGGCTTTAGCCAGATAAGATTCCTTGAAGTTGTGGTAATCAAACGTCTGTTTCCTACTTTAGGGTGTGGGCTGTAAATCATTTTTAAAAACTGTATGCTCAAGATTTCCAGTACCACCCAAAAACACATCTGGGTCTTTTCTGTTTTCTGTTTTTAAACATCTAATCCTGCCTTTTTTTAAATATAGAGAGACACAAAAACATCCCAATGGTTGTGTCTCGATGGCAGTTATCTAGATAAAACATAACTGCAGCTAATGCTTGGTGTGCTGTTTTGATATATCACAGTGTCTCAGATACAAGGTGTGTTGACAGCGCTGAGTCTTGCACATAATATTGTCTTGAATACAGTGAGTGATTGTTCAGTACCTGTTCAACCTGAAGTGCTAATGTTTAGCCACACCTAAACAAAACACAGGATGTGTGTTTTGCCTGTGAATGTAACAGAACAAGATGAGAAACCTTTTTGTTTAAATCGCATTGTTTAATGACAGGTTTAGTGTTGTCCGGTAGCTGGTTCCTTTCTGTGGTAACTTGTCGGATTTATTTGGAAAGGGCTTCTAGAAAGCAGGTTTTTCACAAGTTGCTTCACAGAAAAAAAGCTGCATACATGCACACAAACAGGACCTAAGTACGTGTTGCACAGCACTAAGAGAGCAGGCATTCCAGTGAGGCCGTTGAGTGTTTCAATAGGCAGTGAAGCATTGAATTTTGTGCTTATACTGGAAGTGTGCCTCCGGTTGCCAAACCTTGAGAATAATGAAGCTCTTAAGTTCACTTAACTTTTTGTCCACATAAGTACGTACTCAAGTCTTTTGATTGTACACTAAAAAGTTTGAGTCACAACAAGATGTTTGAGAAGTATTGTGAGATCATGATAATAAAGAAATACAAATAACCTGGAGATTATAAATAAGCTAATTTGGCATTTGTGAGTAGCAGCATTGTGCCAGCAATTGTCAGTTTGATATTACTAGCTGTGTAATAAAAGGTGTTAAACTACTTCTCAAAGGAAGTGTAGCATTGTCGATTGATTTCTCTCTAGTAAACTCTTTTGTCATGTAAAGTGACGATGGAACGAGGCTTGCCAAACTTTAAAAAGTTCTGCACAAAGTTAAAAATATCTCTGTAAGAGCATGAATCAACCTTTAAAGGTGACCATACTCATACATGGATCTGCACTAAAAAAATCCAGTAAAGAGTTCACTCTTATTTATGTTATTATTATTATTATTATAATCTTGATTGGTGTATTAAATAAGGGTGCTAACAGTGCTAACATCTGGATGTGTGGGGGGTTATTGTTTTAAGCATATAAGTAGAAAAACCAGTGACTGGACTGCATAAAACAGAACGATGGAATGTTTCCATCAATCAACCAGTCAATTCATTCAGTAGTTATTGTTGTACTAGAGTGCCAAAGGCATTGTTTTGTATCTTCCCTCCATCCATTCACTTTTGATTTTCCCACATAAATTTCTTGGGGATGTTACATTCATAAACCTTCTCTTAGGCTCCAGAACAAGACACATTTTAGCAAGCAGTTCACAATAAAAAAGCACCTTTATTTACACAATATTTTTTTTTTGTCTTCATTGCAGGAGGAGGCGGCGATGGAGGCATCAGTTCGGGCCTTTGAGGATTGGGAGTTTAATTTTCTGGAGCGAGAGACCGGCATTGTTGAAGAGGATGAGAGCAAATGCAAGGAGAGAGAGAGTGAAGGAGAGCTTGAAAAGGAAATCTCATGCCAGAAGCTTTTGGTCAACGTTGCACAGGTAAACAGCGCGTCTTTGAGATAGTTTTTGAGACAGTTACACAGCTGCTCCTTGAAGTGTTATCAGGGTCACATGCTTTTTTTTCAGTGTTTACTCTCACATAAATTCCGCATCAGTGCAGACATGTGATGTCATACTTGTGCATACAATAAGTGGATGAAATGATAGGAACAGCTAACACTTGAATATATACCAGTACAACAGTTTTCCAAAAGATCTATAGAAACAGGACCCAGTTCTTTTTGATCACAGTCTGGACAGTCTCCATGCTTCTTTTAGAGACACATAAAGATTGTGGGTTTTTTTTTCTAAAATGTGTTGCACCATGCTCCTAGCTTTTGCTGAAATCTGTTTTCCTCTTTTTGAGAGTTAAAATGAGGAGAAGACCGACCAGAAAGTGAACAGAAGAACCACAAACCTCCAACAATAATCACAGAGTTGTTGGCATCAAACAACAAAGTGATAAATCTGACTCGGATAGCATTTCAGGGCTGTTGCACTTTAAAAGTGAAATTAATCACATTAATCACCACATTAGATGGGTTGTTCTGCTTAAAGAAGATGAGGAGATATGGAAAAAGAAGGGTTGCACAATCCTGACTGAAAGATAATATTGTCGACTAAAAATGCTTGAAATCATGCTTATTTGTGAGGGTATTTTTTAAGAGATTAGCTATTCTGCCCTTGAGCAACATTAAACCAACAAAACTCTTCAGATCAGGATTCCCATGGCAGTTTCAAAAGATCTGTAACATGTTGGCACTTGAATTTAAATTCAATTGTTCAACTGACACGTTGGGTGTGCATACTCTTATTTATGGACTGGGGTGACCGTGGCTCAGGGGGATGGGAAGCGTATCTGTAACCGGAAGGTCACCTGTTTGATCCCTGGGCTCTCTGTCCTGGTCGTTGTGTTCTTGGGCAAGACACTTTACTTACCGCCTACTGGTGTTGGCCAGAGAGGCCGATGGCGCGATATGGCAGCCTCGCTTCTGTCAGTCTGCCCCAGGGCAGCTGTGGCTACAACTGTAGCTGCCTCCACCAGTGTGTGTATGTGAGAGTGAATGAATAGTGGAATTGTAAAGCGCTTTGGGTGCCTTGGAAAGCGCTATATAAATGCAATCCATTATTATTTTTTTAATTTCTAATTCAGTAACTGAACTTTGGAAACCAGCAGTCTGTATGTGGACTTCACCTTAATTCAGGGGTGGGCAATTCCAGGCCTCGAGGGCCGGTGTCCTGCAGGTTTTAGAATCACATGATTAGTTCGTTACCAGGCCTCTGGAGAACTTCAGGACATGTCGAGGAGCTAATTTAGCCATTTAAATCAGCTGTGTTGGTTCAAGGACACATCTAAAACCTGCAGGGACACCGGCCCTCGAGGCCTGGAGTTGCCCACCCCTGCCTTAATTCCTAGTGCAATTTTTTTTCTGTGTTGTCAGGTCATTTTTCTATCATGGTTGGGTGCTGCTTATTCTGAGCTAAATGTTCAGACCCCAGTAATGATCTCATGCTGATTTTAGCAGGCAGCATGTGCTTCGTAATATAACCTGATGATGACACTAACTGAAAACTCATCCTGACTAGCCAAACTGTGTGCCAGAGTGGAGTTAACGTGATTAACGATCTTATGCCTCATTTAGAAGTCTTCTATACTCTGAATAGTCTCTCTCTCACAGATTATGTCCAATATTTTTTTTATAAAAGGAAAGAAATGCACCAATTACACAGAATGACACAAAAACAACATTGCTGACATTCTAAGTCAGAGGATCTTGACTTACATTTCAATGCTGGCTGTTCCAAAAAGCTGTTCTTCCTTCCAACATTTACAATTCCATAAACATAGATGATGAAAATAATGTTCAGTTGTTTCTCAATTAGCTTCAGAATGTAGGAGGAGGAGCGCAGCCCCGGAGATGAAGGCTGGGATTGTGTGAGAGGGATGCTAGTTGACTCAGCTGCACTGTGGCCTCGATGCACATGACATCTCTCACTCTTACTGCCCTAAAGTGGTGATTTTATATCAGCCATATATTCATTGAAGTTGCTTCTCCAGTCCTGCTCTCCTGTGTCAGTCTTGTGCCTCTCATTAACTTGCAAAATGGCCATTTGATTTGCATTGTGTCTCGGCTGAAGAGATGGACTCAGCTTAGTGACCTGTATTTACTCACAGCGACATACGCACTGTCACATCGGGGGATATTTACTCAATATTACATCACAGCATAATGAAAAGATAAGGTAAACTCAGAACAGCTACATGAATCAGCTACAGCACGTGATATTATCTCGGAGGACAGGAAGCCATATCCAGTCCGCACTGATGGGAATGATTGTCTGAATTTTCAGGAGCAAGTCCAACGGTTAGAGAGACAGCTGCGGGACATGGAAAAGGAGAAAGAGAGAGAGATGAATGCCTTGAGGAAAGAGAAGAGGGAGCTCATACACACCCAAATGGTATGTGGGATTTGTCATACTGTGGGTTTTACTAACTTTTGGTCTTTATTTAACTGGTGTAGTTTCTATTGCGATGGCCACATTTGTTAGTTCTGTTACTTTTCTGTTTTACCAATCTGTTTATTTCTTTTTTGTGTTGTCTGTTCTTGATGTTTCATATGCTGGAAGCAGTATTTGATTATTTGGTTAAGGCACAGCAGGCAGCTAGCTCCTCCTAATGACGGTGGCTGTATTTGAATTTTTTACATTTGACATCGTCATGCCTCTAATTCTTGGTGGCATAGATTCCACAACGTGCTTGAAACACCCCATATAGAGATGGCATCATCATACAGCTACAGCAGATTTTACACTATTACAGTACCAGCAGCCTGAGCCACTGATACAATGCAGGATGGATCCATGCTTTCATGTTATTTACACCAAATTTTGATCCCACCATCCCACAATCTCAGCAGAAATCAAGACCCAGCAGGCCAGCAACAGTTTTCTAATTTTCTGAAATTTTCTAACTAAGAATCTTATGATGAGTGTTTGTTATACAAAGTATAGTGAACGAGGTAAACCGGGAAGTGAGTTCAGATATGAGTTAAATGGTTTTTTAAGCAGCACAGAATCTGTCTGCAGATTTCAGTTCATAGTGACAAACCTGCAGAGGGCTATCATATGACCCTACAGATCCCCTCATTGCTTTAATATCTTTCAACTGCTGCAAATGAACAGGTTATTCATTCTAACGCACTTGTCTACATAAAGCCAATAAGCATTATCTGTCTGAAAAGGTCTAAAAATAACTTTAAAACCTGTTCGGGGGGGAAGCCCTGAGCTGGTGTCCCACTACTACTACTGAATTTGTATAACATTTGTATAGGTTACCACATTGGCATTCACTTGACTTGTATGGATGGTGGGCCAACTGCCAAACCTCCCAGACTTGTTAAAGGGTAGAAATTCAAACCCACATCTACTCCTGACAGTTTCTACAAATTCACCTTAACAGTTGGGCTTCCACCTCGTACAGACAAAGCCTACACTTTTCAGGCAGTTTTTGGTTCACTTGCACCATTCTCATCAGCCTTATTTCAAGCCCCAGCAGGCACTAAATAAAGCCTAGGCAAACTGTGGATTAACTGCTTAGAACCAAGCAGCAGAGAAAGTTGGTGGCTAGTTAATGATTGAAGTAGAGCATTTAACAGGTTAAAGAAAACATATTAACACCGTGAGGCAATAAAGAGAAAAACAAAGTTACACGAGAGTCAATATTATTGTACAGAGAAGATTGACTCCAGATAAATGCTGCTGTTGCAGTAGCATAAACCTATATATTAAGTTAGGTATTAAAAACCTGAAACAAATTAACCAACCTCTATTACTGGTTACAGTTCCTTAAGTGCATAAATATGTTTTTATTCAATCTGAGCACAACTTAACAAAGATCAAAAGAGTTGCACTGCTAGCAAAACTAAAGCTGGATCCAAATCTCTAAATCACTTGTGAGTAGTGAAAGATTTCCGAAAGTCTAACATGTGTCCATGACCCGTTTCTTTCTTTTCAGTTCAGTTTCGTGAAACATCTATCCAGCTCTGAGTATAGTCCACGCTGTCATGTGTTATGTGTTTTCATTGTCAGTCAGTGGCTTCCATTTAATCGGAGTTATGATTGCACCAGTAAAAAAAAAAAAAAAAAAAAAAAGAGCAGGAGCCAAGATCTGGATGAGTAAAAGGGAAAATGAGACAAGCAGAGGGAGGAGGCGAGAGTGAGCGAGGAAGGGAGAGAGAAAGAGAGAGAGCAAGAGAGAGCGAGATTAACTCAGACTAAAAGGAGGGAGGGAAAGGGGTAGAGAGGGAGGAGTAAGCAACGTGAGGGATGGTGCTGCAGTTGTGAATGTGTGGATGTCTGAGAGAGAGAGAAGGCAAGCTGGGAGAAGTTTCACATCCTTGCAGCGATTGGTAAGTAAAATGACTGCACTCGAGTTGATTTGTGTGACTGAGGGTCTTTAAAATAGCGTCCGTCATGAAACTGGATTAATGTGAAGTTCATCAGCTGTTGTAAATAAGAGAGGGGACTGAAAAAGGGAGGGCAGAAGGGAGTGGCAGTACAGAGGAGGAGAGAGGGAGAAGCAGTGTCAGACAACATGGCCAAGTGTGTATGACTTTAATATGACTGCATGCAGGATGTGGTTTGCTTGTCACAGATGTGTTGGGAATTTTAGTGCTCTGAGCTGTTTGTGTATTTGTATATTTATTTGTGAAAACAGTTGGATTGTATTGTGTCAAGAAAGCTTTTGAATATTTATCAAATCCCTTAGAAAACAACACTGA
Organism: Aulonocara stuartgranti; assembly: GCF_965226115.1. Taxonomy (NCBI): domain Eukaryota; kingdom Metazoa; phylum Chordata; class Actinopteri; order Cichliformes; family Cichlidae; genus Aulonocara; species Aulonocara stuartgranti. The sequence continues at coordinate 20,202,437 of NC_138947.1, forward strand.
TGTATGTGCAGCAGATGTTTAACAGCCACACTTCTGCTGCCAGCATGTGCTGTTGTGCTGAGTAGTGAAAGAGGCGGACAAGGGTTAAACAGTGGACTGCATGTAGTGACTGAATTGCTCATGTGTTTGTGAGTCAAGCAGGGAGAGGGAGGGATAGAGGGGAAGATAGTGGAGCTGTGATAATTTTTTAACTCATTACAATCCCTCCTGGAAGTTTTAATTCTCAGGCAGATGTGGTATGTTGCGAATGTGTTTTGCTTTACGGTTACAGTTGGTGAAAATGAACAGTGTTGATCACAGATGCTTTACTGAGGTTTGGAATTTAAACCTGGCTTTCAAACAGGTTCGCAAAGACAAGAAGCCGCTCACCGACTGGTCTGACATCACCAGCTCAGCTCCCTGCATGATGTCTCTTTCTCCTCTGACGGTTCACAAGCCTCCGCAGGTATGCAGCTTGTCACACAGGTTTGGTTTTTTGTTTCTGCAACAGTTAATGTCATCATTTGGTCTAATGTCATAATTGACATTTGTGCTTTAATTCAATTACTGATTTCCAAAACATGTGCTGATAGCTAACAGAAAGATCTGAGATGACAGTGTCTGTGTTTTGAATGTACTTTAAGCACACTGTCTTTTTATTTTTTAGGATCCAAGCAAAGAAGGTGTCAGTCTGCCCAGGAGACGAAGCTCGCATCGCAATAACAGACTAAACGACAGGCCGGTGTCAGCACAAGGTGAGTCCAATTTTTCTACCTCACTTTGTCCTCCTGATTGCTCAGGCTGAGATGTTTGTGATATAGAACAATAAACATGTTCTCTCTGCACCCTTGTGCTCATTTTGTCTGGTCTGTTTGCTCAGTTCCCTCCCTTTTAGTCAAATCAAAGGCGTGTCAGTAGAGTTGGCAGGTCGTTATTACATTGGTTTTGCCTGTGCGGACCAGATGAGCCTGAGAATCATCCATATACTTAAGCCTTAAATCTCCCCAGTAGTATCTGTTTTTCACATGCCCATCTATCTGTCATTAAATAGTAGCCGGATCTTCAGGGTCATGTCACGTCTTGTCAGGAGTTTGCTCTTCTTCTTAATCCTCTAAGTCTCTTCCTGAAAATCATATCTGACTCTTCTTGTATGTAAAATATAAAATGAGTGAGTTAACATTTTGATACCACATGACAGATTTCTCTCATGCCGAATCTTATAAAAAGCTATTTATGCTGACCAATGCATGTTGTTCTCACATGTCTCTTTTTATTTCCTTCCACTTTCAGTGCTGGTAAGGATGCATCCTGACAGCCAGGCCCCAGAGGCTTTCACATCCCCTGTCCTGTCCCATAGACTGAGCAATGGGCACAGCAGTGGGCACGGCAATGGGGACAGACCTGGGGCCAGCAATGGTGGTGGAGTCCTAACTCCATGTAATAGTACAACAAGCTCTCGTGCTGCCAGGTCAGTGTCTTCACTTTTTAAAAAGCAAATGGGGTTCTTTAATGCATTTTTCAATGTTCATGTACTAGGTAATTATATTCACATGCAACCAGAATGGATTTTAATTGCTATTCTTTTGGCCCACTGAGTGGAGAAATGTAGCATGTGAAGGGTTTTTGCGCCATAATTCACATTTTTAATACAAAAAATATGTATATATAATTTGACACTATTAATTAGTGGGTCCTGGTTTGTGGTCATCAAGTATATTTTCAGACACACAAGGCACTATAACCACTTGGCATCAGGTTGCTCCATGACCACAGTTTCTGTTTGTTATGTCTTTACTATAGCAGATAAAACCATTTTTGATAAATTAGGATACTTTCAAACACATTGTGGCAGCAAAGTGCAACAAGAAACCCTCTTAATTAGGCCAAAATTGCACGAACACACAATATAAACCACGTTGGGTGTAAAATCAAAGTGGGAGCAACCACATTTTGCTATTAACTATTTTCCCACGGCTGTTGTTTTGTTTTCTATCCATATTAGATTCAGTAATTGGTTGAGCAGTTTTACTATATTGCATTATAAATTTTTCCAGTTGGAATAATGGTCAAAGGATGGATTTCAGATTGGGCCAAAATGACCAGATTATTTTATGTTTTTTGGCTTATTAACAAACGACGTTAGCAACACACGTTGTGAACTTGCATACAACAGCAGCAACAGTTGAAGGCGTACTTTGTTGTGTTACTGGAAGTAAACGGGTGTAGAGCTGTCTGTTAATGATAAAACATTTGCAAATGAACATGGGGCTTGCGCAGCAGGAGAAGATAAGGTTAGGTGTCGGTTGAGGTGATTGCACTGGTGTTACAAGTCTGTTCATTGAATAGTATTGGACATACTACATGATGGGTTTCAGGAATACTTCATGATGTAGCACATGTCATGATTTGGCCTTTTGCATTGTCGCATCCTGTTAAACACTAGCTCAATCTTTGCTGATGATAAGCTTGAGTCTGATTGATTATGCTTCATATGTCCATTTAATTCTACTGATAACTTGTTAAACAAATACAGCTAATTGGATTATTTTCTAAAGAATTTTTTTTTTCATTTAAACTAACTGTATAAAGCTTTTGTACTCAATTATATTATTACTTTTTTCTTACAGTCCATGCCTTTTGGATCTCATTGAGATTGAGAAGAAACTGAGGGAAGCCAAAGCAGAGAGAGAGAGGCTGCTCAGAGAGCGGGTGAGTCACCTGCTGTGGGAAACACTCGCTGACACCTCTAATCATCAGCGACACACTGAATTAGATACGCCTGTCTGATTACTGACACCCACTCAGCTCCAGGAAAGTAGACAGCAGATGTTTGGAGTTTTGTAATGCATGTTTGTAGCACTGGCAGTTGGAGAGACTAAAAAAATGTGCATGCATATGAGAGTTTCAGAGAATTTCAAAAAAGGAATGGGAGGATTTAGAGTGTAACTCTGATTTCAGTTTCCTTTATGCTTTTGCATGCTTACCTCGAGCTGGGTTAAACCAGTGTCGCTTCCGTCTTACTGTGTTACCTTGGAAATGGTTTGGATAATAATTTGTTTTGATGTGCGTGTGAACTCAGGAAGATCAGCAACGGTTGCTGTTGGAGGAGAGAAGACAAAGAGAGCTTAATTCTTCCAGAACAGAACCACCAGAACCAGAGACCCCACAAAGACCAGAGCCAGAACCTGAAGAGCAACAACGGGTCATCTCTTCCCCAAACGCCTCTGAGGTATGAATGAAATTCAAACTACAAGTTAGTGAAAAATATTTTGTTTTCCTTGTAAAACGATTAAACCTAATGCAACAGACACGCATATGTAGTCCTTTTAATCCATGTATTCTCGATGTTCTTGTCGAGACCTGATGCTGACATTACCCACAATACAAGGAGTTTCCACGAAACTCTAACGCGGGATTGTTAGATTAGTTTTGGGAATTGTTGCCTCACAGTAAGAGGTTAGAATCCACCAACTGGCTGCAGCCTTTCTGTGTGCAGTTTGCATGTTCTCCCCGTGTTTGCGTGTGTTCTCTCCGGGTACCCTGACTCCTTCCCTGATAAGGAGAAGCAGAAGCGAATGGATAAAATGTTTCTATGGGGGTACCAAAAGACAATGCAAGCTTTGACGCTTATGTCACCTGTTTTGTTGTTATTCTGTTTCATTTTTCATGATTTTATAACTAACTGACTTCCAGCATCTTTAACCAAGACATTCACATTTTTATCATCTCATCCTTGGGGTTTGGGGACCCAAAACAAGTGTAACCACTATAAACTCCAATAGGAACTGGTCAGTTTATCATGGTAAATTGACTGTTTGTTTTTTTTTTTGTTTGTTTTTTTCAAGCTTCTTTAAAGTCCATTTGTCTTCCAGCAGCGTAGCCTGCCCCTCTTCCTCTCTCCAAACTTTGACCTGAGGGCCCATGTGGAGTCTCTGGGTCATGGAGTGACTGGCTGCACGGAACTGCGGCTGACGTCTCGACGCTGTGCGGGCTTCCTGACCAAACGAGGGGGGAGGGTCAAAACCTGGAAGAAGAGATGGTTCCTGTTTGACATGGACCACAGACGACTAGCCTACTATACAGGTTAGACTGGTTGGAGAGGTGTGCTCGCTGACTCTGTGTTTGCCTCTTTGTTTGAATGAACCTTTCTCTGTCACGCTAGGAGGTGGTCAGACTTATTATAAGATTACATCACATCAAAGTTTTTATTCTAAACATTTTTTTAAATTTTTTTCTTACGTTTTATTGTGCTTTGAAGAAAGAACAAGGAATAATTTTTTTTTTTTTAATTCACATTGACTTAAATATTCAATATTAATGTTCTAAAATTCCTTTTTTGCCTTTGCTGCAGACTGTGATGAAAGGAAGCTAAAGGGAGTCATTTATTTCCAAGCAATAGAGGAAGTTTACTACGACCATCTACGAACAGGCACCTCTGTGAGTTCTCATATTTTACACAACTGGACTTTAAATAAATCTGTGAAGTTTTTCATGTGTTCCTGAGCACAGACCTTGGATCAGAAGGGCAACAGTTTGTAAATGTAGCTTAAACTGCACTGGACTCATTTTGTAGAGGTTCTAAAGTCATTTCTTGACATGTCATCCAGTCATAAATCCACCAAAACACTTTCAAAAAATATTTCTAGAATCTCTTTACAGAATGTTTTCAGGACCAATATTTATAATGATTATTAAATATATTACAATAGCGCAGAGAGGAAGTCCAATAAATATTTTCTTTCTCCTGAAACGTACAGTTAACACAAACAAAACAACTCAAGTAGAATTAAGATGACTATCACAGGTACACACATGTGCGTTTGAGTTTATTGTAGTATGTAAACCAGTTACAAAATTTGTTTTGCTACCTTATATTTCCAAATAGTTTTGTTTATATGATATGACCTGATACATGTACCATCATATTTGAATAGACTAGAAATCAAAGGTAGGTTGTTGGTAACATTAGTACTGCTTAGTAAGACTTTTATTTGGTGCTCACAGGCATCTTCTAAGAAAGTAATAGTGTCAACCCTCTTACTTACAGTGACCTTATTCACCATGTAGGAATAAATGAGGAAAAGAAAATCCTCAGGGAAATAGTTTGTGGTCAGAAGATCCTGTTCTTTTCTTAGTTGTGTGAAACAGGTGATTATCAGTCTGCACTTATACAACAAATAGAGGCTAAGTTAATGCTGCAAGACAGAAATGAGAAAGATGGTTAAAAAGTACAAACATTATTGTAACATTAATCTCTTATTACCAGACTTTTGTTCTGCTGGGCAGCGGTTTTACTCGGATATACACTACCAGTGAAAAGTTTGGACACACCTTCTCATTTAATGGTATCTATCTATACAGATAGAGAGATAGATCTAGCAAAGAAAAAAAATGATAAATAACTCTAAATATACCTTGCATTTTAGATTCTTGATAGAAGCCACTGTTTGCTTTGTTGACAGTGCTGAAAACCCTTGACCTTCTCTCATTGAGCTTCATGATCACCTGGAATGGTTTTCAGTTCACAGGTGTGCCTTGTCAGGGTTCATTTGTGGAATTTCTTGCCTTCTTAATAGGCTTGTGTTGTGCAGAAATTAGGTTGGTACACAGCTGACAGCCCTATTTGGTTCTTGCCATGATTCTAATAGTTGTCAATCAGCTAAGTAAAGGGAAACAACAGGAAGATAGGAAGACTAAGAGTCACCTCTGCTGCTGAGGATAAATTCATCTGAGTCACCAGCCTCAGAAATCGCAAGTTAATGAAAAGCAATGAGCACAAGATATTTTTTTGGACCAAGAAACACAAGGAATGGACATTAGACCAGTGAAAATCTGTGCTTTGGTCTGATGAGTCCAAATTTGAGATCTTTGGTTCCACCCGCTGTGTCTTTGTGCAACGCAGAAAAGCTGAACGGATGTTCTCTACATGCATGGTTCCCACCATGAAGCTTGGAGGAGGTGGTGTGATGGTGTGGGTATGTTTTGCTGGTGGCACTGTTGGGAATTTATTCAAAATTGAAGGCACACTGAAACGGCATGGCAACCACAGCGTCCTGCAGTGACATGCCATCACATCCAGTCTGCGTTTAGTTGGACCATCATTTATTTTTCATCAGAACAATGACCCCAAAAACACCTTTGGGCTGTGTAAAGACTATTTGACAAAGAAGGAGAGTGATGGAGTGCTGCGCCACATGGCCTGGTCTCCACAGTCACCTGATATAAAGCCAATCGAGATGGTTCAGAATGAGATGTACCACAGAGTGAAAGCAAAATGACCAACAAGTGCTCAGCATGTCTGGGAACTCCTTCAAGACTGTTGGAAAATCATTTCAGATGACTTATGAAGCTCATCGAGAGAATGCCAAACGTGTGCAAAGCAGCAATCAAAGCAAAGGGGGGCTGTTTTGGAGAATATATAATTCTTTTTTTGCTTGCTACATAATTCCACGTGTTCATTCATAGTTTTGATGCCTTCAGTGAGAATCTACAATGCAAATAGTCATGAAAATAAAGAAGAACGATTAAACTAGAAGGTGTGTCCAAAATGACTGGTATATCTTAACAAACAAAACAAAAAAAACATTACCACTAAGCAAAAAAAAGCTGCTTCTTCATCAGCTGATGACGGTTTCATTGTCTGTGCCTTCTTTTTAGTCACCACGGCCCAGTCTGACGTTCTGTGTGAAGACATATGACCGTCTGTTCTTTCTGGTGGCTTCCAGTGCAGTGTCCATGCGGATTTGGATGGATGTTATTGTCACAGCAACAGACGAGCATAGTCGTTATTAACTTTTGAATTTACAATCCTTGCTTCTAGGCAGGCAGCACAAGAGGGCTGTGTTTCCCTCTCTGCTGTCTAAGGTCTGATTTTGTTGAAGATCCACCTCAGGAGCTCATTCTATACCTGGACTCATGAATATGTGAATAAAGTGCACGAGATACAGATGTGGTTAAACTGAGTTGTGGAAACTGTTACTGACAGAGTGATTGATGGCGACAGAGGTTCACCAGCTGCAATCCACAAGCAGCTTCACTCAGCAGCTTGCACAATGGGTGTCTGTTACTGGGAGGTGTTAAGCTGAGTTTTACCTCCCTCTCCTGGTCACAATCCAGCATTACAAGAATGATGTACACTACGCAATAATACACTACAGCAGGTGGTGAACATAATAACAACTCCTGTGCAATACTATGCATTCCACTGTAACAGTCCAAAAATAAGTGCACTTAAATTAGACTGTCAGAGGCACGTCGAGGTTAAACACTGTGACCGTTTTGTGTTGTAATATGTTTTGGATTGCTTTATATTGTCAGATGTTCCCATTAAAATGTCCAAATTTCTCTCAGTTTTTATTGAAGATGCATTGTAAATGACATTTTTTAAATTATTTATTATTCAGAAATTTTTATGGGTTTGATTTTCATATAAATGAAGACATACACTGTTATGCACTATTAAAATTTTATTCATAAAAAAAAGTTTTATCTGCATTTATTCATAATAAACTTTTTATTGTAAGATGGTTGCAATAATAAATAATTCTGACGAATGAATGTGGAAGTTACAGATATGATCCAGTTTGTCATCTTCTTGTCATCATCTTCTTTCGGCTGCTCCCTTTAATGGCTGCCACAGCAGATCATCTGGCTCCATGTCACCCTGTCCCTGGCATCCTCCCGTGTTACTCCAACCCTCTGCATGTCCTCCTTCACTACATCATCAACATCCTTTGTCTGTTATCAACTGTTGCTTCTCTGCAAGATTGAAATGTCTATGCCAGGGGTGCCCAATCCCGGTCCTCGAGAGCTACCGTCCTGCAGCTTTTGGTGCATCCTTGTTCCCACACACCCGAATCAAATGAATGGCTTGTTATCAGGCCTTTGCCAAACATGATGGCATGCTGAAGAGGTAATCAAACCATTTGATTCAGCTGTGTTGGAGTAGGGATGCATCTAAAAGCTGCAGGATAGTAGCTCTCGAGGACTGGGATTGGGCAGCCCTGGTCTATGCTTATCTCTAACTTTGTCCCCAAACTGCTCAACCTGAGTTGTCACTGATTTTTAGTTGTGTCCATTCTGGTCACTCCCAGTGAAAATCTTGGCATTTTCAATTCTGCCACCTCCAGCAAAGCCTGCTGTCTTTTCATCAGTGTCACCATCTCCAAACCACACAGCGGGTCTCGCTATCATCTTGTAAACCTTCCCTTTGCCTTGTCACCTGACACTGAACTCAACCAACTCCACCCCACCTTACCTTCACCCTCTCTTCTTCACCTCTCCTGTGCATTGTCAGTTACTTTGGATGGTTGACCCCAGATACTTAAAACTCATTCACCGTCATTACCTCGTACGTAACATGTTCAGCTTTCCACGTGTCTCCCTTGCCCACACACGTCTTGCTTCTGCTGACTTTTGTAGTTACTGCAGTTCTGTATATCACCCTTGCTCCTGAAAAACATAACATTGAAAATCAGTTTAGTGTCGAGCTATTTCCAAGTACATCACTGTGTACACTCACCAGGCACTTTATTAGGTACACGTTGCTGGTACAAGGTACCAGAACTGTCTTTATTCTGTCTTTATTGTGTCATAGAATATTAACATCAGCTCATAATTCACCTTTCTTTCCCATTTCAAGCTCTCAGTGGGATCAAATGCATTATACAAATAATGCATTATTATGCACAATTCTGCACTTGGTTAAAACAGCTGAAATACAGAGAGAGTATCAAAACCTTGTTGTTCTGCTACACGCCACTCCCCGGACACATCTGACAAGAGCTGTGTGCGACATCCAGACACACTACCAGTCTGACATGACTCACTTGTTGGATTACTACTACTGATGCTTTAATGCTTGTAAACCCTTCATTTTAACTTTATTAATATTATTTTTATGATTGTATACTTTAAAATGATCTCAGGATTTGTGACCTCAAATTAGTTTTTTTAAAACTTTTTTTTTTCTTTCCAGAAAAGACACTGTATGCTGAACACTTCTGTTGGCTTTTAAGGTAAGACTGTTACCTTAATAAAAGTACTAAATATTATATGAAATACTGTTGAGGATAAAGAATAAGATCATGGATGATTTTTATATTGCTTCCTCTTTTTCATCATTTACCATTTTAGTTAATTATTACCTTCAAAAAGGGGAATAATTACATAAACAATGAAGCAAACAAAGTCTCACAGGCTTAAAACAATATTTCAGTTATTTTCAGCAAAACATCAACATTTTGTAAAATGGAAATAGTGTGACTCTCAGCTTGTCCTAAAGACTATGTTTGAATGTTAGCCATACAATAACATTTATAGCAAGCAATAAAAGTGTCCTGTTTCCAGTACCTCACTCGGATCATCAGACGAATATGACGGTTGCAATAAAGGTTTTCTTTATATGCAGTCTACTTCAAGGTATGTTATTTTAATTTCAGTCATGTTGCTAGGGACTTATCTGTCTTTCCACATATGTAGATGCAAATGCAGAACCTTTACATTGGCAGTAATTAGAATGTTTACTTTACCATACCTAATGTCATGTTTCTGCTGCTTCAACTCAGGTAGCTTATGCCAAAACTGGGCAGTCTTCTTGCCTCAGACTGTAGAAGCACTGAGTGGATCCTGCGTGTTGATCCGCTGCAGATTCACCTTGCCCCCAGAATGGGAGGAATTCCTGGATGATTCATGTAAAGCTATCTGGAAGAAAGGCTGGAGTAGAACTCCGGTGTTTGATTCCAGCCTCACTGGTGCAAGTGGAAGCTTAAATATCCAGCAAGGAAACCTGACTGGAATCCTGCGTGACAAAGACTGCACCACCATCTTCAACAACATGCCACCACGCCATTATGACAACTATTACTTCAGACTGCAGTGTGACAATGATTTGAAGTTTAACTTTCCTTCAAGTGTCCTCATATCCACTCAAAGTTTGTCCCCTCCTCTTGCTATTCTACACATAAAGCCACATCTTTACTACATTTTAGGTCATTATGTCATTTTTGTATTGTTCTACTTTTCAGATTCACTGCCTAAACCTACCATAACTCCATTGAACCTGGAGGTAGAAGAAGGAACTGCAGTGACATTGACCTGCTCTGCTGTTTCTCACTGTCCCATTCTTCCTCCACTTCTGACATGGTCGCCCGCTTTAGGTGACACAGAGGAGGAAGTGGAAGCTAATCCTGCGACCTCTGTGATGAACTTCACTGCTTCTCACCTTCACAATGAACAAAAAGTTTCTTGCACTGCCGTCTATAACCGACAAGCTGGGAAAAGTGACCTTCTGTATGAAAAAATTCTGACGCTAAGTGTTCTTTGTGAGTATATTTTATCACCTTTTCTTTTATTGTTTGCATTCATGCCATAACATGATTTTATTTATGGTCTGATATTATCTGATTTGGTCTTCTCCAGGATAATAAAAGAACATCTAATCAGATGGTTTAAGTTTGTTTTTGTATAGTTTCAAAAGTCACTCTGTTTCAATGAGCTTCAGTTTTGCCATTCAATCAAGTTGCAATCAAGCGCTACAGCTGGGATAGACCCTTGGTTACATTGTAAACATTTGGCAGGTCTCCAGAAACACAAATCCAGTTTTGCTGATGTGAAAAGACAAATGTTTATCATTCCAGTTGTAGGCTTGACACTGGTTATGAGTGGCCCAAAAAATCTGTCTGTGCAGATAGATTGTGTATTAACAATTTCATATTTCTCTTACAGATCCTCCAAATAACACATCCGTTAGTTACTCTGGTCCTGTAAAAGAAGGCAGCTCAGTGACCGTGACCTGCAACACTAATGCAAATCCAGCCGTGGACAGCTACAGCTGGTACAAAGTGAATGGAGATCAGGTGTCAGTGGTGGGATCAAAGAAGAGGTTTTCAGCCACAGTGTCAGAAGTTGACAGTCAGTTTTTTTGTGGAGTCAGTAACAGTTATGGAAGCCAGAATTCTTCTATCACTCAGATTGACGTACAGTGTAAGTGAGCCTGAAACAAAAAGACAGATTATAAATGTTGGATCACAGCATAGACTGAACCCATGCTTGTTTATTTTTCCAGTTTCCCCGAGGGAAACAACAGTAATCGTCGATCCCACTGGTCCAGTTCTGGAGGGCAGCTCTGTTTCTCTGATCTGTAAGAGCCGCTCTAACCCACCAGTGACCAACTACACCTGGTACAGAGATAATGAGATGGATAAGGAGCCCGGACCAGTCTTGGTCATAGACGGTGCCGACACCAGCCACAGCGGTGATTACCACTGTACAGCCAAAAATGATCTGGGAGAGGAAACGTCAGCAGCAATTCAGCTGGACATTCAGTGTGAGTTAATTTAACACAGTAAAGACATTGATTTACACCGAAAACAAACAACAGAACTGTATTTCTCCAGTGTGCTCACGTCCTGAACATGGCTCTACTGTATATCCAGCTGTGCTCAACCCAACATGATCTGGGGCCAAGACTTGTTAACAGGGCAACACTAGTGTCTGAGCTATGGACAGTAACACATTGTCATATTGCGTGACAACCTCAAAACCTTCTGAGTCCATCATGACTGAGCTCCACTGTGTCCACATGTGTGCCAGTGTCTGAATGTATGTGTAGCTGTTTTGTTTAATTTGTGTCCTCATCAAGCTGTAAGAGTACAGAAAAGTATGATTAAAGCCCCCCCAAAGCAAAACACATTTAATTCTATCAAAAAGGAATAATATGAATCACAATGAAAAAGAAAAAAGTATTATGCATATCAATTAATAACTTTCTGCCCTAAAACTTGCACCAGAACATCCTAATTTATATATTTTCTGAAAGGCTGAATATGCATTCCCAAACAAGTAAAAAAAAGTCTTTGGATGCAATACTAACAAGGAACATTATTTTCCTTTCAGATCCTCCTAAAAATACTTCAGTGTCTGTTGACCCTTCTGGTCCTGTGCTGGATGGCAGCTCTGTGACTCTGACTTGCACAAGCATCGCCAATCCGGCAGCGGTGAACTTCACCTGGTTCCAGGTGGCAGGAAGGAAAAAGGAAGCGGTGGGCTTTGAGCAACACTTCACCTTCAATGTGACCAAACTCTCAGATGATCAATATCATTGTGAAGCTCTTAATGTCCATGGAGCTGAATGCTCAGAGCCTGTCAGCATTGATGTCACATGTAAGACTCTTATTCTTGCTTTCATTCCTTTGAAGCCTTTATGTTTCCCCAAGAAAAACGCCCATAAGCCTAGTTAACCCATTACCTTCTTTGTCTCAGTTGCTCCAGAGATCCTATTTTCTTCCCGCTGTGTGAAGATTTTGTCCCAGATCCGATGTACCTGTAACACTCAGGGGAACCCGCTTCCCTCCCTGGTTTGGCAGCTGGCTGGCGAGCTTGTCAATCACTCTGCTGATATCCCAATTCGGGAAGTAAATCTGGGGAGCACGAGCGTGAGGAGCATCATCACTCTGTACTACCTGGGCCAAGACATGCCCTCTCTGGTCTGTCTGAGCAGCAACTCCCTGGGGTCTGATAGTATAGCTTTCAATATATCCTCCAGTGAAACTCAGCTAGGTGAAGAAATCTCTAGGAAGCTTCATTTTATATCTGGCTTTTCTGTTGTGTCATTTGCATCTTTTAGTGATTGATATGACTGTTTTGTTTTTTTTAAGTCCTCCATACTCTTTCTTTGCTGATTGGTTCTGGAGTGGGAGCACTGGGGATGTTGCTGGTTTTCATACCGCTACTGATATGCCTTTACAGGTGAGGAACACAGAACACTGGTACCAGATATTTTCAAAGTAGGTTACGATTATCATGTATAATCAAAAATGCATATAACAGACATATTTCAAGGTTCCTTTTGTAAGCTGACTAATTATAGAGCAACCACAGCTGCCACAAATCATTACTAACAAGGCAGCCTTCTGATGAAACTTTATCTGCCCACCTTGAAGCTGAAAACACACACGTGTAATACACGAATTGTGACAAAATCAAAACATTATCAGGGGGATAACGACTTTTAGAGTTTTTAACCTTGTGGCAAGGAATTTTCAAGGAGAAAGTATTTTTCCTAAAGCATATTTCAATGTAAAATTTTTAATGTGAATTAAACCTTTCACCTTTCTGTGATGGTTGCAGGAAAAGGAAGGGCAATGTTTCACTTGACAAGGGACTTGTGGATATTTCAGACTGTTTAGTCACCAATGAGGTGAGTTTATGTTGATGCATATATATGAGTTAGATGAAGAAAAAAATCCCACCTGTGGTAGAATGAGTTTGCCTCCAGCTCTTCCTGTGTACTTGCCAATGTGTTAGTGTGATTTAAACACCAAAACATATTGTCTGTGAAGGTTCTCAGTCATCCAGGTCATCGTAGTCTAAAGACCAAGTCTAAAGAGCTTGGAAAGAGGAAGAAGCTTCTCGGCTGAGAGAAGAAACGTCTTCAAGAAACTTCCAGACGTCTTTCTTTCCAAGCTCTTTAGATTCCAAAACATATTCTGACTCTCTGAGCTAATGGTGTGTCCTGTTTGAATGATAAAATGAACGTTTTCTTGCATAGTAAATGTGAATATAGTATGCCAAAACATATGCTCTTAAAAAAACACAGTTAAAGTGAACCTCATTATTGAAATAGAAAAAAACACATCTTTTCTGTGTTACTGAAACACACTGTTGTGGTTTCTCTGTAGACTAACTCTTCAAAGGCAGATGTGATTTATGTCAATAAAGCCATTCTTGAGGCAGAAGCAGCAGAATACAAGGATGACTCTCTCCATTATGCTGATGTGGACTTTGCTCAACTTCAGGCCAGGTCAGAGGGCAAGCTCGGGGAAGGTGAGATCAAAGGCCTGGTCTCTAAGACTGGTGTGGATTCTGAGATCCATCGAGAAGCACCAAGCAATGGAGGAGATGCAAAGTAGGAAGAAACACTTGCAGATGCTCATTTTGGAAGAAAGAAAGATGCTAAGGGACTTACATGAAGGGTTGATGAGAAAGTGGTCACTTAGCTTTAGAGGAATTGACAGCAGAAGCCCAGGAGTTTGGACATTCCCTCCGGCCCTGGTTTTGATCCTCGTCTGTAAATTCTTCTCCTGTCTTACTAGTAAAAATAGCATGACAGAAAAAAAAGACATATCTGTATGCTGAGGTTGAATCTTTAACTATATGCATATGACTAACCTTTGTCTAATTCTAAAAAAACCTTTGTGGAGTGTGTAAGAAGCAGGTACAACCTAAAACTTGTTAGGCACTTGTTTTTATTGACAACTTTGTAATGCATAATTATTATGTGATTAAAAGAGTAACTGGCCCTGCAGCCAAGTTTGCCATCAAACAACAGCTTGTGTCAAAGCAGGTTATGAAATGGAACTATGCATACAGTAAAGTACTTTAATTTCAAGACAGATATATATACATTAAAAAACTCAGCAGGAGGATGGGAGCACAATTTTACAACAGCAGTCATTTCATTTTATCACTTATCCATATACACTTCCCCAACAGTCTTACATCTATGATAAAAAGATAGGTTTGTGTACTTGTGGGGACTTATTACTATACATAAAGGGAAGCTAAAATTATATCCCAGGAAGGAAAAAAGAAACAATGAGGTAATACAAGCCTTGTTCAGTATAGTTAGCCTGGCAAATATATTTCAGAACGTCCATGGCACAAACTGGCAGAGATGTCTGAATAGGATCAAAGCATTTTTAGTCAAATTTTGACCTGAGAGTACTGAGTTTCATCTTCGCTGCTGCTGCTGCTGCTGGAGTCTCGCTGGTGGCCAGACTTTGGCTTAATGTTCACATGAGCATAGTTGACCTCCACCTCATCTTCACTGGTATCTGTCTCTGAGTCAAAGTTATATGTATATGGAGGTTTGGGTGGAAGCTCTTCGCCGATGTTCTCATAGTCCTCCTGCACTTCTTGTTCTGTCTAGATGACAAAAAGTGACAAAACGGTGTCATAATTTCTGACAGTGTCTGGATTTGATGTACAAAAATAACCCTTGTTGAAGATCATTTTCATTCTTTACTTTGCCTTAACTTAATTTTCCTTGCTACAATGATTTTTATTTGTATTTGTATATCATATACAATGATTATATGATATACAAATACAATGAAATAAGCTAATAAACTGAATGAGATACAGGGGGGAAAAGGCATTTTGAGCTTTCTTACCACTTTTGACTTCTTAGGCTTTGACACCACAGAGTACTCAGCATCCTCCTCTGAATCCCTGGGGAAAACATATAGTCATAAAAGAAGTCATGTAATAACATATCATTTAGGCTCCTTTTATATACAGAACTGAATTCTCACTTTTTTCTATTCTCAAAGAACACAGAAGCGTAGTTGAGAGAATCATTTCCCATGTTTCCACCATGTCCTTTGATTGGGTTTTGTGCAGAGGCAGCCTGAGCAAATGCAGAGAGAACTTGTCAATGAATGTAGAGTAGCAACTGAATCAGTTCATTCATGCCTTACATGAAGGATAATTAATAACTATACTGACAGATATATATTAACAGTAAGGGACAGCATAAGCACAAGGCTGGATTAGTGGAGATAAAACTTTACAAACTACTCTTGACTTTTATTATTTTCTACAGAGCCCCTAAAGTACTGAAACATTTTAAATGGATTTGTCTTTGTTGAGCTTGCACTGATATGATTGGATCACCTGTTTGCTTTTGGGCAGATTCACAGCAGAGTAAACAGTGTTCACGTTGGATGCAGTCCTGTGGAAAAATAATGATGTTAAAAATAAAAAATGCACATTCAGAATCAGAACCATTCAAAAGCTGAGCAGACTCTGGGTGTGCCATTCATAACTGAATGATGTTAAATGGGTGCTTTGACGAAAGAGTGAGCAGCAGCACCCAGCTCCCCTGCCAACAATGAATCCCTTGTTCTGAGCTGGACAGTGCGAGCTGCTGCAGACTTACGTGCTGTCTGGATGACGCTGGGGTCGTTGGGCATTTGGTTGACATGGATGGTTTAGCAAGAGGTCATCTCTGCTCCTGAACGGCTCTGCCAAACCACTCTGATTCCCACTGCTCCTGCTGACTCCATTCCAGGAACCCTGATTCAGTTTACAGATGGAAATGCATCATTTTTGTTTCATTTCACTAACAATTCAAAAGATTTAACATATGAGTTAATACCAGAAAACTACTCCAGGACCACACATTTGTACTTCTTTGTTGAATTAAATTGTTCCTTCTGCGTCTGTAAACAAAGGGGCAGAAGAGCAGTCATACAGGCCAATCACCCGAACACGTTTCTCTAATGGAAACTATTTGTTATTTACTTTGTATATTACCTGTACAAAAAGATGAGTATGCATACAATTAGAAAAATAAGACAAAGCGAGAAGACCGCCACAATCTTCATAACTGTGTCTGTGGTTAGAAGAGACAGAACATCAGTATATAGAGAGATTTGTGAACAGGTAGCACAGAAAAACAAAAAGCACCCAAAGAGCACAAACCTCCACCAAGACAGTTCAATGGGCAGTGTTACTTTTAAGGGCATACACACATTGTGTGTATGATTTTTTTTCTTTGTTCTGTTTAAATGTACTTTTCAAATAAGGGTAACCTGACACATGTTTACTTTGAGTACACAGACATTATGCAGGAGTAGGTGATGGATAATAGGCACTGAGTTGTAAATACCTGGACATGAATAAGTTGAGCTTATTAAATAATGTAATATTGTTAAAACAAATGTTGATGGCTTGTTAACATGACCCCACTCTACACTGCCACAAAGTTTTATGTACGTATTTAAAAAAGGAAAATATAATTTAAATGTATTATTATATAAAAACAATGCACAGTAGAGATAAAGGTCAATGCCTTTGGAATTCACTCACCGTCAAATAGCTTGATTGGCTCAGATGATTTTTCACCAATTTCGTTTTTTGCGACGCAGTAGTACTCCCCAGGCTGGTCTGATCTCACAAAAATATCCGTACCGTTTGCTACATTTTTGCTCTCTTTTTTGTTTATCCTCTGGTACCATGAATATTGCGTGACTTCAGGATAGCACTGACTGATGCACCTCAGTTTCACTCCTGTCAGTTCATCATGCTGCTCTTCCTTTTCTTTTTCAATCTTTGTGAATTTTGGACCATCTAAACAGAGGAACAGAGAAGAAAAGGAAACGCAAAATAATGACTTCAAAAAAAGACAGAATAGCTAAATATGGAAAGTTTTAAAAAGACAATGTACAGTTGCTCTATTCAAAGCTGTTTCATGTAGAGTTAGAAATGTTCCTTTCTCATATCCCTTAGTTGCTGGTCCAAAGTGCACATGCGGCACAACCTGAATGACCTTTCTAAAGCATTTTACTTATCCCAGAATGAAAAACTAAAACCAGTAAAATCAACCACTTGTTAGAGTCCATGTCATATTTGAAGTTTAGATGAAATGAGTAAATAATTACAAAGCAAAGTATTAGACGTGTGGATACTCTGTTGTTGGTGAGAAACAATGACTGAAATATTCAAGTGTACTCACGCTTAACTTTAACTTCAACTTGCACTGATTTCCCCGTTCCAATTTTATTTGTGGCCGTACAGCGGTACTTCCCGCTGTCAGAGACACTGGCAGAATCCACAATGAACGGTGTCCCAGTGCTTATAGTGGTTTCCATCGTCCCATCGATCATCTTCATCCAGGTGAAGGAGCTTACTGATGGGTACGAGTTGGCACTGCAATCCAGTGTTAATGACTCATTCTCTTTTACAATAAGATCAGGATGACCTGTTATTTTCACCTCTCTGGGGCTATCTGTATTTAACGCAAATTATAAACAAAGAAATGAGATGATATTTTTATTTGTTTGTTTTTAATCACAAGATCTTTCTGTAAAATCACAACCTTAATATTTAAATTATTTACAACTCAAATTCTATTATAGCTGAAATTCAGCAGTAAAATAATCTAATCTGTTAATCAAGAAAAACAACAGTAGTTAATATATTGCAACAATGCCTCATGTTTCTTGAACCTCGTTTCCTGAGCTGATGATGTGTCTTTTGTAAAAAAACAAAAAATAGGAGCTTGAAAGTATGGAACAGCTAAACTTTACTGCCTGAGAAATTGTACTAAAACCACATTTTAGTTTAAGATATTGTCTAGTTATTAGATGATTGAATATTATCAGAATATAATTGTGTTGGATGTAACATATATATGACAAAGACATGCATCACTCAATTGCTTACAATTCACCACCAGTTGCTTTTTTGAGCTCCACTGGTTTCCTTCGCTGTTTGAGGCCTTGCAGGTGTAAACGCCTGCGTCTGTTGAATTTGCCTTAAATTTGTAGGAGTTGTCTAAAGTTAAACTCCATTCTGGAGTCTGAGAATTTGATTTAGAATATCTTGCCAGAGTGAAAGTTGGCAGTGGGAAACTTTCAGCAGTGCAGTTGACTTCGACAGGGTCGCCTTCAGTGACCAACTCAGTCATGTACAGATTGGTATGATTGGGAGGAACTGTGGAGAGGAAGCACCTGTGAGCATCATTTTTAACATGCTGAATGATATTACAAGATCAGTCCTTAAACAGAATGTCAGCTCTATGCTGAACCAGCATTCACTAAATGACGCAGCATGTTTTTATTTTCTTTGTATAAAAGTTGCAGTTTAAGTCAAATTTGAGCTTTTACTTGGGTTAAAATATCTAATTTGACACAGACTAGTTTGCTTGACAGTTAACATACTAATTAATTATCATTAGGCAAGTGCAGCTTCATCTAACGCTATGCTACAACAGTAATAATCACATTAATCTGAAAAAGCATGAATGCATTTTTTTCTCTGTGATGGTACTGATTGATAAAGGGAATCAGTTCTAAAACAAAGTGCAGAGAAACTTTAATATGTCAGCAGAGTACTTACACAATACTTCTATGCACACTGGCTCACTAGTGTCCCCTGTGTCAATGCTGTTGCTCGCGTTGCATATGTAACATCCTTCATTTGCTCTTTTTACTTTTTCTAAGTGAAGAGTTTCTATGAAAACCATGAGCATCTTCTTCTGGGGGATGTCAGTCTGCTTATAATGGAACCAGGAATAGCTTGAAGGGGCTGGATATGCATCAGTTAAACAAGTGAATTTTGCGGTTGTATTAATTTTCACACTTGTTTGATGGATAGAAATGTTAGTTTTCCTTGGTTTGTCTGGAAAACAGTAAATAACTTTCAGAATACTTTTGATACTGAAACAGTCAATACAGCATCAACACTAATTTATTTTTATTTTCTCTGTTATGTTCATAGACATATGGAACACAGAGGTTTAAAACTTACATTGAACCGTAAGTTGAAGAGTTTTTGATCCAGAGCCCACAGTGTTCTCAGCACTACATGTGTATTTACCTCTGTCTTCTGGCTGTATGTTTTCAACAACAATTCTCTGTTTTGAATCAATATGTGTTTTGTCTTTCTGCCAAGTAAAAGAGTCTGGTGGTGGGTTGCTTCTCTTTACAGAACATGTAAAAATGACTTTATCTCCTTGTATAATCGTTTTTGGACTTCTTTCAGACTTCTGTGAAATCTCTATGTCAACATCAGGGGCATCTATAACAGAAGATGTCAGTATTTGGTAAAGTTGATTCATTGTAATAATCAGCGCTGAAAATACTGGGCTGATGAATCAGAACTAAAAAAATGCTAAAATACAGGATTCTCATAAAAAATAAAGGCTTATGCCAAATACAACGACAATATCTTAAACTGCACCAACATAAGTTTAAACCACTGAGATACAAACCCATTAAAAGGCATTCAGACATTTGCTAAAAATTTGTAAGAATAGATCAATATAATTAATGTGAAACAATACTCACAAATAACCCCGACAGTCACCACTAATTCTTTACTCCCATATTTGTTTACAGCTTTACAGATATATGATCCATTCTGTGATGCAGTAATTGATGAGATCATCCAATTGGCCTTTGAGTCAAGATCTCGACCATCTTTAGTCCATGTAAAAGTGGGCTCAGGTTGTCCTTTAGCAGAGCAAGTGAAACTGACAGACTCTCCTTCCTTTACAACTTTAGAGCTTATATTTGCAGACATGTCTTTGGGAGCATCTGTTCAAAAGGCAAATCAATACAGATTAGCAAATAGTGTGCATACAGGTACACCGTGTGTTGATTGTTTACACAAATGAAATAGACAGAATAGAACAAGTATTGGATTTCAGATACATTCATATATTTACAAATGCAGCAAGGTGAAAATAGCTAATCACATTTATTACAACGCAGGTGTCACACTGTACCAATTCAGGTTTTCTGAAATGAGTTAGAAAAAACAGAAACACACTACTTTTCTATTTTGCATCTTGCAGCAGAACAAGATCATTTTCTGGTGGCAGATCTGTTTAAATCAATTTTTTTTTTATCACTTTCTTCTAATCTGACTCTGACACAGTAGTAACAGATGTTTCACAGATTCATTTTTATCAGAGAAATAATGGCAGCTAACAAAATGTTCAAATTTTTATTATTTAATAATCTAATTTTTGTAATAAAGTAATGTAATAATTTTACTCCCTTAGTCCTCAGACTCTTTAACATCATTCATATCTTTTACAAAAGTAGTAATTAGGTCCACACTTCAGTAGAAATGACATTAATAAACTTTCAGTTATGAACTTACATCCTACAGTGAGGCTGATATTCCGAATCAAACATGGATCTGTATTGTTCTCTGTTTGGCATGAAAACATCCTCCCATCATCCTCCCAAGTGACTTTAAAACTCAGTGTGGTCTTTTTAGGGTTCTCTGGTTTGCTTTGGGAAAGTGATGCCGAAGGACCTTCAATTTTTAGGCCTGAAGTACAGGAGCTTAATGTGGAGCATGTAAGTGTTACATTGCCATTTTCAGTCACGTTTTTTGGTTCCTCAAAAGTGAGCAGACATGGATTTTCTGCAAATGTAAAGGTAGAGACAACAGGAATGTGATAAAATCTAAAAGTATAGCATACAAGCCCTACAAATATGTTTGTTTTAGGAACAAATAATATAAGGCTGCTCCCTGAAGATTTAAAAAACTGTTGCAGGATCATACATTGATGTTACTAGCTTAGTTAAAACTCATGAGGATTGGAATATCAGGTGTTAGCTAAATATGGCTAGTATGCATATAGCTGTATTGTTTATCTGTACTATGTTCCATTAAATGAAACCTAAGGGATCACTTTACTTATATTTCCAAGGGGAATGCAAATAAGGTGCCGAAAATGGAGTTCTCACACAAGAAATCGTTCATTATTATCATCTTAATGAAATAAAATATGTGAAATGACTTTTTTCTGACCAAATTTTATGTATGAATTCTATGTTGCAATTTCTTCAGTTTAAAAAAGGCATTGTTTTTTTTTTTTATCTATCAAATTATTTTAACCAATCAGATTTTTTCTGTAACCACAGCAGCTCAGTTCAGTGTTTTGTACTCTAAAATATAAAACATGAAAACAGTATATCTTTCAGCACTCTGATCTTTGCTCTTACCTGTGACTGTGAGGTTCGTAAATGGTTGTGTAGTCCAAATATCACTTGAAGATGTTCCTACATATCTAAAAGAATAGTTTCCAGTGTCAGTTTTATTCAGGTCGCGAATTAATATACTACACAGTGAGGAAGGAGGATTTTTCCAACTTCTAGGTGGAGAGCCGACATATTTCACCCTTTTTGCAAAGTGTGCATTGACAGGATGTTTTGACTCAGAAGAACTGAAAATAGTAGTGGCACTAAAACTGCCATTTATCCAAACTGCATCCTTCATCCAAAACCAGGACGCCGGACCATCACTGACAGATTTTATGGTTTGACATTTGATTTCAATGCAGGACCCCTCTGTAGCTGTCAAGTTAGAGTCTTGTAATTTGAAGGGATTTTTAGGATGAATTTCACAAGAAAACCCTATAGCGATGACAAAAACCAGTGAGAAAGTTCGTTAATAAATGTGACCCTAATCAGATGTTAAAAGGAAACAATGCACTAATTATGGAGTAATGAAACACCTACTTTGTATTAGAAACAGCAAAATCAACCACCAAAGGGTGTGACCTGTCATTATCACATAGAACTAAAGCTTGATTTCTGCAACAAAAAACAAAGAATATTTTTTTATGGAACTGAGTCATACTGTAAGCTTTACAACTTATAACAAGGTAGCTTTTTGTTTTCAGTGCAAATACGTGACTGTCAGGATTTTCCTTCTTCCTGTTTGCTACAGCTTTCAGAAAGCTGTTGCTTCTTGAAACCTTATAGTTAATTAAATGGTTACACTTGGGTCATTTTTATCACACATCTACAGCAGTGCAATTTAAATTTTGTTCTTTGGAGAAAAAAATTGTTTTTAACGCATCACTATAGTGCTGTTGGTTTATTGATAGAGTACTTTTGCGTCACTTATGCATTTAACAATTCATTACACACACATAAGAAGAAAGAAGAATGAAAGAATACATTGTTCTGTGGATATAAGGGTAATGTTTCAAAGGAAAACTGGAATCCAGATCAGAAATAATTCAACTCAAAACTTCAGGTTTTCTATAAAAAAAAAAGAAGACAATAACCATTGCAGCGGTGATGAACCAGTACAGACAGAGATTACATACTTACTGACAACTTGAAATAGGCAGTAAAAGGAACAAGGAAGAGGTTTTCAGACCAAAGCTTATTCTTACCTTAGAGGATCCAGTTAGGGTATGTAGAATGCATGACCCCCTCCTAAAGTAGCAAAAAGGAAGTTTTCACAGTTGACTTAAAACCTTGAATATATTTGCATGCCCAGTCAAGCTAGAGGAGAATCTGAAGATGAAGTTTTCAACAAGCTTGTTACAGTACACATTCAGTTCCTCCCACTTCATCTATTTAAAGCATGGTTATTAAAAGTGAAAGCTTCTGTTTTGTGAGTATTTACAGTGGCTTGCAAAAGTATTCGGCCCCCTTGAACTTTTTCACATTTTGTCACATTACAGCCACAAACATGAATCAATTTTATTGAAATTCCACGTGAAAGACCAATACAAAGTGGTGTACACGTGAGAAGTGGAACAAAAATCATACATGATTCCAAACATTTTTTACAAATAAATAACTTCTCAAGTGTACACCACTGTATTGACAAGCACAGAGAATCTTAAAGTGCTTGGCATTTATTTGCAGAATTTATGCTCACATGGTGTTAACAGTGTACTTTTGTATTATAAATGAAAAATATACACTTTTGAACATTACATGAAGAAAAAAAAATTGACTTCATTTCCCCTTTGCATGAGCAGCCGCTAGTATGTTTTGAGCATCAGCTGCCATCTCATCAATAGCACTGTTTAAAGCCTGCAGCATAGCAGCAAAGGAGCGGCTGACCGAACGGGCATTTCTAGGCATCGCCATCTCCAGCAGCTTCGACGAAACAGTGGCCAAGTCCTTCTCTGCTGCCGCCAACCTCCTTTTCACTTCACCCTTGCTAACCTCTACTGACAACACACAGTTTCGTAACTCTTTGAGTTTTGTAGGTTCCATGCCTCTCTGTCGGGCTAATCGCTCCACGGACTCATTATCCAGGCAAAGAGATAACCGTGCTTTGGTCAAGATTCGCACTCCTATACTTGAATCCACCATAGATGCAACAAGGGGAACAGGAATTGCGGATACCCCACCTGACAGTGAGGCAGCTGCCCATACTAGTGCTTTAAATGCTTCCTTTTTTTGAGTGACCAGAGCTGAGGTGAGTGTTGGAAGAGCTAAGACAAGGGCGTGTGCCTTGATCTCTGGAAGATCATTACTCATATCTGCTAACAGAGTAGGGAAGTCAAACCTCTCCAGGGTGGCTGGTGCAACCAGGTAGACTTTAGGCTGTGCCATACCCTTTGATTTCAGCACTTCCAGACTGGCTTTCTTTTTTTCTTCCAGGATCTTTTCTGAATCTTTAACTGAAGCTAAGAGAATGAAATACACAGTTTGTCGCTGCAGGGAAAGGGCCTCCAAGAAAACATCTACACTGTTGGGTTGGACTGTCTGTGTGGATGTCATAAAGACTGCATTGTAGCGGAGGAACTTGTATCTATCCATGTATCCCTCTGGTTCAAATGGAGATATGTCTGGAACAGGTGGCAGGTCCCACAGGCGAAAGTCAGGGTGTTTGGGGTCAGGGTAGCCTGCTAAACCATCTGGAGGAACAGAGGCTGGAGAAGGAGCTGCTCCATCGTCGCCAGCCCCAAGACCACGGAGGGAGTTCATGAAGGAGGCTTTTTCTTCCCCACGGTCCCCCACCACACCCAAATTGATCCTGCTGATAAGGAGGTCTTCCACTGCATCCTTAACATCTGATAACCTATTGCTCTCAATAGATTCCTTAAGGGTTTCAAGGAGGTTTAGGCCTCTGAAGACATCAGCCATCGCTAAGGAAAGACAAAAAGTACAATTATTTAAAAATGTCAAGGCTCTGTGTGCGGGCAGGCAGAGATGAGGATCCAAATGCAGGACTCGGAAAATGGAATGTAACTCAAAAAACCTCAGCTTTATTGCTGGCAGGAAAACAAACATAAAGTGAGGACGGAACACTGAGACCAAGAACACACAGGCATAAACTGATGGTACGACGCGACACTGAGCATGGGAAAACACAGGGCTTATACACACAGGGTAGTAACGGGGAAATCGGCAACAGGAGGGAGACACAGCTGGGAGAGATCAGGGCTAACGAGACAGGGGGAACAAAGCTGCACATACTAACATCAGACAGGAACAAGAACCTTCAAAGTAAAACAGGAAACAAAACACACTTTACTAAGACACAGACTAGACAGAGACAGACTTGACACTGACCAAAGGCTACTAAATGATAATCATAATCACAACAGTATCAGATCATAAATCATAATATAGAAAAACACCAAGATAACTGAAACACCAAGTACCAGAGAAACATAAAGGAAAATCCATGATGCAAAAGTACCAAAACATAATGAACACAAAATACTGGGTCCAACGGACCCAGAACCGTGACAAAAAAGGCCTTAAAAATGTTTGGGATAGAAAGTTAATGTAAACCCCCCCCCCCCCAGCTCTAAAACACTTTATTATCTTTCTGAAGTATAAAAATAGAGATTATTACAGCTGGCAAATTGATAAAGGGTAGCTTTAAAAACAATAACTTTGGGCTAACAGAAAGGAGGAGAAAACGACTTACTAAAGAGCTGTACCCAGTACTTTTTCATGATTTAAAAACATCAGTTTTCTGTTTTCTTCTATCTGCTCTACAGTGTTAATTTAAGGTATAATCAATAAATAAATCTTCTGTTGTTTTCTGATGGTTCAATATACAAACATGCAGGAAATTGTTTTCACTGACAGGAAATGTCCTCTCTAATATTCTCATCTGTTTTTATAGATAGTTTGAAGCCCACAGAGGCAAAAAAAAAAAAAAAAGATAAAGACTTAACACAATAAAATTGATGAAGACAAATGCTGAAATGTTAAAAAAAACATTGCTGTTAATTCCAGTCAACAATACTACACCTACCTGCACATCTGGAACAGAAATGATCCTATCGCTGAAATATTTTGCCGTCAAACAGCGATTCTCCCACAGCTCTGAAGCACTGACAGCTTCAGGTTGTTCTATTTAAGGCTCCATCCAGCTAGTGGAAAGTTCTAATCCTATAAACTGAGCCCTAATCCAAAATCACTTTAAGCACATACATGATTAAACAGAATGTGCAAAGCTAGTGGCTAACATGTTAGCCTGCTAGAAGACAAAGGCATTTGCCAGAATATAAATAAGATACAGCTGTAGAACTTACTTTGTAATAGCATTTTATTTAAGGTGTAATATATACTTTTTCAAAATAAGCAAAATGTCACAAACAGTTACTGTTATCTGGCCAAGAATTTCATTATTACATCTTAATATTTTATACATACATATATATATATGAGATATATCTATAGGAACTATTTCAGAATTATTTTTTTTAAAAAAACGGATAAAACTTTCTACATACTAAAGAGGACAATCAACCTTGTTATTAGTGCTCATACCCATTAGTGGTATGGCGGTACATCATTGCCTGCGGAATTGGCAGCTTGTACATCTAGAAAAGTACCGCCAGTGCTGAAATGTATATACAGGTTTTAGAGCAATAAATGCTCCCATGTATGTAATGTTTTGTTCAGGGAAAGCTGTGCATATTTTAGCAAGACAATGCTAAACTACTAAAGACTCTGAGTGCTAAACCGGCCTGCCTACAGTCCAGATGTTTCACCAGCTACAAACATGTTGCACAGTTGTGCATCATAATATGAAAAAAAAAATCTAGCAAACAAGACCCAGCACTGTTGAGCAGCTATAATCCTATGTCAGGCAAAAATAGGACGACATTATACCACCAAAAGTTCAGTGATTGCCATAAATTTTAAAATGAGAAGCTTCAATTTACAACCTAACTATATATTTATATAGGGATTGTATCTTTTGCACTGTAACTGGGTTTATGACCTTCACTAAAGTAAATCATCATTATACAAAACACAGTTTGAACCTACACTTAGTAAACGAATAATAAAGATTATGAATATTCCCCGATAGCTGTCTATAATTCAGATTACAAGATCTGACTGGAAATTACACTTGAGGTTAAGCCCTAAACCAGCAGATTTATTTAGGCTATATAGAACAACACCTGAATGATATGGAGATGTCCTCATGGTAGTGCTACAATTCAGCATCTGTTTCTGTACCTCTGCTTCTTTCTTTATTAGTGCTGACACAGTGAAAGAGCAACCTGACAGTTTTGTTTTTCTTTCATTTATTAAATTCCTTTTTGGCATTACTAATAAAGAGGAACAACCATTAAAACTGTTAGAGCTATGCAGTACTGCATGTTCAAAAGTCATGAAAAATACAGAGTTTCCCCCTTCTTATTTTTAGAGGAACCCTGTATGCAAAATAACTAGCACCTGCTAAGCGTCAGATGTTATTTTAGGTTCCATCTGTGAGTAACTCCTCATCTATTTGACAGCAGGGGACAATTGTTTTACTTCTATACCAGATTTTCTCAACCATAACTTACTGTCACAGCTGGGTGACACCTTGACATTAGAACCAAGTTGCTAGGAAACCTGTGGGCAAGATGTAGTTAATGTGTTACAGTTTGTTTTTTTTGTTTTTTACATGTCTGTTTCTGTGTGGATCAAAAAAACAAAATGTATGGTTATAGTCCTGAACTTTGGGCAGACAGACAGAGCAATAGCTTTCGTCTTTGCAATACCACATGTAAGCTGCGAGCCTGTGTCTGTGGTATTGATCGTATCTATTAAAAGCAAAGTTCTCAAAATAGCCCACCACACGAATAGTGCATGAACATGAACTTTGATGTTCACTTTAATTAAACATACATTTCTTAGTCAAGCTTAAAGTCTTTTTAACCCTTTCATGCATGCATATGACAACCTCAATCAGGTTTTTTTTAAATTATTTTTATTCATCTTTAGGCATGCAAACAAGATTTTTGAACTTCATTTTTTTAAAGATTTAGTTTTCTACATGTCCACTTAGGTGGACAACATATGTTTTGACTGGGTGGCAGGGTATGGAGTGACACATCAGTGTCAATGTAGTGGTTTATATGCAAGTGTGCTGGAATACAAACCACTATGCGTGAAAGGGTTAAAGCCACAGTATGATCTTAGCTAGTTGTACATGCTACTTATTTCTTCACATGATATGCCAGCTCATGCAGCCCTGTACAGTATACACTAGTCCATCTTAATGCAAAAATCAGAACGGCAAATATGCAGCAAAATGAAATTCTACATTATATATTCACAGCTTTTTATTGTCTTTGTACTTGATCAAAAAGACGTACAGGGTGGTGCTGTCAGTAGCACTGTTGTCGCCCAGCAAAAACGTCCTAGGTTTGAAACCAGCCTGGGGCCTTTCTGTGTGGTGTTTGCACGTTCTCTGCTGGTTCCCTCTGAACATTCTGACTTCCTCCTACAGTCCAAAGTCATGCAGGGCTTTAGGTTAATTGGTGGTTCTAAATTGGTCATAGATGTGGAAGTAGAAGAAAATGGATTGCTGACTGATGTCTTCTCCATCTAAATTAAAAAATGTTCTGAAAATAGACTTTTAAATAGCTGGACACTTTCTTTTTCGCAACCACACAAGTCGCCCCCTGTTGCCCATTTGAAATAATTCAGGTTTAAGACATTTAACATGGACTTTGTGTGCTTTATTTTTAAATTAGACCCTGATAGAGTGTGACCATCCTGTGTAAACTGTGTAGGCAGAAACAGAATGAGATTTGAAATTGAAAGCTTTGAGGTGACTAACTTTGTCCTCACCTCACTTTACTGCTGCTTTTCTAAATTTCACCATTGCCCTTCTCTTTGGCCCATTTTCTTTTTCCTGTATGCTGCTTTGCTTATCAACAAGGAGACTCACTTTTTGAGAAGTCCGCAAATGATTTGTTCATTCACCTCTCATTTGAATCAGCCGTTCACCTGAGAGGTGACAAATAGTGAGCCATTCATCACCTGTACGGTACACCTGATACATTTAAAACCGCTCACATAGGCTCCTGCACTGCTGTAAACAACAGTTTCCTAATAAAACCACTAGATGTCAACATAGAGTAAAATACCACAGCAGCCTTTAATAACACGGAACACATTTTGCTGCACAAACTAGAATACTAGTCAATCTTCTTGACAAAAGTCATCAGTTTGTTTATTTCTGTCTTTGCAGTTCATTCCTTTATTAAGCTACACTATAGCAACAACTGCTAAAATACAACATAGGTGTAACATTTCTTAATTATTGTCACACTTGACTTACGGAGCCCTTTTTTAATCACCCTCTTCCTCTTCGTTTGAAGTGCTTCTCCTTTTACGTACAATAGGTTTGTTACTCTATAAAGATATAGATTTTAAAAACTGTCAAACTAATGTCAAGAAACAGTGGTGGTAAAAAAAGAAGAAGAAGATATAATTAGAAATGATGATGAGGGACTGCCTTCTTCTACTTTTTTGTGGTGAGGTTCCCTTTTATTTCTCCCTTTTTCATTTCCACTCACACATGCAGCAGAAGTTCTGCTTTAATCTTTTACAGTAAGGATGACGGTGCTGTTGACCTCGTGGTTCATGGACAGAAATGACAGCAGATTTAGTGCAGTTCCTTAATAGTGGCATTTTGATGAAAAAGGTCAGGCCTTCGCAGTGCAAACACGCTGAATCACAACATCAACGGCGGAGGTAGCCATAAGTCTCCTTTCAAGAGACATTTCCATGCATAGATCTGGGTTGTGATATATTTCTTTAGAGCTACGTATGTTGTGCAGGTCACTATTAGAGTGACTGCTGAGGTTTCATTCTTCCAGTCAGTTTTATCTCCATTTGAAATCGTCCTTGTTCATAGTCTTTACTCTTACTGCATATCTCTAATGCAATATTTTGAATTATATGAATTTGAAAAACAGTTTTTCTGCTTTGAAATTTTTACTTTTATATAATGTTACGTAAACACCCTGGCTGCTTTCAGTGGGCTTGTAACAGATCAGATTAAATTGTTAAATACAGCTTGAAACCGAAGAAGGAAATAAAACCTCAAAAGCAGACCTGTGATGCATTTCCTTGTTTTTGGTCATGTAGAATGACTGACAATGGTGAATGTTCAAAATAGATATCAGACATGATCAATATTAAATAATGAGGCCAGCTTATCTGCAAGCAATCCTTGTGAGCCGAAATGTCAGGCTAAACACACATTAGTTTTTTTTCTCTAGTCTTGATCATATATAATGATATAAATGCAACAGAGCTCTGTTGCTAAGAGTCCTGACGTACTATTAAAAGCTGTTGTTGATGAAAAGGTTACGGTAAATGGCAGGTAGTCTTAAAGGGAAAGGAGCTGAAAAGGTTTGCTCCAAAAACTGCATCAAAGCTCATTATATGACAAACAGTGATTATGTTATAGTATGATTCCTGCTAATAGACTGCAAGAATAAATATGTGGAGTTGTAATGGAGCAGAATAGGTGACCACAATATTATTTATTTAAAGTAAAAGTAACTTGTATATTTAAATGCGGCGCTAAGGCTACATGATGAAAAATATTAGGTTTTGCTGGCAGATGCACAGTCCAGACTACTTTTGCTGTCACATTGTGTAGCTGTTTGAGTGCCATTTGTGTTGTGTCAAAGCCATTAAAAGTCAGACCTGTTGTTCCAGAAAGCACGTTTAGGTCAAACTGAGTTTGTTAACTGTGAAATAAGGTAACTGTGGGTTTTCTGACGCAGAAATAGAGCAAACGTCTGAGTCACTTGTTGGGGTGGCGCACTCTGTGAACTAAACGTGCTCGCTGACAGGTTTCCTCCGCAAGTTTGGCTTTTACTCCTCGTAAATAGAAATATAAAGACAGCATTAAGACAGTTGTAAGAATCATAGTTTTCTAGTTATGAGGCTTGTTATCAATTTTCATCCATGTTGAAGACAAATTTCAATTTATGGTTAACATAACCCCACCCTACACCCCTACAAAGTTATCTATCTTTATAATTTACTTATTCAGCATTTTTTTTAAAGGACGGTCCTGATTGAATTGTGCTATTTATAGTCTTTAATGTTTACAGAAAGATCTATGAAATTGGTCTCAAAAAGAG
The DNA here is from genome assembly GCF_965226115.1 of Aulonocara stuartgranti. Taxonomy (NCBI): domain Eukaryota; kingdom Metazoa; phylum Chordata; class Actinopteri; order Cichliformes; family Cichlidae; genus Aulonocara; species Aulonocara stuartgranti. Next base: position 20,233,101 of record NC_138947.1, read on the forward strand.
AAAATATCCAGAAAGTGGCTAAAAACGTCCTTGCCTGATGTCAGAGCTCAATGATTGCGCTCCTTTGAGCTAATAGAAAGGCAACAGAGGCTCAAATAACTGCTCTTTATACCTAGTATGCAGAAGAACATCTCTGAATGTACAACACTTCAAAATCAAAAGATTGATCCAAGGTGCAAAAGCAACGTGTACTTCATGAAGTGGCCAGTAATATCATAATGCAGTTCAACAACACTGCACACTGCTACCTCCAGAGAAGCCATGCACTGAACTCAACAAAAAGGCCAATGTTCAAGAAGAAGGATACCTTAGGGACAGAAGACTTGAAAATGTTATTAATATATCATGAAATAGATTTACTATTGAAGACAGACTTCTTCAAATCTAAGTTGGCAAGGTTTCTACCTAAGCCCTGAAAGAGGAAATGCTATTTGCAGCAGAGTTTAAGAAATATGTCATTCTTACATATGCTAAAGAGGAAAGTGTTGCACTTTAATGAACTGTATAACTAAATAGCAGTTAATTAAAGTGCTATAGTTAATAGAAAAAACAAGAAAAAGAAAATAAACACTGCAATTTTTAAGAAAATTTAGTGTTTTACATATTTCTGAAAACGGTGCTGATGAGGTTAAAATTATACTGAAAGATAAATAAACTTTCGAGTGAGGACCAACAACATAAACTCAGTTACTGTGTTGTTTGTTGCGCCTAATTTTAAAGAGCAGGCTCATCCGGATGTTGAGAAATCTTCTCAGGAAAGACAAGAGGCAGGTTTTTTTTTTTTTGTTCTTTAAAAATTCAATAGTTTTATTAACAGAAGAATGCTCAATAAAAATGTACAGGAAGCAAACTGCACAGGAAACAGGTTTAACACAGATGCCACTACAGGATGTTGCAAATTCATATTTTCCATACTCATGTGACTACATTTTACTACCGCAGTCCCCCTGGGAATCAATTTTGGATCCCCCAAACCCAAAACATGTTTAACGGCAGGTCTGAAAAAACTTATGAGCATTTGCTTCCATTTATTCAAACAAACAAAACAAAACAAAACCTGCACAAACATTTACTGCAAAGTATAACTGCTCTTCTCCTCACACTACAGTAATTCCTCAATCTCAGGCTATCACAGTATGCTAAAAATAAATGTAACAAAGAGCACAAAAAGGTATTTTCATTGTAGCAATGACTATAAGTGACATAAATCATAAAAAAAAGGAAGTACACAACAGTTGCTAAAAACAGGAGAAACAATGTGTTGTCATGCTAACCAACCAACCAACAACAACTTTATCTTCACTTATCTTGCCTCATCACCACTTTAAACTGTGAAATAGCTGACACAGTGCATACTGTTTAAAGTATGATGGTGTGCGATTACTGATATATGAAAACCATATTAAAAAATATATGATTAAAACAATATTATTTAAAAGATGCTTTAGATTCAAACACAAAGATTGAGCATGCATCTACTTACAACTGTCATCTGTACACATGCACAGTATTCATGAACTAGTTATTGTTCTCACAAGAGTCACAGATGAATATATATATATATATATATATATATATATATACTTCCTTATTAGGCATCACTCTATTATCGGTGGATCTAATCTTCCTGTTCTCACATTTTGACACAGTAAGATACTATAACGGTCAATTTTAAGCTGTAAAAGAAACCTGAAATCTAAATATTATGACCCCCTTAGTCCAGTGTTTGTGGAGCTGGGAAGTAGCCTGAAAGGTGGAGCTGGACTTTTGCAGTTGCACTATTTACAGCAGTTCAGCAGAACACAGACAACCCTCGTCTGAGAGGCGTCAAACTAGAAAATGCCATGCGTGGTCTGAATTTGTACAAAAGCTTTACCAGGGTGTGCTTTCCTTTAGCTTTTTATGGTTTAAAACAAAGCAAAGGTGTTCTCTCCCCTCCTGCATAAACTCAATAATGTAACTGAATAAATTCTCACTCTGAGCTTGAATTTGATTTCAGTTGCATTCACCTTATTTATGACTGAATTTTATTAACATGATGAAATGTTTGACTGTTACATGAAGCTGCTAATTCTACCTGATGTATCATACAGAGATATGCAAAATGTAAAGAATATTGTTTGCATACAAAAACTTTTTCACAAAGATTTAACATTTATATTCATGTTTTAAACCACAGGTGTCAAACTCCAGTCCTCGAGGGTCGGCGTTCTGAAACTTTTCTATGTGTCCCTGCTGCTACACACCTGAATAACATTAGTAGGTCATTAGCATGCTGAGATGGGGAATTCAGCCATTTGATTCACAGCAGCTCATACGTGAATGAACACAGTGCAATAAAAGTACTTTTACACGTACATTTTCCACTTCATTTATTTAAATTTACTTGACTTGGGTTAGGGGTTGCCATCTCAGCAGACAGTCAAACTCTACAGAATTTTGTAAATGACATACTAAGGTTATCTAGGTGTGTTGCAGCAGGGACACATGGAAACGTTTCAGGACACCGGCCCTTGAGGACTGGAGTTTGACACCCCTAATTTAAACAGTTTCACCTTATGTTCTTGTGGAACAGCCTTTTGAAGGTGAAGTAAATAAGAAGATTTATTACAATATTTACATAGTATGGCTGACACCTGAATATTTCCTTGTATTAAATAAGTGGAGTCTCCACTAACGACTGCCACTTACATACCAAAGAAAGAAGTTATAACATGAGAGGATATTTCATGAAAACCTTTTTGTCAGCACCTGGATCTGATTAGTCGACCCACTATTTTTCTGTTTAGACCACATTAAACACCACAGCCTGATATTTTTACCATTTTTGTAAGTCCTGTGGAAACGTGTTTATCCTTTTATATTACATACATGCTTATATTTTTCGTAATTGAAAAATCCCAGAAATTCCATCTCATCTAACAAAGCACACACAATTCTCAACGCATACGTTGATTGCAGCATGCATATATCTTCTGTTTGTAATGTTAATTTCTCCAAATGTGATAGATCTCACAGCTCTCATAATTAACCCATTAATTCCTCCACACTGGAATACAGCGCCACATCCTCACCTTCCTCATTGTCCTTTTTAGTCATGAACTCATTCTCTTCATTGGCCTCCAACATTTCACTGTCCCCTTGGGCGTCTTCTTGTCTCACTTCTTCTCTTTTAATTTCAGCATACTCTGTGTCTCTGGCATCCTGTGTGTTTGCTGCCTCTTCAGGGTTCTTGGGTCTTAGTGCAGAGAAGTTAATGTCGGAGTACTCCACCTCTTTTGTGCAGTTTCCATTGGATGGTAATTGTGCAACAGACTCAGCTTCTCCTTCAGCGTCCTCTGGCTCACGGATCCCATCATATGTTGCTGCTTGATCAGCATCCATCTGTCAAGCACAAGGGAGCAATTACAGGTAATTTGACAGCTTATAAAAAAAAATAATGACGTAATAACATGACAGAAACCATCCATCCATTCCGCTTATCCTTTTCAGGGTCACGGGGGGCGCTGGGGCCTATCCCAGCTGTCATAGGGCGATTTTTAATAAGCTAGTTTGGTTTCTGTCATTTAAAAAAAAAAAAAAAAAAAAAAAATGACAGAAACCAAACTAGCTTAATATTTGACCAAAAATATAATTAAAATCAAACTAATATCATAAAATAAATATCATATTCAGATATGTTACCAAAGGCTAAGTACTTATTTAAGTTACCATTAGACCAGCTTCAGTAGTCGCCATCTCCAGGTTTTCAGACAGATTTTCTGACCTCTTCCACTTTTTTCTGGGAAGAAATTAATTAATAGAAATGAAGCTTAGTGAAGGTCTCACAGCAGACCAGAAGTGTTGTGTCGTGGCAAAAAAAACCAAACCCTTATAGTTCACATAATCTGATTATTTTCTGTGCTCAATCTGTTTTTTCTCATGTTAAAAGCCGAAAAAATATCTTGGATCAAAAAATGCACTTTATCTTTACATATAAATATGATGGCATGTGTCTCAGTTTTAATTTCCGGAAGCTGATGACGTAAGATAAGCCAAAACTGTATGAAAACTCACAAAAAGTAAATAATGATTGCAGCATGATAATGGTGACAATACAATATCTGACAATTTTGATATTTTACAATATGTGTTTCAGTTCTTTCCCATATATAATGGTATTTATATGTGGAAAGTTCTGGTATAAAAACTTAAGTCACCATTTAGGATCTCTAACAGTATATAATAAACTTTATATAAAAATGACCTAATAGAAATTTACATGTGTGCAAACAGAAATCATTCGAGTATACCAGGAAGATGGTGAGCATTAATATGAACAATTCAGAAAATATAATATTCCTTTTTATAAAATAAAATAAAATATACAAAAACACTGATGTCAAAAATAGAAAATACCAGATAGATGTAATATTACCTGCGACATTTTGTTACCAAACAAGAAATGACTGTTGAAAGGATTATCCCAATCACAAACCCGGTCAACACTGCAATGTAGACTTTCTTCTCTAGAATAATCGTTAAAAACTGTGTGAATATATCTGAAATCAAATGAGATAAACCGTGCTGATTACCTAAAGCTGAAAACAGGTATTGAAATGTCTTAAATTTGAGTATAGGGGAAATGTTTAACTCGTAAATACTTACAGTTATTTCCTGTATTGTTTAATGATGATGAATTAGCATTAAACTCTTTTAGTATAAGGCTGACACTTGATGAGGTATTTCCAATACTATTACTGCTGACACATTCAATAGTGGAGTTGTGATAGTGATCTTGGGACACAGTGATGGTGCTGGTGACTCTGGTGTTTGACACATTGGTTGTTACAGAGTACTCAGTGTGGCTTTCCAAGTGTGGCCATTTGATGGTGGGTGAAGGAAACCCCTCACTGATACACACACAGGTCAAAACCTTTGACTGAGCGACACAAGAGTTATTCAAGATTCTTGCTGCATCTGCAAAAACAGAATAAGAAGCTCAGCATCAAGATTACAGTAAACTCATAGGAACATAAATAGTTTTAACACATTGCTTCAATATAAGAATATCTGATACTGAAGAACACAACAATGTAATTAATATTACATTTACTTTCCAGATTTTAATGAAAACTGCTTTTTTAGGTAAAAAATGCAAAAAATAAGAGCAGACAAAATATAATGTCAGTCATGAAAGTTTTACACTTACAGTAATTACAACATTATTATAATTACTGCTACTACTACTAATACTGTAATAATGATAAAAATATACTTTTGCCAAGAGTAATACTCACACTTGACATTAAGAGTTTTTGTCTCATTTGTTTTGACATTTTTGAAGGTGACCTTACAGGTGACCTGACCACCGTTGTGTTTTGTTGAAGCGTTAAAGGCCAGATTTGACTTGAAGGCAGGCATATCCTCAGACTGGAATTCAGTGTTGTTTTCTTTGATTTCATAGAGGTTTTGTCCTGGTCCACTCCATATCCAGGTGATATTAGGAGTGGATCCAGAGCAGAGACCAGGAGCGCTGCAGGTCAGTGTAGTCTGCTCTCCCTCTGTTATTTCAGGAATCTCCAGTGTGGGCTTTTCACTCAGCTCTAATAGGAAAGTAAATGAAACAAGACATTATAATCAGCATAAAAACCACTACTAATTTAAAGTAGACGTATGATCACTCTGTTAAGTAACTTAAATTGTAAAAAGTACAAGATAAGGCTGAAAAGTTCCAAGACAGATGCAAGCTCTGTGAGGTATACCCAAACATCAGTTTATGTCTGACCGAAGGAATAGACTAAAGGACATTCAGCAGTTTCTGTTTTTGTTTTTCACTTTAGCTGACATATATGATGAATGGAGACACAGGACCTGCATTACAGGAAGTCGTTGTGCCTTTGTGTTAATCTGAGCATCATGTTTATTCACAAAAATCTTTGGAGTGGTAATGATTTAACAACTCTTAAACTCACGTTAAACAAACATGTGCTAGTGCCATAATGCAGCTGTAGTTAATACAACTCATTGTAATTTAGTCGAGCTAACTCATTTAAATCAAACATGATAACGTGGTCACTGTGCAGGGAGTATTTGTGGTAGGTTTTGATACCTGTAACTGTGACTGTGATGTTTGCAATCAGTGTGCAGTGAGTCTTTGTTTTAGCGACAGCGTGATATGCTCCAGAGTCCGACTTGGTGAGGTCATTGATAATGATGCTGCAGTTCTTTTTCAGGTCAGCCTCCAACAGTGACACCCTCCCTTCAAACTCAGGTTCAGTTTTCGTATTGTTACTGGAGCCAAATATTGTTTTAGTTATGTTTCCATCATGTTTATACCAAGTTATATTTTCAACATGACCATCCTGTGTAGTAAAAGAACATGCTAGAACAACACACAGTCCAGCCTGTGCTGATACATTTTTACCACTTTGTGTGATTATGCTGTTGCTCTTTGGACACTCAGGAGTCCCAGAACCTGAACATGCAAAAACAAAAGAGCACAAACCAGAAGAGAAGAAGCTGAGTTCATGAAAATCAAAAACGATGGTAACCAACACCATCAGTTTACATCATTTACAATGTTTATATTTAAAGATGCCTCTTTTACTTTACTTCTGCTGTTAACTGATATGACTTATATAAGCGATGCAGTTCACAGCTGTTGCTTCCCATTTTTAACTTAGTAAATGACATTTTCAAACACGGCTGTCTTTGAAACTGCAGTTTTCCTTCTTTTTGTAGTTTCCTTAAATTCATATATTGATGAAGATTTAAATAAAATTTCCTTCTGTACCTGTGTCAGCGAAGAGCAGAATCACCCAGATGAGAGTTAACATTCTGATTTGAATGACAGCACAGCTTCTCTCCACAGGATAGACGCTTTCTTTTCAAAGCACAAACACACAAAAGGGGCAGTAAAAATATAGAAAGTTCAGTGGCTGATAGAATCACATACAGGATATTACACTTACATATTTACTGTTTTAATATATTTTTTCATGTGACCAATAAACTTGGCTGAGATCTTGAAATATCAAAGTTTAAAGCATTTCTTGATATCTGTGCCATCGAGAAGCAAAAAATTATGAATGGAAATCTCTCAGCCTCAGACTTCTTCAGTTAGGTATTCACCAATCAGTTACAGTCATTTTTTATGAAATTACTGAAGTAAGAATACTACAGAGAAAAATGGATGAAAGTGTTTTACCCTCACTCTGTGTGAACCTCCAGCTTTTGTTTCCACACACTGATCTCTGCAGACTGTCTGCTTTCAACTGACTCTTCTTCCTCCTCCTCCTCCTTTGTTACTTCTCTTTGCACTTCAGCAAGTTTACAGGAAGTTTAGCTTTACTCTGCTGGCCATTATTTCCTCTTAGACTGCCACCACACTTACAGCTAAAACCTCCTATCACATTATGATGTTAACGTGAAACTTTAACAGCAGTGAAATCAGAGATAATCTTGAACACGAGGTGCTAAGCTTTCAAATATTTGGATGTTCAAAACGGTTCAATTGTTTTAAAAACAATCGTCTGACAATTATGCATTGTAATGCATTGTAACATATAGATGCATGTTAATGCTCTGCTTTATGGTGTCACTTTGATCTTTGAAATAACTTCTGTATTTGCAAGAGGAAGATTTGCTGTTTTATAAAATGTTTGTACTAAAGAAGTCGTTTAGATGAGTGATGAAATGTTTCTCCTACTGAAAACTGAAGGAGAAGCTGAACAGAATAAACTCTCTGGGATTTACACATTCTTATTAACATTATTAATAATGTTAATAATGATCACTTTGTTCTCTCTAAGTTCCTGTTTAGACTTTACTGCTTTAAGGTTACAATAATTTCTGTCTAAATACAATTTGTCCTTGTCAGTTACTGACAGCACAAACTAATGAAACCTTTAGACAGCACCACAGTGTGACAGAGCTAAGAAAGATGTTGTAACTAACATGCTTTCTGTTTCAAAGAGTGACATATTGCTCACTGCGATACTGTATGTCAAGAGTATTCATGCAGCACATTTCTAAAAGGGGAAGTAACCTCTGACATATAGAACAACATTAACAGAATCATAAAGGCAAACTCAACCTAAAACATTTGTTATGCAAAAGAAATATCACTAAATACTATAAACTATTATATCTGAAGTGTTTTTTTTTTTCATCATTACATTTGCATATCACCTCATCTTTCCACTGTAATAAAGAAAAAAAAATAGGAAGATGGAAAGCCTAACTTTGAAAAATATAGTCCCTCAGCTTCTCCAGCTCATGTATTAGCTTTGGCAGGTTGTACAAGCCTGCACCTAAGAAATAACCCGACAGATAATTCGTGCAAGCAGCTACCTTTGACCTATGCAGTGGTGAAGTTTTGCAACCTCTAGTAAATGTGTGAATAGCTTAATGTACTATATGAGCTGGTGTCATCACGTTTAATTGGGTAGAATTTGTCAGCCTCTGATATTGAAAATTAAGCGAACATTTTGACAACGATAAATTGTCTATTTTAACACACAAGTATATTTTTCTCACTCATTGCCAATGTGGGTTCATTTATGCATAGTATTAACTCTTGTAATTGTATTACATGAGGTTGTATAATAGTATACAACCTGTCTGTGCAGACGCTCCAGGCTTGGACCACACCATATGACTACTGTGCTGTAGAGGGTTTACTCTGTCCCCTACAGGTGAGTGGAAGAATGTACATACGAAACAAAATAGTGCACTCCCTGTATTACTGTAATAAGTAATACAGGGAGTGCAGAATTATTAGGCAAGTTGTATTTTTGAGGAATAATTTTATTATTGAACAACAACCATGTTCTCAATGAACCCAAAAAACTCATTAATATCAAAGCTGAATGTAGTTGAAGTAGTTTTTAGTTTTAGCTATTTTAGGGGGACATCTGTGTGTGCAGGTGACTATTACTGTGCATAATTATTAGGCAACTTAACAAAAAACAAATATATACCCATTTCAATTATTTATTTTTACCAGTGAAACCAATATAACATCTCCACATTCACAAATATACATTTCTGACATTCAAAAACAAAACAAAAACAAATCAGCGACCAATATAGCCACCTTTCTTTGCAAGGACACTCAAAAGCCTGCCATCCATGGATTCTGTCAGTGTTTTGATCTGTTCACCATCAACATTGCGTGCAGCAGCAACCACAGCCTCCCAGACACTGTTCAGAGAGGTGTACTGTTTTCCCTCCTTGTAAATCTCACATTTGATGATGGACCACAGGTTCTCAATGGGGTTCAGATCAGGTGAACAAGGAGGCCATGTCATTAGTTTTTCTTCTTTTATACCCTTTCTTGCCAGCCACGCTGTGGAGTACTTGGACGCGTGTGATGGAGCATTGTCCTGCATGAAAATCATGTTTTTCTTGAAGGATGCAGACTTCTTCCTGTACCACTGCTTGAAGAAGGTGTCTTCCAGAAACTGGCAGTAGGACTGGGAGTTGAGCTTGACTCCATCCTCAACCCGAAAAAGCCCCACAAGCTCATCTTTGATGATACCAGCCCAAACCAGTACTCCACCTCCACCTTGCTGGCGTCTGAGTCGGACTGGAGCTCTCTGCCCTTTACCAATCCAGCCACGGGCCCATCCATCTGGCCCATCAAGACTCACTCTCATGTCACCAGTCCAAAAAACCTTAGAAAAACCAGTCTTGAGATATTTCTTGGCCCAGTCTTGACGTTTCAGCTTGTGTGTCTTGTTCAGTGGTGGTCGTCTTTCAGCCTTTCTTACCTTGGCCATGTCTCTGAGTATTGCACACCTTGTTCTTTTGGGCACTCCAGTGATGTTGCAGCTCTGAAATATGGCCAAACTGGTGGCAAGTGGCATCTTGGCAGCTGCACGCTTGACTTTTCTCAGTTCATGGGCAGGTATTTTGCGCCTTGGTTTTTCCACACGCTTCTTGCGACGCTGTTGACTATTTTGAATGAAACGCTTGATTGTTCGATGATCACGCTTCAGAAGCTTTGCAATTTTGAGACTGCTGCATCCCTCTGCAAGATATCTCACTATTTTTGACTTTTCTGAGCCTGTCAAGTCCTTCTTTTGACCCATTTTGCCAAAGGAAAGGACGTTGCCTAATAATTATGCACACCTGATATAGGGTGTTGATGTCATTAGACCACACCCCTTCTCATTACAGAGATGCACATCACCTAATATGCTTAATTGGTAGTAGGCTTTCGAGCCTATACAGCTTGGAGTAAGACAACATGCATGAAGAGGATGATGTGGACAAAATACTCATTTGCCTAATAATTCTGCACTCCCTGTATAAACAAAGAGTAATATACAGGAAAATAAAGAAGATACCATTTTAAAAACATATGTGCCATACCTGTGCGAATGTATTGAACAAAAAGCTTTTGCTGCTTTTTCACTTTGTAATTAACTAATATCGCTTCTGACCACTCTTAAATGCTATTTGACAAAAAAGTCAAATATTGTGCACAATTAATGAGTATATTGTAAGTAAATTGTGGAAAACATAAAGCTGTTTATAACAGGAACGGAAAGGAAACACATTTCACAGCAATAACGGAATAGAGCAATCATCAACCACCTCTTCTACATGGATGACATCAACCAATCGGATATGGTAGTGGTGGACAAGCAGAGGAAGATGGCATGGAAGAGCTCCAACAACTTGCTGGGCACATTAAAGCAGCTGGGCTTCGTTAGAAAGTAGAATCTGCTCATCCCCTTATACACAGCATCATTTTTGTTCCTCCAGTCCATCGGTCAGGTGAATGTCCAAGTATAGTGGTGTGAAAAAGTGTTTGCCACTTTCCTGGTTTCCAATTTTATCTGTATTTTTGTCACACTTAAATGATTCAGATCATCAAACAAATTTAATAAGAGTTGTATTGTTCAATTCATGCTCCCACCGTCTCCGTGGAACGCAAAGACTGCTGTTCGCAGCCCAGAAAAATCTAATACTGTTTATTGTGAACCCGTGCTGGACTATCAGAAGAAGGTTCATTATCAGCCTGCTTCCATAACAATTGTTCCGTACTCTGAGGTTCTCATCAAGGACTTTTATGTTCCTGAAAATGATTTCTTTTTCTCGCTTGTGATCATCCGAGAACCTGTCTCTCTTCCCGCACCTGCTCCTGCTTCCAGGGCGGTTCAGACCCAGCATTCCTCTGCATTTGTTCCAGTTTTGAAGGTGGCTAGGGCCCCCTGTGAATCCTGCTCTGTCTAAGCCCCAGCATCCAGAGCCTGCTGCAAGGTTTCGGCACTGCTCTGCTGTTTTTCTGTATGTCAGGGATTACTTCCTCTTTCAGAAATGTACTATATGAATATTCTTGACTTACAGTGTTAGAATAAGCAATGTGTCACTCTTTGAAACAGAAAGCATGTTTGAGGGACATGTCAGTTACAACATCGTTCTTCTCTCTGTCACACTGTGGTGCTGTCTAAAGGTTACATTAGTTAGTGCTGTCAATGACTGATTAGGACAAATTGTATTTACACAGAAATAATTGTAATATTAAAATACTACAGTGTAAACAGGAACTTAGAGAGAACAAAGTGATCATTATTAACATTCTTAATAATGTTAATAAGAATGCGTAAATCCCAGAGAGTTTATTCTGTTCAGCTTCTCCTTCCATTTTCAGTAGGAGAAACATTTCATCACTCATCTAAATGACTTCTTTAGTACAAACATTTTACAAAGCAGCAAATCTTCCTCTTGCAAATACAGAAGTTATTTCAAAGATCAAAGTGACACCATAAAGCAGAGCATTAACATGCATCTATATATTACAATGCATTACAATGCATAATTGTCAGACGATTGTTTTTAAAACAATTGAACCGTTTTGAACATCCAAATATTTGAAAGCTTAGGACCTCATGTTCAAGATTATCTCCGATTTCACTGCTGTTAAAGTTTCACATTAACATCATAATGTGATAGGAGGTTTTAGCTGTAAGTGTGGTGGCAGTCTAAGAGGAAATAATGGCCAGCAGAGTAAAGCTAAACTTCCTGTAAACTTGCTGAAGTGCAAAGAGAAGTAACAAAGGAGGAGGAGGAGGAAGAAGAGTCAGTTGAAAGCAGACAGTCTGCAGAGATCAGTGTGTGGAAACAAAAGCTGGAGGTTCACACAGAGTGAGGGTAAAACACTTTCATCCATTTTTCTCTGTAGTATTCTTGCTTCAGTAATTTCATAAAAAATGATTGTAAATGATTGGTGAATACCTAACTGAAGAAGTCTGAGGCTGAGAGATTTCCATTCATAATTTTTAGCTTCTCGATGGCACAGATATCAAGAAATGCTTTAATATGATGCTTTAAACTTTGATATTTCAAGATCTCAGCCAAGTTTATTGGTCACATGAAAAAATATATTAAAACAGTAAATATGTAAGTGTAATATCCCGTATGTGATTCTATCAGCCACTGAACTTTCTATATTTTTACTGCACCTTTTGTGTGTTTGTGCTTTGAAAAGAAAGCGTCTATCCTGTGGAGAGAAGCCGTGCTGTCATTCAAATCAGAATGTTAACTCTCATCTGGGTGATTCTGCTCTTCGCTGACACAGGTACAGAAGGAAATTTTATTTAAATCTTCATCAATATATGAATTTAAGGAAACTACAAAAAGAAGGAAAACTGCAGTTTCAAAGACAGCCGTGTTTGAAAATGTCATTTACTAAGTTAAAAATGGGAAGCAACAGCTGTGAACTGCATCGCTTATATAAGTCATATCAGTTAACAGCAGAAGTAAAGTAAAAGAGGCATCTTTAAATATAAACATTGTAAATGATGTAAACTGATGGTGTTGGTTACCATCATTTTTTATTTTCATGAACTCAGCTTCTTCTCTTCTGGTTTGTGCTCTTTTGTTTTTGCATGTTCAGGTTCTGGGACTCCTGAGCGTCCAAAGAGCAACAGCATAATCACACAAAGTGGTAAAAATGTATCAGCACAGGCTGGACTGTGTGTTTTTCTAGCATGTTCTTTTACTACAGAGGATGGTCATGTTGAAAATATAACTTGGTATAAACATGATGGAAACATAACTAAAACAATATTTGGCTCCAGTAACAATACGAAAACTGAACCTGAGTTTAAAGGGAGGGTGTCACTGTTGGAGGCTGACCTGAAAAAGAACTGCAGCATCATTATCAATGACCTCACCAAGTCGGACTCTGGATCATATCACGCTGTCGCTAAGACAAAGACTCACTGCACACTGATTGCAAACATCACAGTCACAGTTACAGGTATCAAAACCTACCACAAATACTCCCTGCACAGTGACCACGTTATCATGTTTGATTTAAATGAGTTAGCTCAACTAAATTACAATGAGTTGTATTAACTACAGCTGCATTATGGCACTAGCACATGTTTGTTTAACGTGAGTTTAAGAGTTGTTAAATCATTACCACTCCAAAGATTTTTGTGAATAAACATGATGCTCAGATTAACACAAAGGCACAACGACTTCCTGTAATGCAGGTCCTGTGTCTCCATTCATCATATATGTCAGCTAAAGTGAAAAACAAAAACAGAAACTGCTGAATGTCCTTTAGTCTATTCCTTTGGTCAGACATAAACTGATGTTTGGGTATACCTCACAGAGCTTGCATCTGTCTTGGAACTTTTCAGCCTTATCTTGTACTTTTTACAATTTAAGTTACTTAACAGAGTGATCATACGTCTACTTTAAATTAGTAGTGGTTTTTATGCTGATTATAATGTCTTGTTTCATTTACTTTCCTATTAGAGCTGAGTGAAAAGCCCAAACTGGAGATTCCTGAAATAACAGAGGGAGAGCAGACTACACTGACCTGCAGCGCTCCTGGTCTCTGCTCTGGATCCACTCCTAATATCACCTGGATATGGAGTGGATCAGGACAAAACCTCTATGAAATCAAAGAAAACAACATTGAATTCCAGTCTGAGAATATGCCTGCCTTCAAGTCAACTCTGACCTTTAACGCTTCAACAAAACACAACGGTGGTCAGGTCACCTGTAAGGTCACCTGTAACGTCACCTGTAAGGTCACCTTCAAAAATGTCAAAACAAATGAGACAAAAACTCTTAATGTCAAGTGTGAGTATTACTCTTGGCAAAAGTATATTTTATCATTATTACAGTATTAGTAGTAGTAGCAGTAATTATAATAATGTTGTAATTACTGTAAGTGTAAAACTTTCATAACTGACATTATATTTTGTCTGCTCTCATTTTTTGCATTTTTTACTTAAAAAAGCAGTTTTCATTAAAATCTGGAAAGTAAATGTAATATTAATTACATTGTTGTGTTCTTCAGTATCAGATATTCTTATATTGAAGCAATGTGTTAAGACAATTTATGTTCCTATGAGTTTACTGTAATCTTGATGCTGAGCTTCTTATTCTGTTTTTGCAGATGCAGCAAGAATCTTGAATAACTCTGCTTGTGTCGCTCAGTCAAAGGTTTTGACCTGTGTGTGTATCAGTGAGGGGTTTCCTTCACCCACCATCAAATGGCCACACTTAGAGAGCCACACTGAGTACTCTGTAACAACCAATGTGTCAAACACCAGAGTCACCAGCACCATCACTGTGTCCCAAGATCACTATCACAACTCCACTATTGAATGTGTCAGCAGTAATAGTATTGGAAATACCTCATCAAGTGTCAGCCTTATAATAAACGAGTTCAATGCTAATTCATCACCATCAAACAATACAGGAAATAACTGTAAGTATTTACGAGTTAAATATCTCCCCTATACTCAAATTTAAGACAGCTCCACTATTGAATGTGTCAGCAGTAATAGTATTGGACAACTAAATCACAGCATTACAGTAAAGAAGTTAAACAGAGTTAGTAAGTATTTACAAGTAAAATATATCTCCTATACTAGAGCTATCAAAAAATGTAAGACATTCACTTCCTGTTTTTACATGTTTTATATAACATAAGCAAAAAACATTTTTCAACGTTGTGATTTCAGATCTTTACAAACAAGACCCGAAAGTTATTGCTGCAACATTGAGGGCCTTTCTGATTTGTCTTATTGGGATAATTTTTTCAGCAGTCGTTGCTTTTTTGGTAACAAAATCCAACAGGTACAGTTACATTTCAGAGTTTAATTTTGGAATGTGAAGATTATTTTTTTATTTTTGTAAATATATATAGATTATTTTAATCTAAGAATTTAATCTACTTCTAATATCAATTCTATTATATTACAAAAAAAATGTTCCTATATATTTGATGCAAATGACCTCTTTCATTGTATCACAATGCAGCTTTTTTAGCGATAAACATCCACACATTGGTTTATTTTAATACAATATAATAGCAAAACTGATGAGACAAAACATTTTGACAGTTGCTGCTTTTTATTGCTTTATATGCTGTTCTTTGCTTGCAGCTACAAGAAACAGGTTTTAAAATATCACACAATGTTCCACCAGCTATGGATGACATCTGTCAGTCACACATTTCCTAATATATGCCGATTTTTGATTTCACCATTGTTAGCATAATGTTTATATGCTTCATTTGGTCATAATGTTTGGGCTAATCATGTATAGTTAGTTTGACAATCTGTCATTTCCAATACCCTGTAATTCCTAGCTAATGGGACCAGTATACATAAGTAATGTACATATCATATTTACATATAAGGATAAATTGGAATTTATGATTCAAGATATAATTTTTTCCCTCAAAAAATGAAAAAAACAAAACAAAAAAACAGAGTGACCATAGAAAAAATTCAGTTTATGTAAATGCCCTGCTGTTGTTGCGAGCTGCTGTGGGACCTTCTGCAAGAAGGATTCATATTAATTGATTTGTTCTCAGAAAAAAATGGAGGAGGTCTGAAAACCTGGAGACTGTGACCACTGAAGCAGTTCCAATGGTAATGTATATCATTAGCTAGCCTTCTGTCATGTAGCTTAATTATACAGATGTTTAACTTTTATTAGCTGACAAATTATCCTGCAATGTGTCTGATAGCTGGATGCTGATCAAGCAACAGTATATGATGGGATCCATGAGCGAGAGGCAGCTGAAGGAGAAACTTAGTCATGTGAGAACGCATCGCTGGTGACAATGATGACATTGCACCAAAGACGTGGACAACATTGACAATGACGTCAAAACCAGGAAGGAGAGGAGAAACAGAATATGTTGAAATAAAGACAGAAAAAAGGGACAATGATGATCATGTGTTGTTGCAGCACTTACAAAAAAGAAAAACCATTCAGATATTAGGCTAATGTGTTTAATGCAGTCTAAATAAAACAATAACAGGGTTTCTAATATAGATGTACATCCTGGCAAAGAGGTTTTCAGAAAACACACTCTCATGTGATGGCTTCTTGTAAGTGGCAGTCCTTAGTGGGGATTAGCTAAAGATATCAAGACATGCAATCTTAATCTAATGCTATGCTACTCCACTTCATTTAATACAAGGAAACTTTGAGGTGCCAACTATACTGTGTAAATAATGTAATAAATCTACTTATAAACTCCAACTTCAACAAAAGCATAACCAAAGTGAAACTGTGTGAATCTTTGTGGAGACGTTCTTGTATGCAAAAAAGCATCTGTACATTTCACATATGTCTGTATCAGGTAAAATCAGTAGCTTCGTGTAAGTTTTTGTTTTATCACTTCAATAAAATTCAAATCTAAGTTCAAAGTAAATGTGATCATTATTATGCGTGTAATAGCTGTTGTTCAGTTTTCTTCTATGGCTTAAAATCTTGTGAATTCACAGATAACTGTTATAGTCTACTACTGTGGTAAACTGTGAGAACAGGACATTTAGAAAATCTACTGGAGCTCACATTAGAAATTATTGTGAGTTGGGAGTATTTTACCCACACTGAGCTGCTAAAACAGATTGTGTGTTCCCCCACTTGCCAAATTTCACTTTAACCACTGACTGTTTTTTTCTGTTTTTTGGTGTGGAGACAAAGCCACCCAACATCATGCAGGCAACAGAAAATGTATATTTTAAATAACAGATTAAGTCTGAGTACATTCATTAGAATTGTAATTATAATTTAGATTAATTTGTTTTCTCATTTACTAATATTATATTCTGTAATATTACTAATTACAGAATTTCTGTACTCTTGCCTCCTCTGCCTTTGCCCCCGTGAGCGAGAACACCTTTACTGTTTTTGTTTTCAAGTTTCAGAAGCTGTCAAGGTCAAGGCTCAGGACTTGCTCCATATGTTGAGTGTTGTTCACCTCTTAAAACTGTTTCCTTTCTCCGTGTTCTGTCCACACTAGTAAACATGCTGTGTGCTTTGAGGCCACAGAAAATTTCAGCTATTTCTAGATTTGGTGCCTCTCAGTCGAGGGATGCCTGTGTTGTGCTGGACACCTGGAAATCCTGCTATTGCAAAAGTCCAGCTCAGGCTATTTCTCATCTCCACAAAAACAGAACCCTGGAGAGGTGCTTGCAGTAGTTTTAGTTTCTTTCAGTTTTCTTTTGCAACCTACAGAAAAATTGTGTGAATTTACAGATGACTGTTATAGTGTCTTACTGTGGTAAACTCTGAGAACATGTTTAGCCAGACTGAAATTATACCGATGTCTATTTAGGAAGTACATAAATATATACTTTAGTTCTCGCGAGAACAGTAACTGCAGATTATACTAATTCACACCACAATATACAGATCAAACATGAAACTGCATTTATGTAGAAGCTTTGTCTTTAAATCTACCGATATTTAAACAGTTTGAAACAATACCTCAACTGCTCACTGCTCTGGACATTCTCCAAATCATGTGGACGTGAAGAGAGCGAGTCAGAATGACACAGACATAAGAGAAAACATTTAGCGTCTCATTGCTAAATATGAGGTCAGTCTCTTGATCATTAATATGCAAATTGCCATGACCACCAGTCTGCAGTCAGCTGAGACTAAAGAAGTCACTTGGATGGGTGATGAAACGTTTCTCAGAATCAAATTTGTGGGAGTATTGCTGTAGGTTTTTGACACCTGTAACTGTGACGTTTGCATCAGAAATCAACATATAGACATTCTTCATCTTACTAACAATAACAACTCGATATGGTCTAGAGTCTGACTGGTCGAGGTCATTGAAGCTTTTTTTCAGATCTGACTTCAGCACTGACAACCTCCCTTGAAACTTAAATGCTGCTTTCTTAGAGCTTCCATGATGTTTGTGTCAAATGACATCAGAACCATCTTCTGTAATAACAGAACGTGACAAAACAACAAAGTCCAGCCTTTGCTGTTATTTATTTAATTTAATTCTCTTTGCATCTTTAACATGTTTCCAGGAAGTTCTTCTATACTCTGTCCGCCACTATTTCCTCTTAGACTGCAGCCACACTTAGAGCTAAAACCACCATTAATGTGACATTTTAACAGCAATGAAATCAGGGATTATTTTTAGTATCAAGTGTGAAGCTTTGAAATATTTGGGAGATTCAGGGAGTTCTGCATCTATGTTAATGATGTTTTTGGTGCAACTTAAATAAATAAAATAATAGCCACATATTTAATTATGATTTTTATTAATATGAAAAGAGAAACTCCCACAGATATTTGAAAGAACTTCTGTCTTTGCTAGAGATGGATTTCAAGTTTGCTGGGTTGCAAAATGTCATTTAGGTGAGTGATGAAATTTTTCTCCCACTGAAAACATCCAGCTAAAAAGAATCAGCTTTTTGGGATTTACACTGTGTTCTAAAAGGTTTCTGGACAATTATTATGATTAGTATGTTGCCCCATATAGTATAATTTTATTCACTCTAAGTTCCTGTTGACACTTTACTATTTTAAGGTCACAGTTGTTTCAATCTAAATACAGTTTGTCCTCATCAGTAGTAAAGACTTCATACCAATGTGCATGTATAGAATAAGGCTGCTTTTGCTCCTTTATAGCTTTATGAAGTTACCTGATATGACTTCTGCCCACTCTCCGATGCTATCTAAAAACTTGTCTGATAAAGAAAGTTTTGTTTATGAGTATATTGTGAGTGTATTTTTGAAAATGCAAAACAGAACATAGTGAAACATAAGAGGTGGTGTCAATCTGGTGGAACCAGCACCCAATACAGGAAGCCTGAATTGTCTCTCTGCTAAAAGAGTCCTACCCTCTGACATATGAGTGTTACCCAACAGTCTGTACAGAGCTTAGATAGAACAAATGTGGATGAGGCGATTCACCCAGCTCTAACTGCCTCAAAACGATCAGAATTTCTACCCCGGTTGTCTCAGATAAAAACCAGGGACAGGACTGGCCTTGTAGGCCCAACCTCCATCAGCCATATCCATTAATGGCAGCTCCCTTCTAGACTGGTGTACTTAACTGGTAATTAACTGGGTTAAATTTAGGGGCCTGGACAGAAGGCCTCAAGAGTCTGTTATTTCTTTTTTTTTTTTTTTTTTGTCCCGTTTGGATCTTTAGCCATCAGAATTGTTGTCTTAAGGCCAAGATAGATGCCAAGCGGATTTATTTTACCAAGTGGATCATCATGGCCTTGCCATATTGGTCCATTTGATTGACCTTTATTATAATTATGAATTTATTTTATTTTCAGTTGCTACAAACGGGACAGACATGACTGGGGGATAGGACAGGGAGAAAGAATGAAAGAAAGAGAGGGAGAGAAAGAAAACCAAAGGAGAGAAGAGACGGTGAGAAGGGGGGGAAGAAAGAAAAAACAAAAACAAAAAAAAAAACAAAAAAAAACAAACAAACAAAACACCTGGGTCACCTGTATGGAGAAAAAAACAGAAGAGAAAGCAAACAACAAAGAGCAACATAATAAAAAAACAGCACCATCACAATAAACTAGCTAGCAGTAGATATCAGTAGATACTAAATAATAAACGATATTGTGCAGCACGCAAGATAGACAGCGCACAATGTGCTTTGAGGCAGCAGCCAAGAAAGCTGTAGTCCGCGTCTGTGAATACCCGTGTGTACACCTGTGTGCATACCTGTGTGGATCAGCATGCTTGCATTCCAAAGGTTTCTCCATGTAACGATCTGCTAGAGGGTGTGGGGGAGCCACAGCCCCGTCCTCCAGGGTATGAAGCAGGTATGGAGGAGATCAAAACTCCAGACATCCAGAGGCCCCCAGAACACAAGAGACCAAGGAATACCAACAGAGGGGCAGCCGCGCCACTGACCCAGTAAGAGCTGAGGAAAGTCCCAGATGAGGGCTCACTCAGCAGCCGCGGAGCAGAAGCCAGGGGGGTTGCAGTGACGTGCCCGTGAGCTCCGCCGGCAGCCAGCTGTGCCTGAGTGACCGAGCCCCAGGCCGAGAGGCCGGGGGCACCCCACCTCCGAAGTGGCCCCAGCAAGCCCCAGGCTCCAGGCCCCGATAAGCGGCCGCCAAGGAGTGAGCCGGTGTGTACCCGGACGCCCACCCCCAGACACAAAGAACCACCAACGCACCGATACCTGAGGGAGTCCGCCACTGGCAGGGGAAGTGGTGGTGGGGGGAGATAGGCCTCCAAACCTTGGAGGGCCTGAGATGTCCCCAGAGAGGTGGCGTCTGATACCCAACCTGACATATAGACACAGACATACAGGCACACACAGACACAAACATCCATTCCCACTCTCATGCTCTCATATGCACTTACTCCACACTCAACCAACGTGGAGACAGACATAAAGAGACGCTGTACACACGATCACACTCCCCAAGCGTACTCTACGAACCGGGTCTAGGTGCCCCCGCCCCTGGAGGGGGGAACTGCACCCAGACCCAGGTGGTGTTACCCTTTTCCCTGCGGTGGGGAGAGGCAGACCGCCCCGACTCCGTAGCAGCAGGGAGGCCCCACACCCCAGACCGCAGTCGGACGGCCAACTCCTCCTAGCCCCCCCGCTCCAGCAGGTCGCAGAGAATGGGGGTGAGAGAAGACTCCAAACCTCCCTCCACCCGCTCATTGTAGTGTTGATGCATGTGTGTTCTAAGGTGCAATTAAAACCCAGGAGGGCATGGAGCTACCTGCCAGAGAGCAGCAGGTAAGCGCATAGTCCCTCCTGCTAGCCCTCAATGTCTACGTGTATTTAAAATTGAGAGGTGGGCAACGACGCCAGGGGTGAGGTGTACACCCTGATGGTAATTTGGACTCCGTGTATTGTGCCCACCCCCAAGAGTCTGTTATTTCTAAAGGGCTAAAGTAACCTGTAAGAGCTATTCACACTAGAATGAATTGATACTTAGCATTTTACCTTTATTGTTTCACAAAGGGTTAAAAAGAGAATGTCCACAATTTAAACAGAATATTTTATTAAAGCAATTTAGCAGCAGCAAAGCAAAACCAAAATAAAATAATAAGATTAATCTGTGATACAAAGGACCCACATGTACAGGCTGTTCAAGGGCTGGTTACGGTTCATTTGCAAGGTTTTTTTTTAAATTGCTCTGTGCAGCTGTTCAGCTGACTTGTTCCTAGCGCAGCCTTCCTTTCTCTGGTCCTCGCTGGCAACTGAAATAGCAGGACTGATCACACCAATCAGTCCCAGCTCTTCTGCCAGCCTTCTGGCACTGTCCACCTGTTATGGCCCATCTAAGGGTTGCCAAACCACAACATTAGGGTGATCCATCTTCATCAGACCCCACTTACATCACACAATTGGTACAGTTTGATAATGATTTATTTATAATGTGTTAGTTTGTTGGGTAATTTGACACTAAAAAGGAGCTGGTGACTAAGAAAAACAGGAGAAAACTATAATCAAACAAAAAAGGCCACCCCTAAAAAACTTGTTTGCAAAGGTCTGCTGGTTGGGATGAGCTGAGGAGGAATGAATAGCAGTCCATGGTTGCATTAACATATAAGTCATTTCCAGCTAGTTAGCCAATCAGTATGGTCCATCCTCTGTATCCACCAATCACGGAAAGGTACCTGCACACTAAGATTTGCATATTAGACAACACTATGACAGCAGTCGACCATCATTTTCCCTTCTTTGTCTTAATTTTAGCGTATTACGTTTTTCTTGGAATTTAATGTTCCCTATAGTTTACCGAGAAGTTAATTAATGCAATACTAGTGTAATATTCAGATATTGTCCAACTATGAATTTACATTACCAATGGAACAGCTTCAATGGTCACCATATCCAGGTCTTCAGTTTTCAGAGCTCGTCTGTTTTTTTCTGGAATGAAATTAATTAATAGAAATGAAAATTACTGAAGACCCCACCAAAGCCCAGAAGTTCACATAATTTGGGTGTTTTCTGTGATAACTTTGGTTCCTCAAAGACAAAAAATTTATTAATTCTTACATGTAATTTTAAAAAATGCTTTATTTATGTATATTGTCCTGATTAGTTAGGAATCACAATTTATTAACAATTACTAACTTGCCTTTATAAGTTTTTATATAAGATGAGTTAAAACTTTATGAAAAAATTGAGCAAATAAAGATAAGCTTGTAACAATGGTGCTAATAATAGTAAAGGCAAAACTGGATACTGGGATATATTACAAGATATGTACGAAAATTCAGGTTAATTGATTAATGTTAGAACTAGCATAAATCTAGCATTGACACGTTGGTTGTTACATACTCAGTGTGGCTTTTCAAATGTGGCCACCATAAAATGGCCAACTCCTCACTGTTGCACATACAGCACAGAACCTCTGATTGAACCTCACACCCAGAGCTATTCAAAATTCTTGGACCAGCTGCAAATACTGAAAATGAATCTCAACATTAGGTCAGATCCACAGTAAACTCACATGAACAGAAATTTCCTCCATATGTGTAAGAGTAAGGAAGACAGGATTTTATTCATTATTAATAAATATGAAAAAATGTACTCACATTTTACATGAATGGTTTTCATAATGATTTTGTTCTTGTTTGTTGCTATACACTTGTACTGTCCAGAAAGTTCTGGTGTCATATTAGAAATGGTAAGAGAGGCTGACCCATTGCCTTTTGTGGTTTTACTTTCAATTTTTCTGTTCAAGTCTTTGTTGGTGTCAGATTTAATCCAGTTGATAGAAGATGCAGTGAAACTGCCAGCACTGCAAGTTAAGATTAAGGGAAGCACCCTTCTTCACAAATGTACTTCTACTGATTTTTAGTTCCTGAAGATCTAAAAAAAAGTGCTAGAAAAATGAACAAACAAATGAATGATGACTTAAACAAGTCAGAATCTGATTTAGGGTTCCCTAGATGGGATTCTAGCACAGCATGTTAGAGGCCCCTGAGATTTGGAATAAAAGTGGTCGTATTAAGTACAAGATTTTCTGTGACAAATATAAGCTCTCTCCCCACCGAGGTATACTAAGACATCAGTTCATACCTGACAAAAAGCAGATTCAACAGTTACCATTTGTGTTTTACGTTAGTACATAGTTTTTTATTAGAACTGTCCAAAAAGAGAAAACAGGGTCTTTCCTTTGTGTTTAATCTGCATCTTTTTCACAAAAAACATTTTTTGTGTGGTAATGATTTAAACTCCTAAGACCCAAACTCTTCCATGGCATGCATTTTTTAATATCTCTTTGATATGTGGGCTGATTGGGACCTGATGAATATAAAAACAAAGAATTACCAGATTTTTTTTTTTTTTTATCAAATTTTTGTTTCTGAGAAAAATGAGAGCCACGTATAAGGATATTCATTTGAAATTTCGATAGAACAGTTGCAGTATAATGTCCTCATAAGTGGATATCAGGCCCTTGTTGAGCAAGATTTAGTATTTTGGTCTAAATAACCCAAAATGTGATGTCCACATATGTGGACGCCAGGTCCTAGGACAGGGGTGGGCAATTCCAGGCCTCGAGGGCCGGTGTCCTGCAGGTTTTACATTTCACCTTGGGTCAACACACCTGAATCACATGATTAGTTCATTACCAGGCCTCTGGAGAACTTCGGGACATGTTAAGGAGCTAATTTAGCCATTTAAATCAGCTGTGTTGGTTCAAGGACACATTTTATTTATTTTTTTTATTTTTATTTATTTATTTTTTTGCCTGTCCCATTTGGTTCTTTAGCCGTCAGAACTGTTGTCTGAAGACCAACAAGGATACCCAATGGATTTATTTTGCCAAATGGATCATCGTGGCATTGCCGTATTGGTCCATTTGATCGACCTTTGTTTTTATTATTTATTTTATTTTATTTTCAGTTGTTACAGATGGGACAGACATGAGTGAGGGATAGGAAAGGGAGAAAGAAAAAGGAAGGAAAAGAAAAACAGAAGGGGAGAGGGACAGTGAGAAAGGGGGAAAAAAATCTCCTGGATCACCTGTTGAGAGAGAAAGAAGAGAAAACAAGCAAAAAAAACCCAAAGCAACATACTAAACACAACACCATCGCATTAATCTAGCTAAGTGTAAACAGCAGTAAATACTAAATATTGAATGTTGTTGTGCAGCACGCAGGACAGACATTGCACAATGTGCTTTGAAGTAGCAGCCAAGAAAGGTGTAATTTAAGTCTACGAGCAGTGAACACCTGTGTGCATACCTGTGTGGATCAGCGCGCTTGTATTCAAATGGTTTCCACATGTAATGGTCTGCAAGAGGATGTAGAGAGCCATAGCCCTGTACCCCAGGGCATGAAGCAGGCATGGAGGAGATCCAGGCCCCAGAGTGCGAGACCCCAAGGAGGACCACCGGAGGGGCATCCGTGCCACCCTCCTGGGAAGGGCTCCTCCTCTTTTGTTACCTCTCTTTGCACTTCAACACATTCCCAGGAAGGTTTTTTTTGTACTCTGTTGGAGATTATTTTTTCTTGGTTTGGTACTAGATGCAGAGCTAAAACTTCTTCTCACATCACATTATGTCATTGTGTGAAACTTTAATTCGAGATGTTGGAGTATCAATAACTTTATTAACGTCGCCCTATTTCCTCTTAATACCAAGCAACTAATTTTTCTTCTCTGTCAGAGACATGAGTCTGAGAACACTACGTCAAACACCATTTCTTTTTCTATTGAGGTCACATTTGTACCACATGGGCTTTCTTTACAAAAAGAGTCTTAATTTTCATTTATTGGGATCTCATAAATGTACAGTTATTTTACCTCTTCCAAAACAAAACATTCACTCATTTACCTCACATTTTCAGCCATCGTCCATACTTCACGTTGTTGTTTAATAGGCTCTGAAACCTTTGGGCATTACAATATTTAAATTCAAATTCAAATTTTTATTTGTCACGTACACAGTCATACACAGTACGATATGTAGTGAAATGCTTGGACAACTGCTCGTGACCTAAAGAAAACAAAAAAGGAAAAGGCTATGAATAAGATAGGAAATAAATAGACATTTAGAATTTAGAAGACATAAACAATTTTTCAGTTGAATTTACACACATACACACACACACACACAATATATATGCTAAAGTACATTAAATTCTACTTCTCCCCTCATAATTAATTCAATTTCAACATACTGAAATCGGGTTGTTTTTTTATTGATTTGTTTAGTTGAAAAATGAAAAGAGGACACCGCTGCCCACAACCACAACCACCAACATGTAGTTGTCTGATTACACCACACAGAAAACAGGCAACCAGGTTTTAGAAAAAAAATATATCAGAGCACACAAACCAGAGGGCGGTGCCCATTTCTGAAGTGAAAGTAGCATTAATGCCAGTCTTCAAATGACTTGAAATTTTATTTATTTATTCATTCATTTTATAAAACAGGAAAACAGGAAATGCGGCCCATGGCCATCAAATAAGTGGACCTCTGATCTCAAACATAAAACAAGCAACAATGGTTCCTGGTTATAACAGGTCAATAGGTTGAGACAGATTCTTCAGCATTTGGCAGCCTGTCAAAGTAACAAATGATCTTGACGTCTGTGATAAGGGGGGAAATAATAAAGCCCTCTGGAAAGTGAGAGCTCTCCTAAATAGATTTCAACAAAGCTGCCATGAAAAGATTCCCTTCAC
Source organism: Aulonocara stuartgranti (assembly GCF_965226115.1). Classification (NCBI taxonomy): domain Eukaryota; kingdom Metazoa; phylum Chordata; class Actinopteri; order Cichliformes; family Cichlidae; genus Aulonocara; species Aulonocara stuartgranti. The sequence goes on from NC_138947.1 coordinate 20,259,019, forward strand.
AGGCCGGTGTCCTGTATGGGCTTTACAAACCAAATCCCAGAACTTCAGAGAACTAGCTTACACAATTCCTTTTATCCATAATGGACTTCTCAGACTCATCAAAAGCTGCTTTTTCCTTTGCCTGAACTTTCATCTTCTTGCTCTAATATCTGGTGGTCATTTGCTGACATCTCTAAGTATGACTAAACTTCCACAAATATCTTCCTGCCTCACTCAGGCCTCATATCATTCCATAATCAAACAGGACTTAATTTCCACTAAAAAATAAATAAATTAAAAATTAAAAAATGAAGCAACATGATTTACCACAGGATTAAGACATAGATATAGACACAGACAAACAGGCACACACAGACACAAACATGCATTCCCACCCTCATGAACACATATACAAATACTCAGCACTCACCCAACGTGGAGACAAACAGAAATCGACACCTTACACACACTCACACTCCCCAAACATACTCTACACCCCAGGTCCAGATATCCTCAACCCCGGAGAGACAATCGGCTCCTAGACCCAGGAGATGTTACCCTTTTCCCTGGGGTGGGGTCACGCAAGTAGTCCCTACCTGGGACCAGCTCCCCTGCTGACTCCAATGACTTCCACAAGCAGAGAAAGAGAGAGTAATGCATTGTGCTGAAAAATTATTAAATGATCTCAAGAGAAACTGCCTCTGCTTTCAAGGAGAAAACTTAAACAGGCACAAATTTTCAGCTCTAACTCCCATGTGCAGGAGTATTGCTACTGTGAATGAACGGAACGGAAACAAACCCATCCACCCAAACATGTGGTAATAATGAGTATGCGCCGTTTTGTGTGTGTGTGTGTGTGTGTGTGTGTGTGTGTGTGCAGTGCTTGTCTGTGCCACAGATAGCTTTTATCAAAATGTGACGATTAGCAAAAGAGTGGGTGAAGGTGTGTCACTGTGGAGACGGGTGTCAGATTATTTTTAATCCGTGATACAAGTCCTGCATAAATGCGTCAAAGTTCCGCAAAGCCTCGCTTTGCCCATCACTACCACTAACCCACAGTCAGCAGGCAATATGATTGCAATACTTTGTAGTATTAGAATTTGCAATGGTATTTGTGTCTTTACTACTTTTGCTTAGACCAGTGGATCACAGTGACAGTTGGACAGTTGGTCCTTGGTGGAGTGTTGTGCAGACACTATCAGGAATTAGTCCAGCATAATTTAACATAAGGAATCAAAAAACAAATACAAAGTGTGATTTGTGCATGCTTACTAATTATTTACTAATTCAATTAGATATTAATTATTTAAATTAAAAAAGTTGAAGACATTTACACCACACAATGACACACAGAAAAAATACAAAGGATATGAAACAGGTGAGTAAAATATGGACCAGTTTTAACAGTTTACAATGTGCTTGTTTTACACAAATTAAATGGAGAAACAGAGGTGTAGAAAATCTAACTTTTTTTTTTTTTTTTTTACCTCACCAAGCAGGACCAGGCAAAATATACAAGCTGTCAGTGCAGAAGCACCAGGTTCACAGTTTCATGGCCTGACCACAAGATACAGTCTGACTTAAGGGTTAACTCTGCCCTCTGCTGGTGAGTGTAACAAATGTGCAGAGGGCATTTAACCTACAGTAGACATGTTTTATACTCAAGACAAATTATTAATCTCATTAAGCTATGACAGAATGTCCAGAGAGAAAAGCATCCCGGGAAGAATTTGTTGAGTAACATTTTCCCAGAATGAGAACAATATTGCCCATTAAAGAGTGCTCACCTGTTGGACATTTCAAGCAAGTATTTATCCTTAAACAATCTAGGTAAGTTAGTATTGCCACACCTGATAGGATTTGGCTCAGATTTTATGCCTGATGATCTTTGAGGCATAACACTCCTATTTAATGGGGACTGGGATGTAAACTAGGAGTACACTAGCTGTGATGCCCTGAGGCTTGGTTTGTGCCTGCTGTCTTCTCTTGGTCCTGACTGGGGACCTTTTACATGTTAGGCAAATGTGTTCAGTCCAAAGAAGCACACTTACCCTTGCATAATAAAACATTTAAAATGTTACCTGAAAAGGTTATTAAACCAAAAACATGACAGCAAAATAACAGAGGGATTAGGAAATTATGTCCAAGTTCCAGTCCTTATTTTGCAGAGCCCCTACTTTAAGACGCAGAGGTGTGGAGATGACAGTGTGAGAAAAATGGTTCAAAGTGGAATTATTCATACACAAAACCACCAGATCAAAGAACATTCATCCGAGGGAAACCCACAATGAAACTCAAATTTTGTCGATTACATCATTCACAGTGGAGTACACTGGCTCGTCTTCCTCTTTCTCCTTTTCTAGTTCAGACTGTTTCAGGTCCATCTCTGTCATCATCTCCTCCTCCTCGCCCTTCACCATTTCATCTTCCTGTTTGTCTTTTATTGCTTTCTTAATTTCAGCATACTCCGTTTTTGTGCTTTCTTGCTTTCTCTCTGACTTGCTGTTTCTTTTCAATAGGGAAAAATCAATGTCTGCATACTCCACTTCTTGCGGAGCACCGCTGATTTCAGGCCCGTCTTTCTCTGCTGCCACACTTTCATCTTCGACTTCTTCTTGTGGGTTGGACTGATTGTCTTGTGTTTCCTGACCATCATATATGTGCTAGGTACAACGTAAATGATACAAGTCAATTACCAGCCTCCAAAAACCCAGTATTGCACATTAGATTGTGTCTATCTGGGTAATCTGCAATACTGCAATACTAATGTCAAAATCATGTCATGCAGTTCTTTCTTCTGTGGGTTGAAAATCAGGTTGATTCAAACCTAAATTACTTTTTCACAATGCTTACACATTCCTTACATTTTTCCATTAAGTTTAAGTTGTGGTGTTTGAAATAGCAGCAAGAAAGACAGAAATCATGGTGCTGACTGTACTATAAGACATACTATCTAACAGAAACTTCAATTTATGCATTTTTTTTGGTAAAACTCCTAATTAAAGATGAAAGTCTATTACATTGATTGTTTGATTAAAAATCTGATGTGGCTGTGTACAGAGGCAAAACTACAGAAATTCTGTCTTTATCCAACAAATTATGGACCTATATGTGGTTCAGCTTTCCTATGTTATAGTCCACAGTGTTTTCATGAAATAATCTTAATGAGAATAACTGGGATTATGTTGATTTATCTGTTTTCAGTGATTTAGGAGGATTATGCAAAACTTACCCTTTTGGGTAAATTTTTTGGGTAAAGAACCAATTAATTTTTGGTACTGATCTGTCCCTATTTTTTAAAATTGCAAAACTTTGAAGCAAATATAATCAAATATAATTTGATTATATTTGCATGTTCTAAATAAATTATATCTATCTAAAAAAAAAGATGAGTTTTCTTTTTCTCTGTCCTCTTTTATTGCATATATTTTCCTTAAGCAAATGCTGATGAAACAGACTGATAGAGGTTGGACGTAGTTCAAAGGCATCATGAATACACAGTAACCTATCTCCAGTACTTGTTTATCCTTGCAGATCTTTTAGTACGTTAAAACGATATAGAAAACCAAAAGACTAAATATGTATATTTCAGTAATGAGGATATTTGTGCACAATTAAATACTTTATAATTATGTAAAAAAGAAAAAGAAAAAAAAAAGCCAAATGAACATAAATACCTGTGGATCGTCTTGACTTGTTACCATCTCCAAAGTCTCATCCAAATTTCCAGAATTCTTTGTTTTTTTTCTGAATAAAAGGGTTTTACATTATTAAAGTCAAGTGTAAATACATCTATTTAAAAAAAACAAAACGAAAATATAATAAAAATAAGTGTCGTACCTTGAAGATTTTTTAATCAAACAGCAAACAACTGCAGAAAGAACTACTCCAATCAAAAAGGCAATGATGATTTCTAAATATCCCACGTTCAAAACCGATGAGTCAGCTGTACTCAAATGGAACAACATGAAAAAGGTAATTTCAAAGATGCTTTCAATTATATACAGTCCAATTAATTGATTTTCTAATGTTTTTATAAATGCAAAGGTCTCACTTATGAAAATTAGAATACATACCCACTGTATCGGACACACTTCGGATCATTAGATTTTTTTTTGCTTCTCCCTTTTCATTGTTGCTGACACATTCAACAGTGCTGTTGCCATAGTTTTTTACCTTTAGACTGACAGTGCTGTTGACTGTGTGGTTTGACACAGTCGTTTTGATAGCGTACTCTTTGTGGTTTCCAAGGAGCGGCCATTTGATGGTAGGTAAAGGAAACCCTTCACTGATACACACACAGGTCAAAACCTCTGCTTGAAGCACACATTCAGAGACATCCTGGATCTTTGAAAACCCTGAAAACACATGACCAGAAATATAAACAAGGTAAGGTATGATTTTAAGTGTAAATATGAACTTCACATCAAACAACCGTACTATCTACTTACAAGACACAATCACACTGACAGATGATGTTACAGTTGTGTCTGGATGTGTTGCTGTGCAGGTGTAATATCCCGAATCTTCTGCTGTGACATTCTGGATGACAAGTGTAGCTGAGCCACTGTCATTTTGCAGGTCAGTGTAAGCTCCAGTATCTTTGCTGTTTGTTTTAGAGCTAAGGTCTCTCCACATGATAAGGGCTGGAGGAAAACTTTCAACACTGCAGGTCAGATTCAGAACATCTCCCTCCTTTATGATTGTATTCCCAGTGATTTGAGGTGTCCTTATATCTGTGGAGAACATTGCAGTAGTTTTTTTCAGAATGAAGAAAATAATTGAAATAAAATGGGAAAAAATAATAATCAGCTTAGTTGTCCCCTGTGGTAACAACCATCATAAAACTATTCAAAAAGGTAAAGTCAAATTTGTCTCCAGATATTTTGCTGTACAGATGTATAGATATACAGTTCAGTGTATTCTTATCACATTTGGGATGACAAGTGTAGCTGATCCAGTGTCATTGTGCAAATTAGTTTCATTGTAAAGGTCTGTGCTGTCAGTTAAGTGTCAGGACTGACAAAGCCATCCACCACTAGCAAATGTCAGTGTTGCTGTCTTTGACAGGAAGTTGTAAGCAAGGAACATAGACGTTAACATAGATGCCAGATACTGTTGACAGCAATGCTAAGCATTACACCCAGAGCACAATGTGCCACAACTTTCAGTTAAGTTATTTTAAATAATAAGAAATGGTTTCCAATGGCTCTTTAATACATACATGTTGAGGCAGCTTGACATATTTAAAAGTGTCTGAATACAATATTTTTATTTACCTGAGTGAAAAAAGCTCTGTCTAAAGGATAAAATTGCTTACTCACACATCACTGTTATGTTGATGTTTTCCTGCAGGATATTGTTCATATGCTTTGCTGTACAGACGTACTGTCCAGAATGTTCAGTTGTAGCATTAATTATGGAGAGTGTGGCTGATCCAGTGTCATTGTGCAGGGTTATATCAGAACCAAGTTTAGACCACATAATCAGAGATGGAGGAAAACTTTCAACACTGCAGGTTAAGTTCAGAGTTTCACCCTCCTTCACATTTGTGCCCCCTGTGATGTTAACTTCCTTAACATCTGTTACACAGAAATAAAAATGACATATTAATAAAACTTCTCTTTTTCTCTTTCCTGTAAGACCATCTGACTAAGAGAGCACACTGCTTTCAAAAGAATTCAGCATACAAAGTTATATAGTGAAAATACTCACAGTTTACTTTTAAAGTTGAACCCTCCTCCGTAATTTTTTCCCCAGTGAAGCGGATTTTACAGGTGACATTGGTGTTGTGGTGTTCAGCAGAGGAGTTGAAAGTCAGAGTTGAAATGTGTCTTTGTGTGAAAGCAGTTAGAGTTTTAGTCCTGAAAGAAGTGCTGCTTCCTGTAATGTAAGATTCAGTCCCTCCTGCTCCACTCCATGTCCAGGTGATTTCAGGAACAGATCCAGAGCAGAGACCAGGAGCAACACAGGTCAGTGTGGCCTGCTGTCCCTCAGTCAGTGTGGGAAGCTTAACTCTGGGTTTCTGACTAAGACCTAGTGGAAACATAGAACGTAAGAATAATCTGGTTAACTGCCTGAAGTTCATCAACTACTTATATTTTGGCTTAAATTATAGGAAATTATGTTAAGCAGGTAGATGTGGAACATAAAGTGTTGTATTTCGTTCTAACAGCACACAGGGGTAAATAAATGTGCAAAATCACTTCATACTTGAGACAAAAAATGAATAAATAAAGTAGCACAAAAGCCAATATTTATTCTCAACATCCTTTTTTTGATGCAGTGTTTGTACCTTCAACTGAGACAGTTGTCTTTTGAATAGATGCAAATCCATCTCCTCTCCGATTCAGTTCACCATTAACTCTGATCCGATACAATCCAGAATCCGACTCTTTGAGATCATTAATGATGATGCTGCAGTTGTTCTGTCTTATATCAGGCTCTAAGAGTGACACACGTCCTTCAAAGCCATACTGAACACGGATATTGTTTTTGCTGTGAAATATTATTTCATCATCATAGATACAGCTTGAATTTGCTTCACATTTGTACCAAACTATATGTTTGGGTGTAAATCCAACAGCAGTAGTGAAAGAACACGGGATCACAACACAGAGTCCAGCCTCTGCTGTTAGTGTCTCACTAAGTGTGATGCAGTATTGTCCACTGCATTGTTGTGATGTGCCTGTTATTACAAAGGAGGAGGTAAAAAAAAGAGGAAAAGAATATTTGGTTCATCTGAATAGTTGTATAATGCACAAGTCAGGTGACAGTGATCTTATTAATTTATGTGAACTCTAAATTCTGTTACATGAATTTATACTTATAATTTGATTGCATGTCAAAAAAACACTTTTACTCTCCACACACACACACACACACACACACACACACACACACACACACACACACACACACACACACACACACACACACATAACCGCATAAAACAAAACACTAATAAAGCAGAATTAGAGGAATATAAAGAAGAAAACTCAAACCTGTTTCAGCACACACACAAAAAAGGAAAGTCGCCCAGATCAGAACAAACATCCTGACTTGACGTTCAGTCTCTCCCTCCAGAGACAAACTTTATTGCAGCAAATGAAGTAAAGAGAGATTAGAACAAAGGAAATGCAACATTTTACGTCACACATCGCAATACAGGATGTTGCATGCTTGGTTATTCCATAGTTATGTACCAGTTTTACCGACTGTGCCAACACCACTACCCTAAAGTTTTTATGGTAAACACACACAAAGATCTGTTCTCAAAAGATTCAAAAGGTAAACAAAAGCACTATTACAAAACAAACTGTTAGAACTGCATGTTCTCTGTCGTATTCCATGTAACTTTAGGTCATCTGTATCATTTCATGAATTCAAGAAGTGGCTTCCGTCTAGCAAGTTTTTTGACCAGCACAGTTCACACTTTTATATAATCCTGCGGCTCATTTAGGGTTTTAAAATATATTTTCCACAAAAAACATTAAATGTTTGTTTTTTTACCTCTTTTCTCTGGTCTTTCACCACTCCTCTCTCCACCGTGATCTCAGCTGACCTTTATCCTTGAAGTTTCTCTTCCTCACTTCTCTTTTTTCTTTCTTCCTTCTTTTTACAACAGGATTTCAGGAAGTGTGAGTACATGTTCAAATTGAATTAGGGCAGACCCACTTTTATGAAGTTATTATTTTATATCGCACTATATATGCTCTAATAAAAAAACTCATCAAGTAATGAAAAAAACAAACCTTTTTAAAAACAACAAAAAGATGCTCCATGACTGAAACTTTATAAAGATAGGTTGTTGCTGAGCACTGGGACAAGTTAAGTAGGTTTATTTCTAGGTTTGTTAGATACAATGAATACAAAAACAGGTGCAAGAGAAAAAGAGAAAGAGGCAGGATATGTGAGAGTCTCGGACATCGACAGAAGTATTTTTTGAATGTTAAATTCATGAAATACTCTCTGTTTGGTTATGTTCCTTAGATTTTGGTTTCATTGGTTTGGTTTGGTTGCTAGTGTGATTGTTTATGTCTTCAATACTTACATAACAATAACTATTTTAATGGTTTTGGGTTTATGTTTTCTTTTGATTTGCCTTCTGTTTATTTTGTCTGTGAAGGTTCTCAGTCATCCAGGGCATTCTAGTCTAAGGAGCTTGGAAAGAAAGGCGTCTCGACTTCTTTAGCTTTTTGAAGACGTTTCACTTCTCATCCGAGAAGACTTTCCAGTTCTAAGAGCAAATGGTGGAGAGTCCCAGATTTTAAACCCTATGGGAGTGTCCCCCTGTTTTATGGGCGCCCTATTGATCCTCTACCTAATCAGACACGCTGTGGTCGCAGATTTTGAAGCTATCCTGATAACCTTATCCCACCAACGATGTGGAGATTCAACTTTTCTTTTTTTTAGATCCAATTAAAATCAAGCACTCAAAAAGATGCTCTGGAAAAAAGTAGAATTCTTGGAACTGAGTTTAATACATTGAATCACATGAACAGCAGGAAAAATACATACAGACATTTAGCAAGAGAATTACATAGCAGAAAGCAAGCAAAGCAGTACAGCCTCAAGCACAGACAGCAAAGCAACACAGAGATGGACAGAAAGAAGCAGCAGGAAGAAAGTGCTGGGGTGTCATCTGGTCCCCTAATATATAGTGACCAGTATCCCTGCCCCCTGCTGCTGGGTAACTTTCCCACTCGTCCTGAATCGTCCAGAGGCCAGTCAGGACCCTTTGGCTTTTTCTTATCACAATAGGTCATGACACGGTCAAACATCGCACATTAATCCTAATTATTATATCTTACACAGCAAGTGGCACAATCTTATCTTATACAATAGGTTACATGCATAAAATGGTGATTCTCATATATAAAAACACTTTATTGTAGGTTTACAGTGTGTGTGTGTGTGTGTGTGATTATATCATATGATATTTTATCATGACGTGTTCAAGATCTCTGCTACAGTGTTACTGTTTTGTCTGTGCTGCATGAAAAATGTTGAGTGTGTAGTTACCGGAGTTGGAGAGTGAGCTATTCAGGAGAACTCTCCCCTTACATTAACTGCCCTGTTACTGTACCACCTTAATACACCATGTGCTTAAGACTCTACGTGAAAGTTAAAATATATATGTTCAGTGCAGATAGATATACAGTGTATATAGTTATTTTGTTTTTTAGTATTGTGTATTTTCTAGTTGATTCTGTTGTTCTTTATATTCAAGCAGATTTGTATCTTCAACTTGTATCAGGTCTTTCTTAGTCGATTAGCTCCTGTTGCTTTTTTTTTTTTTTTTTTAAATTTTGGCTTCTGTTTGATAGTGTGTGAGTTTGTTGTTCCCCAGTATCCTCTTATACTGTGTCTTCAATGTTGGGGTTGTTACTCAAAAAGTAATTTATTGCACATTGCTTGTTACATTTATTAAAAGTAATGCAGCACATTAGTTAACTACTTGTCAGAAAAAGTAATTTGTTATACTACTTGCTACATTACTTTTGCATTACTTAGCAATGATAAATATGCAGAGAAAGAAAAAGAACATATTATAATATGCAAATGCTGTTAAAGAACGTTCTGTGTAGAGTTCATGATGTGTGTGAATGATTTATAATGGGTTACATAATTTCACGAATATATATTTAGTGTTAAAAATGTCTTTATTTGAAATGTACATGTGTAAAGTGTAAGAGCTAGTTTTTCGTGACAACACCCTTAACGAGAGCACACGAGACTTTTCTATTCCCAAATAAAACATTAAAACTACACAACTTATACATGATCACACACTTGATTTGTCCATAACTAGTTTTTAACCTGTGCCTTAAACAAGTTGAATGTTGAGCATTTTCTAATAAATTGAGGAAGACAGAACGGACGTTCTGCCCAAATGCTGTCCGTCTGTGGGGTAAGCTAAAGGTTTATTGAAAGAAAAGCAACACAAGGATTTAAAGACGTCTTTTCAGGACAAGCAGTCAACAAGGTATTTGTCATTTGAGAAATGTTTTTATTTGTGTTTGGACTTAATACTTGTACTGTAAAGTTGCTAATTGGTTTGTACTATTCACTCTTGACCAGTTCTCACTGCGTACTGGCGATGGTGAAGCTAAGGAGGAGAGAAAGCCCAAGTAATAAATGCCCGTTTCAAAGAACCAACCTGTGTCTGTGTTGTCGTGAAGAGAACTACACAATAAATATGTGTTAATATAAATTAAACTGGGCAGATATCATTAAAAAGTATTTTAAATGTGCTATACTTGTAGGGTAGTGTGGACCAATTGAGAAGGACAAGAACTGAACTTTGAATCACAATAATCCTTCAAAATGTTCTTCTTAAAGTCATGATGACTGAATGCGACATCCTCATCTGTAATCTTACCTTCACTACTTTATGAAATGTTTATACATAAAATGAATATTGCATGGATTTGCACTACCATGAGTTGACCAACATGGCTGCTTCTTTCATGTTTCAACATTAGGGATCTGTGTATCAACTTTTTGACAACAATTCAGCTTTACTAAGAAGCCTCTAGAATAAGTTTTCTCATCATTACTATTTTTTGATCAAACAAATACTAAATGTCTACTTAATGTATACTAGTGTCTGTGTTTTAGGAAGAAACTCTCCTCCTGGCAGGGTTGTTGCATCACAGACTCAATCATATTCCCTTCAAAGAACAGAATTTTTTTTGTGCCAATTAAAATACGTTAGCATTTTGTAAAAATCTGCATTACTAAAATTCTATTCTAATATAAAAAGAAAGAAAGAAAGATGTGTTGTTGTTTATGTAAAGGGAATACTTAAAGCAATTTTAGGTGTCCGCATTTTGCTCATTTGCTGGTTCATTATTAGATTTCGGATAACTAAAATAAGTTAATAAAGCTGTAATGTATTTAAAAAAAACATGGATTTTTAAAAATGTACATTGCTGCAGCACTTCTTCTCTAACAGCTTATAGTTTAATCATACACATGTGAGCCACAGTTCATGTATTAAGCAGTCCACAGGTTAATATACAATGACCTTAATCTTTTAAACATTACTTGTTTATTCCTCTTCTAATTCATCTGTTTTCAGTAAGTTTGTCTTTTGTGAAGATTATGCAAAAATTCTTTTACTGAATTTCAATGAACTTGCTTTCAGCTATGTGCATATTAAAGGAGCAAATGAATTTTGACATACAAATGGTAAATGGCCTGTATTTATATAGCGCTTTACTAGTCCCTAAGGACCCCAAAGCGCTTTACATATCCAGTCATCCACCCACTGGTGATGGCAAGCTACATTGTAGCCACAGCCACCCTGCGGCGCACTGACAGATGCGAGGCTGCCGGACACTGGCGCCACCGGGCCCTCTGACCACCACCAGTAGGCAAGGGGTGAAGTGTCTTGCCCAAGGACACAACGACCGAGACTGTCCAAGCCGGGGCTCGAACCGGCAACCTTCCGATTGCAAGGCAAACTCCCAACTCTTGAGCCACGATCGCCGAACGATACAAGTGGCCCTCTTTCTTTAAAATTACAGAACCTTGAAGCAGGATGAGCCCTTAAGGACAACAAAATACTGCAACTGTAATCTAGTCCCTGTTACTGTTTCCATTTCTGATTTCCCATCAGCATTATTTTTTTTATCATGACCTTGCTCTGTGACCACATAAATCTGATGATTTTGATGTATTTGAATTACACAGATTTTTTTATTTTTTATTTTTTATTTTTTACAAAAGAATAGCCTGTACTACAAGCAATTTGTTCAGGCGCAGTGTTTGCTTTGAAAGAGAAAACACACATCCCTTTAGGGTTATGTCAGCAAGGGTATCCGGTGTAAAGATCTGCCAAATCAAACATCACATACGCCCCCTGAAGAAACCCCTTCTAAATGTGAGACTCTGTGAGTCTGTTTTTGCACATATCTTAAGGAATAACTGCCTGACACTTGTCCAAAAAAGCTGTAAAGTTCAACAGGTTTCACAACATTGTAAAGAAATGCAATTTTTCTAGCTGCCCACAGAGGTTGACAAATGTGCAAAAACCCCCATTAAGATAATAAAAACAGCTTTAACGATATACTTTTTATGTGCTCATTTTTAATCTAGCTTTTCAATTTAAAGGGTGTTAAAGAGAAATTACACATCAGTTATATGTAATAAACATACAAACTTACCAGGCAAACACAACATAAATGAAAATAAGCACAATTATGAGGACAGAAAAGTAAAGAGAAGTGCTGACAAATGATGAGCTGTAGTAAGAATAGAAGACTATAAATGTTAGGGTTAATGTGTTGTAGGTTGTCATTTAAAAAGCTAGAATGCTTTTGTTTGCTCCCTATGTAACCCATGCATATGAGTATGTGCACGACCTTCATAATGAGAAAAATCTGCCTTGAGAAGAACAGACTCAACTCAATGAAGGAAGCCACCTGGCGGGACAAGGTAACAACAACATCCTGGTAGGGCTGCACTCACATCGTATAACCACGCTTGCACAACACACTTTGTAAACATATATAGTAATTTGTCTTAGTTAACACAGCAACAAGCTTTATGAATATTCATGTGTGTAAACAATAAAAGCAACCTGCAGGGGGAAGCAAGTTGAAGTGGGTTGGAGACAACTGCTTCCCTCGCGGTGAGTGTAAACCAGAGCTCTGTGTGACCTCCTACCTGAGTGAGTTTCTGTTTATCCAGCAGTATCAGAGGTGAAACTCTGACATTGATTTGCAGGTGTTTGCTTGGCAATACACTGAATATGTTAGTTAGCAATGGTAAGGAAGGAACAAGAGAAAACTGAGTGTCTGGTGTTTTTTGACTTGGGCACTGTGTTTTCCTGTGCCCATCTATGAGGGTGTAGCCCTATTTTCTCACCTGCTTCTCCCAGCAATTCAGTTCAATTCAATTTTATTTATACAGCGCCAAATCACAACAACAGTCGCCTCAAGGCACTTTATATTGTATAGTAGACCCTACAATAATACATGCAGAGACAAAACCCCAAACAATCATATGACCCCCTATGAGCAAGCACTTTGGCGACAGTGGGAAGGAAAAACTCATTTTAACAGGAAGAAACCTCCAGCAGAACCAGGCTCAGGGAGGGGCGGCCATCTGCTGCAGCCTTTCTCAGTGGTCTTCTGCAGCCAGTGATCCATCAATGGCAATCAGCAGAATGACATTTAAGACAAGCTCAGCCCTTCACTCTGTTGTCAGCTACCTCACGGTGGTACCCAGGCTTTCATGCTAGTTGTTGTTCATGTTTTTTAAATAAAACTTTTTTTTTTTTTTTAGAAAAGCAAACAAAACACCACATTTTCAAAAGGTTTGGCAGGTGTTTTCTCGTTTGTTTGTTTGGGTTTTTAGTATTACTTAAACATTAAGTGGTAATCCAATGAGTGCCAGCAGTGGCCCACAGCTCAAGTTTGAGACCCCTGATTTAAAAAGATTGTTGCCTCTAATTTGTACCTGTGGATGATTTCTTAGGAAAAGTTCAAGGTAGAGTTGTAAACTTTTTTTGTGTCATTTTCCAGGTGATATATTCATCTCTGTAATTATTCCTCTGCCTGACTTTCTGGATGTTTGGCTGCTAGTCTTTTCTTTTCATAATTTCTACCTTGTCATGCTGTCAAACTCAGTGCTGACATCATTGGATGATCATGCCGGCCTTCTCTGAGCCAATCAGCATCCGTTTTGTGTGCTATAAATCTTAGTGGTCTTCTGTTGTTCTGCCTTTCAGACTCCTTTGTTTACAATTTTAATGGACTCTATGTATAAGTTGAAATAAAAAGTGTAGTTTATTACATGTAAAACATTCCCTACAATGCAATGTAAAAAATAACAAAACAATAACAGACTGCCATTACAACAGCACAGCTTTCTGAAACTTGTGACTGGAAATCTGACGCCTGACTTTTCAGTTTATATGTTGTGCAAGAACATCATAATCTGGTGACACATCTGCTTTTTGCAGTGACATGTAGGTTCTCTCCTCCTGATGTAGGTTCACCTTTTTTCTTGAATTCCTTTGATGAGAAGAAACAGAACCTCATTATTGTCTAAAAGTCTTGACTGCATTCAAAGAGTCAAACAAAAACATAAACATACATGTGGAGAAACATACCAGAGGAACCATATGTAGGTTATGCAGAAGGCATTCAAAGTGAGAGATACACCAGCAACAATCCAGGGAAGAACTGTACTGTAAGAACCACAGTGTTTCACACGAGCTGCTCTAAGACAGAAGAGAACACATGCAAACACACATACACACCAAACACACACAGATAGATATAATAAATAATAAATAAATAATTTCCCCCAAGGATCAATAAAGTATTCTGATTCTGTCAGGGCTCTGTGTGCGGGCAGGCGGAAATGTGGATCCAAATGCAGGACTCCGAGACGAAATGTAACTAAAACCACAGCTTTTATTGCTGGCATGAAACAAAAACAAAAACACAAACCAAACCAAACCATGAAACCAAGCAGGAACACACAGGCAGGGTCTGAGGGTACGACACGACACTGAGCACAGGAAAACACAGGGCTAATATACACAGGGTGGTAATCAGCGAATGGGCAACAGGAGGGAGACACAGCTGGGAGAGATCAGGGTTAACGAGACGGGGGAACCAAGCTGCACACACTAACATAAGACAAAGACTTTCACAATAAAACAGGAAACATGAATTACTAAACAAGCATGCAGACTTTACATTGAGAGACAGACAGACAGAGAATGACACATGGAACCTGAACTAAACTAAACGTGAGATATAACTGAGAACAAATCCTTAAGCACGGATAAACAGAAACAAGAAATAATAATCATCATCACTACGAGAATAAGAAAACAATCCATGAAGCAGAATTAAACCGAAATATAATAAACTCAAAATACTGGACTGTGACAGATTCTGATTAAAAATGTATATGATTACATATTGATATATATAAATTATGTTTCCTGGAGCCACAGCTGAGAAGCTAAACATCTCCCTGCAGGTTGCCAACCTCTGCTCTAAATTCATACTGTTGTGTAGCTACTGTAGATATCTCTGCACCGCTGACTGATGCGTAGTGTGCACAATGTTGTTGTGATATTTTGTTTATTGCAAATGTTTCCTTTGATTTGCACAGTTTGGATCTTTGAAAACTCTGAAAAGACATGATCAGAAATATAAACAACGTAATAACCAAGGTAAAATATGATTTTTAGTGAAATATTAACTTCACATTCAACATTGGTACGATGTACTGTCACATTCTGCATGACAAGTGTAGCTGAGACAGTGTTTTGCCCTCATTAACACTTATATTCCCATTGAGCTAAAGTTTCCATTTATCTGTGACACACATTCGGTTTATTAAGGAGGAAAAATATCTCAAATACTTAGTATATATATATATATATATATATATATATATATATATATATATATATATATATATAAAGAAAAGAAAAGAAAAGAAAAGAAAAGAAAAAAAAGAAAACAGCCTGCTGGTAAATTAAAAGAAAACCTGAAACCCTGACACATACAACGAGTTGATCAGGATGTTTGGCTCCATGTTAACAAAACATCTGAGAGGTAGGTACACGGACGCTTGGCTAGGTGAAAAATGTCTATTTGTCAACTCTATAAATGAATGTTGCCCTTGCTAGTTGGCAAGATAAATATTACTACTTATTTGTACTTTATTAATGTGTAAGATCAGTTAAGTGTCAGGACAGAAAAAGCCATCCACCATTTTCACCTGACTGAAAAAAGCAGTTTACTTACACATCACTGTTATATCGATGTTTTCCTGCAGGATATTGTTCATATGCTTTGCTGTACAGACGTACTGTCCAGAATGTTCAGTTGTAGCATTAATTATAGAGAGTGTGGCTGATCCAGTGTCATTGTGCAGGGTTATATCAGAACCAAGTTTAGACCACATAATCAGAGATGGAGGAAAACTTTCAACACTGCAGGTCAGGTTCAGAGTTTCACCCTCCTTCACATTTGTACCCCCAGTGATGTTAACTTCCTTAACATCTGTTACACAGAAATAAAAATGACATATTAATAAAACTTCTCTTTTTCTCTTTCCTGTAAGACCATCTGACTAAGAGAGCACACTGCTTTCAAAAGAATTCAGCATACAAAGTTATATAGTGAAAATACTCACAGTTTACTTTTAAAGTTGAACCCTCCTCCGTAGTTTTTTCTCCAGTGAAGCGGATTTTACAGGTGACATTGGTGTTGTGGTGTTCAGCAGAGGAGTTGAAAGTCAGAGTTGAAATGTGTCTTTGTGTGAAAGCAGTTAGAGTTTTAGTCCTGAAAGAAGTGCTGCTTCCTGTAATGTAAGATTCAGTCCCTCCTGCTCCACTCCATGTCCAGGTGATTTCAGGAACAGATCCAGAGCAGAGACCAGGAGCAACACAGGTCAGTGTGGCCTGCTGTCCCTCAGTCAGTGTGGGAAGCTTAACTCTGGGTTTCTGACTAAGACCTAGTGGAAACATAGAACGTAAGAATAATCTGGTTAACTGCCTGAAGTTCATCAACTACTTATATTTTGGCTTAAATTATAGGAAATTATGTTAAGCAGGTAGATGTGGAACATAAAGTGTTGTATTTCGTTCTAACAGCACACAGGGGTAAATAATGGGGAAAATCCCTTCATACTTGAGACAAAAATTAATAAATAAAGTAGCACAAAAACCAATATTTATTCTCAACATCCTTTTTTTGATGCAGTGTTTGTACCTTCAACTGAGACAGTTGTCTTTTGAATAGATGCAAATCCATCTCCTCTCCGATTCAGTTCACCATTAACTCTGATCCGATACAATCCAGAATCCGACTCTTTGAGATCATTAATGATGATGCTGCAGTTGTTCTGTCTTATATCAGGCTCTAAGAGTGACACACGTCCTTCAAAGCCATACTGAACACGGATATTGTTTTTGCTGTGAAATATTATTTCATCATCATAGATACAGCTTGAATTTGCTTCACATTTGTACCAAACTATATGTTTGGGTGTAAATCCAACAGCAGTAGTGAAAGAACACGGGATCACAACACAGAGTCCAGCCTCTGCTGTTAGTGTCTCACTAAGTGTGATGCAGTATTGTCCACTGCATTGTTGTGATGTGCCTGTTATTACAAAGGAGGAGGTAAAAAAAAGAGGAAAAGAATATTTGGTTCATCTGAATAGTTGTATAATGCACAAGTCAGGTGACAGTGATCTTATTAATTTATGTGAACTCTAAATTCTGTTACATGAATTTATACTTATAATTTGATTGCATGTCAAAAAAACACTTTTACTCACCACACACACACACACACACACACACACACACACACACACACACACACACACACACACACACACACATAACCGCATAAAACAAAACACTAATAAAGCAGAATTAGAGGAATATAAAGAAGAAGACTCAAACCTGTTTCAGCACACACACAAAAAAGGAAAGTCGCCCAGATCAGAACAAACATCCTGACTTGACGTTCAGTCTCTCCCTCCAGAGACAAACTTTATTGCAGCAAATGAAGTAAAGAGAGATTAGAACAAAGGAAATGCAACATTTTACGTCACACATCGCAATACAGGATGTTGCATGCTTGGTTATTCCATAGTTATGTACCAGTTTTACCGACTGTGCCAACACCACTACCCTAAAGTTTTTATGGTAAACACACACAAAGATCTGTTCTCAAAAGATTCAAAAGGTAAACAAAAGCACTATTACAAAACAAACTGTTAGAACTGCATGTTCTCTGTCGTATTCCATGTAACTTTAGGTCATCTGTATCATTTCATGAATTCAAGAAGTGGCTTCCGTCTAGCAAGTTTTTTGACCAGCACAGTTCACACTTTTATATAATCCTGCGGCTCATTTAGGGTTTTAAAATATATTTTCCACAAAAAACATTAAATGTTTGTTTTTTTACCTCTTTTCTCTGGTCTTTCACCACTCCTCTCTCCACCGTGATCTCAGCTGACCTTTATCCTTGAAGTTTTTCTTCCTCACTTCTCTTTTTTCTTTCTTCCTTCTTTTTACAACAGGATTTCAGGAAGTGTGAGTACATGTTCAAATTGAATTAGGGCAGACCCACTTTTATGAAGTTATTATTTTATATCGCACTATATATGCTCTAATAAAAAAACTCATCAAGTAATGAAAAAAACAAACCTTTTTAAAAACAACAAAAAGATGCTCCATGACTGAAACTTTATAAAGATAGGTTGTTGCTGAGCACTGGGACAAGTTAAGTAGGTTTATTTCTAGGTTTGTTAGATACAATGAATACAAAAACAGGTGCAAGAGAAAAAGAGAAAGAGGCAGGATATGTGAGAGTCTCGGACATCGACAGAAGTATTTTTTGAATGTTAAATTCATGAAATACTCTCTGTTTGGTTATGTTCCTTAGATTTTGGTTTCATTGGTTTGGTTTGGTTGCTAGTGTGATTGTTTATGTCTTCAATACTTACATAACAATAACTATTTTAATGGTTTTGGGTTTATGTTTTCTTTTGATTTGCCTTCTGTTTATTTTGTCTGTGAAGGTTCTCAGTCATCCAGGGCATTCTAGTCTAAGGAGCTTGGAAAGAAAGGCGTCTCGACTTCTTTAGCTTTTTGAAGACGTTTCACTTCTCATCCGAGAAGACTTTCCAGTTCTAAGAGCAAATGGTGGAGAGTCCCAGATTTTAAACCCTATGGGAGTGTCCCCCTGTTTTATGGGCGCCCTATTGATCCTCTACCTAATCAGACACGCTGTGGTCGCAGATTTTGAAGCTATCCTGATAACCTTATCCCACCAACGATGTGGAGATTCAACTTTTTTTTTTTTTTTAGATCCAATTAAAATCAAGCACTCAAAAAGATGCTCTGGAAAAAAGTAGAATTCTTGGAACTGAGTTTAATACATTGAATCACATGAACAGCAGGAAAAATACATACAGACATTTAACAAGAGAATTACATAGCAGAAAGCAAGCAAAGCAGTACAGCCTCAAGCACAGACAGCAGAGCAACACAGAGATGGACAGAAAGAAGCAGCAGGAAGAAAGTGCTGGGGTGTCATCTGGTCCCCTAATATATAGTGACCAGTATCCCCGCCCCCTGCTGCTGGGTAACTTTCCCACTCGTCCTGAATCGTCCAGAGGCCAGTCAGGACCCTTTGGCTTTTTCTTATCACAATAGGTCATGACACGGTCAAACATCGCACATTAATCCTAATTATTATATCTTACACAGCAAGTGGCACAATCTTATCTTATACAATAGGTTACATGCATAAAATGGTGATTCTCATATATAAAAACACTTTATTGTAGGTTTACAGTGTGTGTGTGTGTGTGTGATTATATCATATGATATTTTATCATGACGTGTTCAAGATCTCTGCTACAGTGTTACTGTTTTGTCTGTGCTGCATGAAAAATGTTGAGTGTGTAGTTACCGGAGTTGGAGAGTGAGCTATTCAGGAGAACTCTCCCCTTACATTAACTGCCCTGTTACTGTACCACCTTAATACACCATGTGCTTAAGACTCTACGTGAAAGTTAAAATATATATGTTCAGTGCAGATAGATATACAGTGTATATAGTTATTTTGTTTTTTAGTATTGTGTATTTTCTAGTTGATTCTGTTGTTCTTTATATTCAAGCAGATTTGTATCTTCAACTTGTATCAGGTCTTTCTTAGTCGATTAGCTCCTGTTGCTTTTTTTTTTTTTTTTTTTTAATTTTGGCTTCTGTTTGATAGTGTGTGAGTTTGTTGTTCCCCAGTATCCTCTTATACAGAATGTTGGGGTTGTTACTCAAAAAGTAATTTATTGCACATTGCTTGTTACATTTATTAAAAGTAATGCAGCACATTAGTTAACTACTTGTCAGAAAAAGTAATTTGTTATACTACTTGCTACATTACTTTTGCATTACTTAGCAATGATAAATATGCAGAGAAAGAAAAAGAACATATTATAATATGCAAATGCTGTTAAAGAACGTTCTGTGTAGAGTTCATGATGTGTGTGAATGATTTATAATGGGTTACATAATTTCACGAATATATATTTAGTGTTAAAAATGTCTTTATTTGAAAGCTTAACTCTGGGTTTCTGACTAAGACCTAGTGGAAACATAGAACGTAAGAATAATCTGGTTAACTGCCTGAAGTTCATCAACTACTTATATTTTGGCTTAAATTATAGGAAATTATGTTAAACAGGTAGATGTGGAACATAAAGTGTTGTATTTCGTTCTAACAGCACACAGGGGTAAATAATGGGGAAAATCCCTTCATACTTGAGACAAAAATTAATAAATAAAGTAGCACAAAAACCAATATTTATTCTCAACATCCTTTTTTTGATGCAGTGTTTGTACCTTCAACTGAGACAGTTGTCTTTTGAATAGATGCAAATCCATCTTCTCTCCATTTCCGTTCACCATTAACTCTGATCCGATACAATCCAGAATCCGACTCTTTGAGATCATTAATGATGATGCTGCAGTTGTTCTGTCTTATATCAGGCTCTAAGAGTGACACACGTCCTTCAAAGCCATACTGAACACGGATATTGTTTTTGTTGCTGTGAAATATTATTTCGTGATCATAGTCACATCTTGAATATGCTTCACATTTGTACCAAACTATATGTTTGGGTGTAAATCCAAAACCAGTAGTGAAAGAACACGGGATCACAACACAGAGTCCAGCCTCTGCTGTTAGTGTCTCACTAAGTGCGATGCAGTATTGTCCACTGCATTGTTGTGATGTGACTGTTAATACAAAGGAGGTAAAAAAAAAAAAAAAAAAAGAGGAAAAGAATATTTGGTTCATTTGAATCGTTGGATTAATTTATGATGAATTCTACTTCAATAATGAATACTTATAATCTGAATGCATTTCAAAAAAACACTTTTAATACTCACACACACACACACACACACACACACACACACACACACACACACACACACACACACCTGCACATATAACCGTATAAAACAAAAATGATAAAGCAGAATTACAAGATTAGAAACAAGAAGAATCAAACCTGTTTCAGCATTACTGACTCTTTTACACAAAAAGAAAGATGCCCAGATCAGAACAAACATCCTGACTTGATTCTCAGCACGTGCAGTCTCTCCCTCCAGTGAGAAACTTTATTGGAGCAAATGAAGTAAAGAGATATTAAGGGAATTCAACATCTTACATCACACATTGTAATAGAGGATGTGGCATGCTTGGTTATTCCGTAGTTATGTATGCCTACATCATTACCCTAAAGTTTTTCTGGTAAACAAAGATCTGTTCTCAAAAGATAAATGACCAAAGCAAAATATTTTTTACAGCTCAACAAAAGCACTAATGCAATAAAAACTGTTACTACTGTACTGAACAGTGGATTCTCAAACTAACACATTTTTTGACCAGCACAGTCAACACCTTTATACAATATTGTTTAGTGTTTTAAAGATATTTTGAAAAAAACATTAAATGAATGTTTTTTGTTTTTTTTTTACCTCTTTTGTCTATTTCTTCTTCAGTCTTCTATCCACAGTGAAAGTCTGCTGACTTTTAATCTTCAAGCTTCTCCTTTTCCTTTCTTCCGTATTTTTACAGCAAGATTTCAGGAAGGGTGTGATACATTCAAACTGGATTACGACACATTCACTTTTATGAAGTTATCTGATGTGCACATAAGTGGTCCGCAGGTGCGCACAATAAAAGACGCGAACCAGATAAGAACGTGCGTTTGCGTAAATAGGATTTTCTGGTTGAGGACAGACATTTGTTTAGAACTCTTAAAGATGTCGAAGAAGCAAGCTCCTTTAAGCAATTACTTTGGTGTTCCTCCACCTCCAAAGAAATGTCAGAAGGAGCCCGAACCGCAAAAGAAGCGCGTATTCTAGGAAAAGTGGTTGCAGGAGGTGAACTGGCTTCAAACGAATGATGAACGCACAGAGATGTGGTGCAGAATATGCCGTGAAAATCCCAGCAGACAAAAACAGTGACTTTTATATGTACGCAAACGCACGTTGCAACTTCTTATCTGGTGCGCGTCTTTTATTTTGACAGCGAATGCGCACCACTTATGTGCACCCCTGTAACACTATATATGCTCTATATTATATAATAAAATAGTCATCATCAACTCATAATTACAAAAAAAACCCAAACTGAAAAAGTTTTTCAACTTTGAATTCATGTTTATTATTAAATATTCTCTGTTCGGTTATGTCTCTTTGGGTTTGTGGTTTTGAATTCTTAGCAAGCGGTTCAGATTTTCATTATTTCTCTGGAAATTATTTGCCTTTTTTTTAAATATAGTTTTAGGTTTCAGTCAGAGTCAGTTTGCATGTCCCTGCTTTCTGCTAAATTATTTTATCCCCCCCCCCCCCCGTGATTTTTAGACCTGCATGTTGAAACAGTCTGCAGTGCAAACAAGCATAAAATCAGAAACTGATTGCAATGACATGGTCCTGGGTCTGTTTTCCAGTTTAGTTTATTTAAGTATTATAAATTCCTGGCTTGCCTAATGTTTATGTTGACTCTTGTATTTGTCCCTCTTACTCAATGCAGTTACCCTCTTAGCAGCTGCCTTGGTTTTATTCCCCTCTTTGTCTCAAGCCCGGTGCACTTAGTCTTTTCATGTGACTGTTTTCCCCCTTCAGTTATCTCACTTCCTGTTTTATTTTGGTAAGTCTGCTATTTCTGTAAGTAGAGGTTTTCAGTTCCCTTTTGTATTTTGTGTTTCACCTTTTTTGTATTTTGGTCATCAGCCTAAATAAACGGCTTGTTTGTTTCACTCAGTCTATCTGTGAGATTACATTTGGGCCCTCCTCTCCACTACATACCTATGACATATGATCCTGTATTTGCTTGTGTTACACAATTCAGACTGCTACAGCATGAATAGGTGTTCTGACTTTGACTAAACCATCAGACATGGTGCAGCAGCACCAGGATCACAACTCCACAGTATCTGACTTGTCATGTACCGCTGCTGGGTTACACTGCCCCCTATTGGTGAATGGTGTGAAGGGTAGAGGAGAAAAAAAACTCACTACAAACAAAAGTGTCAAATCTCACTGTTTTTTTTGTTTTGTTTTGTTTTTGTTTTGTTTTTTTCAGTTTTATATGTTAGGATTTTTTACCCTACAATATTAAATGCCTTGAGGCAACAGTGATTTGGCTCTGTATAAATTTAATTTATGTCATTCAATTTTAAATGCCACTGGAACAATATGGTGGATACCCATGCCAACATAACATAAGGAAATTTCTTACAAGCTGGAGGGTTTCAGAGAAAAGAAAATACATGACCTTAGATATGAAGTTTGGTAACTGGGAAAAATACATTACTGAGAACAAAATATTAAGTAGCTGTATGGTAAAAAAGGGCAACTGTAAATAAATGTACACACTTTTAATTATATCTTTTCAATGTTTCTGACAAGACAATCTCAGGGTGGGCATTTGCCATCTCAACAATAAAACAGGAAAAAATCATTCCACAACACATAGACTTAAGACTAAGATTAAACTGAAGATTTTAATATAATAAAGACATATCTAAAATTTGTATCAACTGTGACATTTTTCTAAAATATCATGCTATTTCGGATAATTTGAGAGACAAGCTGACACTGGAACATTTGATTATTTATTCTTTGAAACTGAAAAACCATATTGGCCACAAGCACTTTTTCCTGACCATGATGGAGATTTAAAACAAATTCTTATCCTTATGTCCGTCTTCCTTTTCTGGAAAACAGTCTTTTATCTCCAGTACCACCACCTCCCCCTCTTTCACCTTATTCTCCACCATCATCTCCACCTTCTTCTTGTACTACTTTCTTAATTTGAGCATCATTTATCACTTTCCTCCTTAATGCTTCCCTGGCACTATTTCTTTTCAAAGGGATAAATTAGTGTCAGCATACTCCACTTCTTTTGGTCCACTGTTTAAGATCAGAGTCTGATTTTCTTCTAATAGGGAACCATCATATACCTGTTAGATAGAAAGTAAATAATATTAGTTGTTCATTTCTATCTGGTATCTTTACATTCTTTTGTTATTAAATTGTTGTGACTTTTTTTGGCCTGATAATCAACTTGATGCAACGTTGAATCTTGAATTACTGTCATGCTTTGCAGTTTTTGTATTTGTTGTTTTTGATCATGGCTGTTAAAGATGCATTTTTGCTCATTTATAGGTTCATGATTAGATTTTGGTTCACCAGAATAAGTCTGCAGGTTTCAGTGTTATAAAGCATCTCTTTTCCTGCTTAGTCTGCAAGTCCAGTCTGCTATGATTAGTGAATTTGTTTGGTTGGCACACAACCTTAATTGTACTGTATCTGTAGTCATAACTCTATGAGCATGGGTAACAAAACGTTATAGTTTGACCATACACATTTCAAACTGAATCCCAACACAATTCATAAAAATGTTTTCAGGCTTTAACACTTGCAAAATAACTGGCATTATGAGCAGTTATTTCTCTTCTAACGCATATGTTTTCAGTTGATCTGTTAGTGAAATTATGCACAAATTAACTTTCTCAATTTGAACTAAACTTGGTGGACAGACAAATGGTGGGTATGTAAAAGAAATCAGTTCATTGTGGAATGAAAATGGCCCATTTCCTTTCAAATTGTAGAAACCTTTTTTACAGTTTAAATGAAACTTCTTTCAATGCTTAAAAAGTTAAAACTTCACTATAATCCACATGCAGTACTTTGGTTTATTTTAATTGGTTTTAATGTTTTTAATTTCAAAAGCTTTGGATCTTTGCAACTTTGCAGACTTTTAGTAGTGCAAAAACAATTATGAAATATTAATCAATAAAGTGGAAATATGGCCACTTCAGCATTCTAGACATGTGAGCAAAAACTCATATAATACCAGTTATATTAAAAAAAAATGCCACATGAACATCACTACCTGTGGATCATCTTGACGTCTGTCCATCTCCAAAATCTCATGAAGGTTTCCAGAGCTCTTCTGTTTTTTTCTGAGAATTATATTTTTTAAGAAGCAAATTCATGTTCAGCCTTATTTACAGAGAAAACCTAATAATAATTAGAAAAGTAAATGCTGTACCTGTAATACTTTTTGGCCAAAAAGCAAACAACTGCTGTAAGAAGTGTCCCAATCAAAAAGGCAACGATGACTTTTAGGTATCCCTTGCTTAAATCTAACGGTTGCTCTGCACTCAAAGGAACAACATGGAAAAAAAACACATTTTTACTTCATTATATTTTGCACAAGTTAAATGTTTTCTTATGTGTTACTAAAAAAATAATTGTTGCGGTCAAAAATTGTTTATTTGAAAACATACCATATTTTTTAGAGTTGTTGTGGATTGTGAATTTTTCTTTAGCTTCTTCATTTCCATTGTTGCTGACACATTCAAGAGTGATGTTGCCATGCTTTTCTACATTTAGGCTGACAGTGCTGTTGACTGTGTCATTTGACACAGCAGTAATGACAGAGTACTCAGTGTTGTTCTTGAGGGGCAACCACTGGATGGTAGGTAAAGGAAACCCTTCAATGATACACACACAGGTCAAGACCTGTGACTGAAGCACACATCCTGAACCATTTTGAATATTTGATAGCCCTGTAAAAAGAAATGCCAGATCATAAAAAAAAGTAAATTGTGAGTTTGGTATGAATATGAATTTCAGATTCAAGATTAGTGCTGTCTACTTACAAGTCACAGTCACTCTGACATTTACGGTCACAATTGTGTCCAGATGTTTTGCAGCACAGATGTACTGTCCAGAATCTTTTGCTGTCACATTTGGGATGAAAAGTGTTGCTGATCCAGTGTCATTGTGCAAATTAGTGTGAATTCCACTCTGAAGATTTGTGTTGTCACTAACTTTTTTCCACCCAATAAGAGCTGAAGGGATACTTTCAACACTGCAGGTCAAATTCAGAACATCTCCCTCATTAAGAGTTGTATTCCCAGTTATCAGTGGTCTCCTTTTATCTGTGGAACAGAATTCAGCAATTTATAATATGGAGGGCAAAAAAAGAATTGTTCAAGATAACCTTTAAAGAATCATGAAAGACTAAGTTTCCTTGTTCCTCATACTGCTCTCCATGATTCACATCCCAACACTAAAAGAGGGAATATCCTTGGGAATAGAAGTAATATTGGTATCTCATCCATAATTAGATTTCAATTCACTTGTATTTCTCTTTTTCGAATTCAAACATTGAAGGCAAATCACACTCTGTGCTATGGAACGTTTTCTTGAGAGTCAGGTGTTTGGGAATGGAAAGAGAGTACCCAAATGCAGGACACACATACTGACTGACTATGGGCATGGTGTTTATTATAAAGATGGGATGAACAGAACATGGAAGGTTGAACTAAACTGATTAAGTGGACTGAACTGACAACACACATAAGGAATAGGCAATGACGAGACAAGAAACTGAGGGAAACTGAGGGCTTAAATACACTGCATATTGACAATGAATGGAAACAGGTGAGAACACAGCTGACCTAAATATAGTAGAAGATTGGTACTGTCTACTTACAAGTCACAGTCACATCAACATATAAGGTCAGAGTTGTGTCCAGATGTTTTGCTGTACAGATGTAATGTCCAGAATCTTCTGCTGTCACGTTCTGGATGACAAGTGTAGCTGATCCAGTGTTATTGTGCAGATCAGTGTAAGTTCCAATATGAAGGTTTGTGTTGGAGCTAGGTTTTTTCCACACAATAAGAGCTGGAGGGATACTTTCCACACTGCAGGTCAAATTCAGAACATCTCCCTCTTTAACAGTTGTATTCCCAATGATCAGAGGTTGCCTTAAATCTGTGGAGCAGATTTTAGTAATTTATTTAAGATAAAGAAGGATGAAATGGCTAAAACAAAAATATTGGAATATTCTAATGGATGACAAAACCTTTGACACAGAGAGTGATTTTGTACAATACTTTTTCCATGTAGGGGGCATTTTGGCTAGCATGTTTCGGCTTTATTTTTGCCTTGATGATGCAGTGAGGGACACCAATGTCCTCGTTATTTACAGTATGGAGGGAAACAAAATAATTATTCAAGATACCTAAACACAGAAAGTGGGAATATCTTTCGATAAGATGATGTCTGACCATTCTCAAGTAAAATAGGCAGCATGTTTTTGTTGGCATGGTTTAAGTTTCCTTGTTCCTCATACTGCTCAGTATTATTCACATCAAAACACTAAAAGAGGGAATATCCTTGGGAATAATAGTTAGTAATGTCATTAATAACATTAATGCAATTAAAATCAATTTTTTAATACAGTGGCAAATCAATCGATAATAAGTTTCCTTGGGGTAGTGTTTAGTACTTACATATGCTGGTAAGGTAGTCATAATTTGGTCTAAACATTTTAGGAAGTGTTTTAATTAATGTGGACTTTTGATGATATGATATTTTGTATTGATGAAGGGTCATAATAAGATCATCTATGTTATCTCTCTTTCAATTTACCAATTCACCTCTATTTCTCTTTTAACAATTCAAAAGTTGAAGGGACATCACACTCTAAATTTTGGAACACTTTATTATACCTTTAAATAAAAGTATGGCTACTTTTCCAATATATTATAGTGAAATATTAGTGCTGTCTACTTACAAGTCACAGTCACATTGATGTAAGAAATCAGAGTTGTGTCCAGATGTTTTGCTGAACAGATGTACTGTCCAGAATGTTCTGCTGTCACATTCTGAATGACAAGTGTAGCTGATCCAGTGTCATTGCACAGATCAGTGTAAGTTCCAATATGAAGGTTTGTGTTGGAGATAGGATCTTTCCACACAATAAGAGCTGGAGGGATACTGTCCACACTGCAGGTCAAATTCAGAACATCTCCCTCTTTAACAGTTCTATTCCCATTGATCAGAGGTTGCCTTGAATCTGTGAAACACATTTTAGTAATTTATTTAATAAAGAAAGGATGAAATGGCTAAAACAAAAATATTTTAATATAAATTTAACACCAAAAGAGGGAATGTCTTTCAAAAAACTGTTCCATTGCTCCAGTAGTTTTCCAGAGAAACAATGCCAAATTGTACAGTAGCTGCTCTGGCAGTGCATTGTGGCCTGATAACTACTGTTTTATTTTTGAAAATGTATTTCTATTTTCTTACCCACCTTTATCTTTATGTCATGACATTTAAAACAGGCTTACTGTAACAATACAGATCAAGGTTTTTGGCTACCTATCATGTTTATACAATTATGTGAAATTCTAAACTTTACTAGAAGGTTAGTACTGTCTACTTACAAGTCACAGTTACACTAACATAAGAAGTCACGGTGGTATTCAGATGTTTTGCTGTACAGATGTACTGTCCAGAATGCTGTGCTGTCACATTTGGAATGGTAAGTGTAGCTGATCCAGTGTCATTATACAGGTAAGTTCCACTATGAAGGTTTGTGTTCCTACTAATTTTTTTCCACACAATAAGAGCTGGAGGGAAACTTTCAATACTGCAGGTCATATTCAGAACATTTTCTTCTTCTACAGTTGTATCGCCAGTGATCTGAAGTTTCCTTTTATCTGTGGGACACACAAGTAAAGTGGGATGAAACAATGAATGTAATACTAAAAAAAACCATTAAAAAATAACCTTTGATCCATACAGTGATAGGATCCAATATTTTTCACACTGAGGGAAATTTTCTGTTTTGGCTTTATTTTTCTCTAATAGTGCTCTCCACTATAGTCACTGAAACACCAAAAAGAGGTAGAATGGTCTTTCATCTATCAGAAACAATACCGAAGCTGACTACCTGTCAGGTTTATAAACGTATGTGTATTAGTGAACTGCAGATTTGAGAAGATTATTACCGTCTACTTACAAGTCACAGTTACGCTGACATTTACAGTTAGAACTGTATCCAGATGTTTTGCTGCACAGATATATTGTCCAGAATGTTCTGCTGCCACATTCTGGATAACAAGTGTAGCTGATCCAGTATCATTGTACAGATCATTGTTAGTTCCATTGTAAGGATTTATATTGGAAGTCAACGTTTTCCAAACAATAAGAGCTGGAGGAAAACTTTCAATGCCGCAGGTTAGATTCAGAACATCTCCCTCTTTAACGACCGTTCTCCCAGCGATCTGAGGTTTCCTGTAATCTGTGCAGCACATTTACTTGGTTTATTTAAGGAAGGAGACAATAACATATAACCATTTACCACAAAAATATGAGTGAGCTTCTGCACTAAATTGTAGATGCTAATGTTAACAACAAACTAAACTGATACAGTGTCTTTAACATGTGCACAGTTATTTTCTATCAATCAGCATTTAAAGGACAATTTGATCATTGTAGAATCTCACTGGAGGTTTTCTCTTGAATATACACACAATATTTACAATGTTTCCATTTCTATAACTACATTCATTTTCCAGGAATGTTCTTTATGAAAGTAATCCTGTCTCTTTTTCAGAAGACCGTTTAAAAAAATTGTTTTTTTCTTTGAAAGCACAAAATTGTGAACTTACACATCACCCTTACAGTGACTTTCTCCTTCAGAGTATTGTTCATATATTGAGCCGTACAAACATACTGTCCAGCATGTTTTGTTGTTGCATTTAGGATTATAAATGTTGCTGATCTCGAATCACTTTTCAGGTTTGTGTCAGAACTAAGTCTGGACCACCTAATCAGAGATAGAGGGAAACTTTCAACACTGCAGGTCAGATTCAGTGATTCATGCTCCTTCACCCTTGTAACACCACGTATTTTAACTTCTTTCAAGTCTATGAGTCAAAAAGACAAAAAAAATAACTTCCTTACATTTTTCTCCCCAAAAGTTGTACAATTCAACAAGGTTCACAACATTTTATGTTTGTAGCAAAGTACTCACAGTTCACATTCAAGGTTGAAGTCTCTTCTGTAATTGTTTCACCTGTAAAACTGATCTTACAGGTGACGTTCGTGTTGTGATGTTTAGCTGATGGGTTAAAGGTCAAAGTTGAGACAGGACTCTGTGTTGCATCAGTCAGATTCTCAGTCTTGTAATCAGTGCTGTTTCCTGTAATGTAAGATTCAGTCCCTCCTGCTCCTCTCCATGTCCAGGTGATTTCAGGAACAGATCCAGAGCAGAGATCAGGAGCAGTGCAGGTCAGTGTGGCCTGCTGTCCCTCAGTCAGTGTGGGAATCATTACTGTGGGCTTCAGCTTAAAACCTAATGGAAACAATTCATTTTTGATTTTTGGTTATACATTTAGGGTGTTTAAGACTTCAAGCATGTTTTTGTTTTAGTCTACATTTTTATACCTTTTACATAAACAGTCACTCTTGGAGAGAATGAAAATCCATCAGGTTTTCCATTCAGTTCACCAATAACTCTGAGGTGATATGATCCAGAATCAGACTGTTTTAGCTTATTAATGAAGATGCTGCAGTTGTTCTGGCTCAGATCAGGCTCCAAAAAGGACACTCGGGCTTTAAACCCAGATTGAACTTTAATGCTGTTGTTGGTGTGAAATATCATGATTGGATTACCACATCTTGGTTCAGATACTTCACATTTATACCAAGCTATATGTTTAGGTGTAAAGCCATCACCAGTCCTATAAGAACACGGGATCACAACACAGAGCCCAGCCTCTACTGTTACTTCTCCCTCATTGAGAGTGACACAGTATCCACTGACACAGTGTTGTCGTCCCCAGGCTGAGGCACCTATTAATGCAAGGGAAATATAAAAAAATAGACAGTTTTTAGTTTCAAACAGTAAAAGATCGTGTCTGATCCTTGATACATTACTACTTGAGACAGTAATAATACTAAATTATCATAAATTCTGGTTGATAATAGATCATTTATAATCTGGATACATGTTATGAAACAGTTTTATATGCAAATGTTAAAAGATTATTGAATATCAGCTGAATTAGGAGGTTACTTAGAAGAAGATACAAACTTATGTCAGCACTGCTACATGTCACAGAGGAAAGCAGAGCTGCCAAGATGAGGACAGACATGCTTGATATCCGATGCTCGACACGTTGAATCTCTTCCTCCACTGGACAAATTTGTATTAATGCTAAAAATAAACATTCGGAAATTACATTAAATGAAAGACTCCAGCTACAGTCACACATCTCATGAAAGTCACATCTTATGTCACATGCTTATTTATGTTGTAATTATGATGTGTACATCCTTTACCGAGGACTACGGCTGCTCCAAAGACTTAATCTTTATATAGTTAAGCACTTAACAGGACAGTTTTATGTTATCTGTATCAATGTATTATACACAGTTAACTCATAGTTATTACAGCAGTGAGATCAATAATAGTTTAGTATAAAATAAATAAGATAAAAATTGGTTAAATAATATAACAAAATATGGTTCATCTGCAGTTTAAAGTATAAACTTGAAAACCATCTTTACCTATTTTTGTCTTGTTCTTGTTCTCTCTTCTGTCCGAACTGATCTGTGCTGACGTTTTAATTCAAAGTTTCTGTTCCTCACTTTTTTCTATTTCTTCCTTCGTTTTGCAACAGGATTCCCAGATGTTTATCAGCATAACACTGAACTTTACAGACTGGCTTTGATAAAGTTATTATTACATCACACATACGTATCATACATATCACATATGTATGATATACATATGTTTCATTTCATTGATTGAATAATTAGTGTTTAGTAGGAAAAATGTTCTTTGAGGAATTTAAATACCAGTAAAATCATATCATTGTGATTATTGTGTTTTTTTTATTTTTTTTATTTTTTTTTCTGTGACTTCAACAGAGTAACCCACAAATAGAACAACTATATTGCCATTAATGGGCTTTGTCAAAAACTAAAAACTGCATGTATTAAAATGGTAGATTAAATGGAGTAAAATGCCCAAAATAAAATAAAGAATGCCACTCAGCATTTCCCCATTTCAGCTGCATACAACATCTCTGCAAATACTTCAGCATTTTTTTTTTTTGTGTAACGTATTTGTATTGTGTGACAGCTGTACTGTGTATTTTAACACCATATAAGGCACTGATGTGCTCGCTGTATCTATGGAAACCTCTTGTTAAGCTTGAGGTGTAACATTGTGTGTGTGTGTGTGTGTGTGTGTGTGTGTGTGTGTGTGTGTGTGTGTGTGTGTGTGTGTGTGTGTGTCATTCCAGTCTGACAGCTTGGGGGGAAGAAACTTTTCCGTAGTCCTGTAGTGAGGGCCCGGATGCTCTGGTACTTTTTCCAGAAGGCAGCTTCTAAAATCTCAGATGAAATGCATGTGAATTGTTGGACAATTTCAGATGATCTAAAGTACCCCAGTGACTGACTCAGGGTTTAAATGAACTCTCCTTCTGGAACAGAAAGGCCAGAGTTTCCTTCTTTTCTTTTTTTGAGTTGAACTTTTTTCTTGAGTTCTTGTATAAGAAAATAGAAAAGTGAGGGGAGAATGTAAGATTGCTATAGGGTCAACACGTGTGGTGCTTTTAACTTGGAGCCGAGATACCACATGCTTTAAAAAGAATGAGTGACAATTCCAAGTCAATAGCCAGGATTGCAGTATGTTGGTCTATTTTCTAATACCAATGAGAAAATGTGCTGCTGAAAAGAGCTGAAGTAATCTACAGTAGCAGAGAAAACAAAAGCATGAATAACATTTTCATGACATTTAAATCTGGAGATGGCTGTTATTGAGAGTGTGGGCTTTTCTCATTTCTCTCACATTTTATGCTTCCATTTCTTTCTTCTCCATCCTTCTGCCTGTAATTTGGAAATTTATCTCAGTGTGTTGCCTTAGAGGAATTCCTAGTTCCTAAAATACATCTGGAGGAGATGGGAATGAGGACCTCTGCAGAAGGAGCTATAAGCAAAGATTAAGCAGCAACTTCAGGGGCTGAAAACTGAAACAAACATAAAAGAGCCACCCTTAGTGAGGATGCAGAGGTGGTCCGCTTATCTGTAAAGTATAAAACAACCATGACACACCAGGAATATAACGCTAAGGGTTAAAATCATGTGTACAGAGTGTGTTAAGGGTTAATAATATGTGTGGATAAATTAAAAACATAAACTATAAAAAATATTTAAGGTTATGATCATGTAAAAATCACAGATAATTTTGAGTTAAAAGCAGGATGAGTTTTTTAAAATTTTGTTGTGTCTTTAAGTACAGATGCTGGGTTTGGTTGTACTTGACTTATGTTACTCAAAGATGCCACTAGATGGCGCATACTGCTCAGGATGAATGCAAAACCTTGTTAGAGGCAAGTAAATGAAAATAAATAGTATATGAATATATAAAGAGTGTTGATATTTTGTAGCCATAAAATCAAAAATTGTTTATATTCTTTGCACTTTAAGCACTTGTTGGCCATGTCTTAGAACTGATATGCCTTTCCTGAAGAAAATGTTGCACGCTTCGTTTTGTAGGGAAATACGTTACCATACTGAAAAAAGGGAATTTCATCATTACTGTCATAACCTGATTTTGCCTGCTGGAATGAGAAAACTGTTGTTTGAGCAAGCAACTTAAAAACAGCCCCAAATAATATGTAAACTGTAGTGTGCTTGTTGAAAGTGAGCATGCAGACTGCTTGTAATGTTAAGCTATAAAGACTTTTGTATATTGTTTTTAGGAACCCTTACACGTGCATTGTTATTGTGTACTTAAGGAGTGTTCGGGGACTTTTGACATTAGCATTAGAACCACTGAAGCTAGTTATATCATTAGCTTGAAATAGATTGTTTGGTATAAAACAAATGATTTGGTCAAAATAAACATTCTGACTTGATGAACGTGTCGGATAAAAACTCAAAAAGAAAATAAATG
Organism: Aulonocara stuartgranti; assembly: GCF_965226115.1. Classification (NCBI taxonomy): domain Eukaryota; kingdom Metazoa; phylum Chordata; class Actinopteri; order Cichliformes; family Cichlidae; genus Aulonocara; species Aulonocara stuartgranti. The sequence continues at coordinate 20,292,850 of NC_138947.1, forward strand.
ATCTCATGCAAGACAGGGAAAAAATAAATTTACTAAGCAAAAAGACGTACATTTTTCAGCAAGAATACAAAGTACAAAAAACATGGTTTAAAATGGCATTTTGTGAAAGCACTAAAAGGAAACTCCAAAGGTCATTTGTCACACTTTGGCTGTACACTTTCAAATATATGTGGCCAGACAATGTCAGTGTTGGCCACCTGGAAACTTAAACCGTTAAAAATCTGCAAAATACATCAAGAATACAGTAAAAAAAAAGTTAAGCCACTATATTTACTACTACAGCTAAATGTCATTGGGCAAGATTTTATAGTAAAGAAGTATAGACATCTAAAAATTGCTTAACCATGACATTTTTCTAATATGTGTAATCATTAAACTATTGCAGAGCATTATATTCAGAGGTAACATTTTCATCCCTGTAAGATTTGATTTGTTAATATTTGTGAAGTTTACAACATAGAGAAAATTTTAATTCAAACACAAAATGGAAATTTTAATTCAAAAATTAATTCAAACACAAAATGGAAATCCATCCATCCATCAATTACATCTGAAGAGATCAATATTTATCCTTAGCAACTATACAAAAGAATTCCTCAATTATCATCTATTATGTCATTCACAGTGGAGTACACTGCCTCATCTTCCCCTTCCTTCTTTTCTGGTTCACAGTGTTTCATCTCCCCCTCCAACATTTTACCGTCGTCTCCATCATCATCTACTTGTTCTTTTTTTATTATCCTCTTGATTTCAGCGTACTCCGTCTTTGTGCTTTCTTGCGTCCTTGCTGGCTTTGTTTTTAACAGGGAAAAATCAATGGTGGCATATTCCACTTCTTTTGTCCCACTGTTTGAGTTCAGGGTCTGGTTGTTTTGTGATGCTTGACCATCATATATCTGTTAGGTACAAAGTAAATTGTTTCAGTCATTTATCAGCTACAGGCAGCCAAACATTGTGCAAACTATCCATTTATCTAGTGTGTATTCTTTCATGCTTCAAAGGGTGTGAGTTCTGCGCCATATTCTAAGTCAAGCTATCCTATTTGTTTGGTTTCTCTCTCCATCTGTCCCTTCCTGCATTGTGCTGGTGTAAGGTGTGCACCTGTAAATTGCTAGGCAGTGTTAAACGTCGCCTAGCAGAATAAAGGCAGCGTCACTTTATTCTGAAGCCTCTGCCTACCATTACAGCTATGCCTTGTTGTCAGCCCATGTTTTCAATGATGCACCTATCTAAAGTTGTATAATATGTAGTGTTCATTAAAGGATTGGCTTTTCATTTCTGGAAAACAATCATCTTTCCTGACACTGTCTTGTGTGTTGTTATTTAGTGTAGTCCTGGTGGACTGAGCTGACTTATTATTGTTTCACCTGATAGCGCTGTGCAGTGAGTGGTTAGTTTGGTGGGGTGGTTTGTTTTAATATAAGAGATGGTTCAGTGTGTGTGTGTGTGTGTGTGTGTTTGAGAGAGAGAGAGATTCCTATCTACATACTATGCATATACATCTGCCTTTATGTAACACAGAGATGTGAAAGATTTTATTTTTATGCCTTGAAATCATGAGTTTTATCCAGTGTGGATTACCAGCAGCAGTAAGACTTCTTCCAAATGTATGCAAGATATTTGTGCAGAAACCCATTTTATTATTTTAAGTTATATCAAAAAAGATAAACCAACATAAATACCAGTGGGTCATCTGGACGTGTCAGCATCACAAAAGTGTCATTCAAATGTCCAGAACTCGTCATTTCTTTCCTGTAGAAAAGGGCATATTTACAGAAACAATGTTGAAATGAATGTTAAATTGCATCTACACAGAAACATTAATAATAACTACAAAAATAATTCTGTACCTGTAGCACTTTTTTGCCAAAAAGCAAACACCTGATGAAAGAACTGCACCAATCAAAAATGCAATGATAATTTCCAGAAATTGCCACCTAAGACCCGATGACGGCTCTGCACTCGAAGGAAACAACATGAAAAACCTGTTAACTCACATATTGAATTATATACAGCACACCTAATGGCTAGTCTAATGATTGTCTTAATTACATAGGTCATAGATTACATGGGTCAGAAAATGGTAGTAAAAATGTCAAGTGGTTAAAAATGTTACAGAAAGGGTTTTAATTTAAAACAACAGCAACAACCAAACAAAACTTACCATCTTTTTTGGACAAGTTGTTATTGATCAGCAGGTTCTCTCTTACTTCTCCATTTACATTGTTGCTGACACATTCAACAGTGCTGTTGCCATGGTTTTTTACAGTGAGACTGACAGTGCTGTTGACTGTGTGGTTTGATACACTAGTAATGACAGAGTACTCAGTGTGGTGATTCAACAGAGGCCATGTGATGTTAGGTAAAGGAAAGCCTTCACTGATGCACACACAGGTCAAACCCTCAGACTGAAGCACACATCCTGAGCCATTCTGTATCTTTGTATGCCCTGTAAACATGTAGTCAGAATCATAAAACAGGACACGCTGCAAGCTATAATGTTAATGAACTTCAGGTTAAAAATACATGCCATCTACTTACAAGTCACAGTTACATCAACATATGAATTCAGAGTTGTGTCCAGATGTTTTACTGTACAGATGTACTGCCCTGAATGTTCTGATGTTACATTATGGATGACAAGTGTAGCTGATCCAGTGTCATTGTGCAGCTTTGTGTTAGAACTAAGTTTAGACCACACAATCACAGATGGAGGAAAACTGTCAACACTGCAGGTCAGATTCAGAACATCTCCCTTCCTCACAGTTGTATTCCCAATGATCTGAGCAGCACTGTTATCTGTGGAGAATATTTAGGTGGTTTATTTAAGGAGTTTGGAAACAACACTGGCACATAATCATTCTTCATGGCTTCAACTGCAAAATTAACCTGGAAGATGATAAGGCTGCTGATGACATCACTGGTGATGTTATCCAGTAATGTGACAATGTGTGGTACTTACATATTACTGTTATGGTGACGTTTTCCTTTAGGGTATTGTTCATATATGTAATTGTACAGATGTACTGTCCAGAATGATCCGGTTTCACATTTTGAATGACAAGTGTAGCTGATCCAGTGCCATTGTGCAGGTTTGTGTCAGAACCAAGTTTAGACCACACAATCAGAGATGGAGGGAAACTGTCAACACTGCAGGTCAGATTCAGAACATCTCCCTCCTTAACAGTTATATTCCCAATGATCGGAGCAGCCCTGTTATCTGTAAAATACATTTCAGTGATTTCAGTGGTATATTTATGGAGAGGGCAAGTTACACTGACATGTAATCATTCAACCAGAAAAATGAAGGATAAGAATGATAACAACGCGAGTTTAATTAATGCAAAGTGTAAAATGCCACAAATTTCATTAAAATGCTAATTACAATTTGGTCACCGTGCATTATCATAATAGGTTTCAAAAGGCTCTTAATACATTTCCTCTTACTTCCCCTGTATAGTGCAGTCTACAGTGTTCCTCTTTCTAAACAAAGTTTTACTCTACATCTATAAATAAAAGATATACATTTGTACATCGTCTTCAACTTATCAAAATTATTTTAAATGATATTTTTGAAAAATACAAGTTGTCAGTGGTATCACTGTCTAAACATTTCAAAGCCAATATACACAGATGTTGAGATGATATCACATATTTAACGAGGTGTGGCTGTAAGAGTTATTCAAAAGAATTACACTAATTTAAATGCACCATTTCAGATACCAGATGAAACGAATATGACCACTGCTAAAAATCTTCTGCTTAAAAGCACAGTTTTGTACTTACATATCACTGTGATATTGACATCCTTCTTCAGGGTATTGTTCATATATGTAACTGCACAGATGTACTGTCCAGAATGTTCTGGTTTCACATTCTCAATGACAAGCCTGGCTGATCCAGAATAACTGTGCAGGTTTGTGTCCGAACCAAGTTTAGACCACACAATCAGAGATGGAGGGAAACTTTCAACACTGCAGGTCAGATTCAGAACATCTCCCTCCCTAACAGTTGTATTCCCCATGATCTGATGTGTCCTGTTATCTGCAAAATACATTTCAGTGAGTTCAGTGGTATATTTAAGGAGAGGGCAAGTTGCACTGCCATTTTCTGTTCAATCAGAAAAATGCCCGAACACCCCCCAAAAAACATAAAAAAAAATCACATCTTGCAAAGCTGTGTAGATGTTAACTTGCAGGATAAGAATGATAACAATGTGTGTTTAATTAATGCAAAGTGTAAAATGCCATAAACGTCAATAAAATGCAAATTACAATTTGGTCACTGTACAACATCATAATAGTTTTCAAAAGGCTCCTAATACATTTCCTCTTACTTCCCCTGTATAGTGCAGTCTACAGTGTTTCTCTTTCTAAGCAAATTTTTACTCTACATCTATAAATAAAAGATATACATTTGTACATCGTCTTCAACTTATCAAAATTATTTTAAATGACATTTTTGAAAAATACAAGTTGTCAGTGGTATCACTGTCTAAACATTTCAAAGCCAATATACACAGATGTTGAGATGATATCACATATTTAATGAGGTGTGGCTGTAAGAGTTATTCAAAAGAATTACACTAATCTAAATGAACCATTTCAGGTATCAGATGAAACGAATATTACCACTGCTAAAAATCTTCTGCTTAAAAGCACAAAGTTTGTGTACTTACATATCACTGTGATATTGATATCCTTCTTCAGGGTATTGTTCATATATGTAACTGCACAGATGTACTGTCCAGAATGTTCTGGTTTTACATTCTCAATGACAAGCCTGGCTGATCCAGAATAACTGTGCAGGTTTGTGTCAGATCCAAGTTTAGACCACTCAATCAGAGATGGAGGGAAACTTTCAACACTGCAGGTCAGATTCAGAACATCTTCCTCTCTAATAGTTGTAACACCACTGATTGTAATTTCTTTCATATCTGTGAGATAAAAATACACATTTTACAATCATGTTATTTCCTTTTCAGAATCTGCTGATGATTCAATAGATTTAAAAAAATGCAAACAATAAATAGGAGGTTGCAAAGTACTCACAGTTTACATGTACAGTCAAAGTCTCCTCTGTAGATTTTCTACCTGTGAAGTTGACCTTGCAAGTGACACTGGTGTTGTGGTGTTCAGCTGAAGGATTAAAGGTCAAAGTTGAGATGTGTCTCTGTGTGAAAGACTTCAGATTGTCAGTGTTGAAGTCAGTCCTGTTTCCTTTAATGTAAGATTCAGTCCCTCCTGATCCTCTCCATGTCCAGGTGATTTCAGGAACAGATCCAGAGCAGAGACCAGGAGCAGTGCAGGTCAGTGTGGCCTGCTGTCCCTCAGTCAGTGTGGGAATCATTACTGTGGGCTTCTGACTAAGACCTTATGGAAATAAATTGCATTAATGAACCCAAATTAACTACCGGAAGTTCATCTAGCACATTAATCTGGGTTCAAATAATAAGCTATTTAGTGAAAATGGTCGTTTTCCCAGGAACTGCTGCAGTTCCTACCAGCTACCATAGAGGTTAACAATTCCCCAAAATAATGAATACTTCATTAAGGCCTTAAAAATACTAAATATGTTATTGTACATGACATTTTTCTACATGATTGGCCTTGGAATAGCTTTTCATACCTTTAACAGAGACAGTTACTCTTGGAATGAATGTGAATCCATCTTCTTTCCCATTCAGTTCACCAGTAACTCTGAGCTGATATGATCCAGAATCAGACTCTTCCAGATCATTAATGATGATGCTGCAGTTGTTCTGACTCACATCAGGCTCCAAACGTGAGACTCGTCCTTCAAACGCAGCCTGAGCTTTTTTGTCTGTGTTTTTGTTGCTGTGAAATATTATTTCATCATCACTGCAACTGTGTTGAGATGTTTCACATTTGTACCAAACTGTATGTTTGGGTGTAAACTCATCAGCAGTAGTGAAAGAACACGGGATCACAACACAGAGTCCAGCCTCTGCTGTTAGTTCTCGCTCACTCAGATTAACACAGTATCCTTTGTCACAGTGTTGCTGGCCCCAGGCTGAAGCACCTGTTAATGCAAAGGGAAAGATAAATATAATGATATATCACAGTAACTTGTATTTTTTACACAAGGTGTTTGTTTGTGCTATATACAGCAACTATAGTTTTCACATTTCATAGTGTATTATATCCAGGTTAATAAAATCTTATCATCTGGATAAATTTCAGGAAAAAAAGATTCAAATACAAATAAAGCAGAATTACATAAAATGAGAAGATACAAACCTGTGCCAACAATGCTGCCTTTTACAGAGAAAAACAGATTTGCCCAGATGAGCACAAACATGTTCGATGCTCGAGACGTTCAGTCTCTCCCTCCACAGAATAACTTGTCCAGCAGAGGAGCAACCTCTGCTGTTATTTTTTGTTCACAAAGGATAACACCAGTTTTGCAACCTAATTACAAGAATACAGAAGAGTCAAAATGTTTTTTAGCATTGCTGCTCTCAGAGAAAAGCAGAATACCCCAGATGAGAACAAATGTTCGATATGTGACATGTTCAGTTTATCCCTCCACAGAGAAACTTGAACACAGATGATGTAAAGATGCAGAAATAAAACAAGGGATTGTCCACATTTTACATAATATATCTTAAAGGATGTCACATAATTTGTTAGCAGTCATATGTATAAACTCGGTCTTAATACATAGCTGTATCATTTAATTAATACAACAACAGAAACAAATGTAGAAACAGTCCACCAGTTTTTTTTTGTCCAGCACAAGTAACTTTTGTCAGCAGTGCCATATAGAAGAAAAGGTGGAATTGTATTTATTTTTTACCTTTTTCCTGTGTTTCTCGTTCTCTCTTCTCTCCACAGTGATCTCAACTGACTGCCCTAGTCGTCTCTATTTTCTGTTTCTTCCTTGTTTTTGCACCAAGATTTCAGGAAGTTTCTCAGCACACGTTTAAATGTTACTGAGCAAGACTGGCTTCAGTAAAAGCACCATCTTATATCACACTATGTAAATGTATTTCTCACTACTTAAGCACTGAGAAATGCAGCTGTTTTATTTGCTTAAAAAAGACCCTCTACTGCTGAATCTCTGCATAGAGAGTATTTTTTTCTCTCTCGATAACTCGAAGCTGGTAAAAATTAAGGAATTGGAACTGGTGAAGAAACCTCATGTTACTGACAGTGTGTGGTACATGCACAGTCGTGGCCGCAAGTTTTGGCTGTGGCATAAAGTTTCTTTTTTGTGTACTTTGCTGATCTTTTGCTATCACTTGCATTTAATGTCTCACTGTATGTATACATTCAAAACAGAAGTAGCAACAAATCCAAAGGCAACTACCCGACTGTAGGCCACAATTGATCTGAAATCACATTACTGGCACACTGGTACAGCACATGTGAGTGAAAGCTTCACAAGCAACAGTGGTGTGTAAATTCAATAAACATAAGAAACATGTTTCCCCCCTGTTTCTCTTTCCCTCCTTTGTGTATTTAATGTGTCTTCCTTTGCTGTTTGTTGCGTCGTCCGCTCACGGTGCTGTGTTTTTCTTCCATGCTCGTGGTAATGTTCTGGTTCTCTGTTTCCTGGTTTTCTAGTTTGCGCTACACGTTTTGAGTTTCTAGTTTAGTTTTCTTGTATTTTATTTTCAAGTTTTTCTACAGCAATAAAGCTGCCATTTTGAGTTTATTCCTTTGTGTATGAGTCTTGCTTTTGGGTTCTTCATCCTGCCTGGCACACATCACATACTTTGACATTCTTGGGGATTTGGCAGATTTCAAAGTTTCATACATGCCTTCATATTGCAGAGTTCACATAAGTAATATTTTTACGTGCATCAAAATAAGTTGTATTTAAAAGGAAATCTCACAATGTCTATGTTACCATTTTATTTTAATATCAATATTCAATAAGCCAAAAATAACTAAAACTAGCAACATGTACAGTAAATTTAATGGTCAAGACAAAGGGTGTTTTCACATCCTCTTTTAAGCTGAAAGAGAAAAAGTGTTGAATAGACAGTTGTGTGTGTTTAGCTGTTTCTTTGAACCACCAAGTAGTTCAGAGAAACAGCTTGCCACTGGCTTTCATGTTGGCAAAACGATTGTAAGTCACATATTTTGTCCAACTGTGCTTCAATGCTGTGGCTGTGTTTGGCAAGACACACACGGACGTTTCCCTTCCTATAAAATTTAAGTAACATTATTACTTAAAAAAATACTCAGGGAAGTTCAGTTAACGCTATGTTTTGGAGTTTGTACGTGCTTTGTCTTTAGGGGCCACCGTATGTAAACATATATAAATAAAACCACAGTTTATTTTTTTACATTAATAATTCCTTTTGTGCATAATTTTATATTTTTGTTAATAATAAATTAATTAAAGCAACAAAACAACCTGAAGAGCCGGTTGGGAGCCGAAAGAGCCGGCTCTTTTTAGTGAGCCGAGCCGAAAGAGCCAGTTCTCTAAAAAGAGCCGGAAATCCCATCACTACTCTGTTGCAGTGTCTGCTTGTGAGTCTGTCTGTAAGTTCAGTCTGTGTTTCCTGTTTTGTTTTGAAAGTCCGTGTCTCATGTTAGCATGTCTGGTTTTGCTTCCTTTGTCTCGTCAGCCCTGATGCACCCCAGCTGTTTCCCTCCTGTCTCCCATTCCCTGATTGCTCCTCTGTGTATTTAAGCCCTGTGTTTTCGTTTGTCTGTGTTGGGATTTATCCTCATCTTATACTCCCATATGGAAAAGATATATATAAATCTTATAAAGTTTGTATCTGTCTTGTGTGAAACTTGTATGAAAAGCATATAAGAGTGAAAACAGATATAAGACCCCTTGAAAAATTATATAATGAAACTTGTATGTTTTGGATACTTACTAAAACAATATATGAAAGTAATGAGAAAGTGGCCACTTTCATGAGTAAATCATATATAAGTTTTTACTATTTCTTTTCCATATGGGCTGTGTGTACTGTCTGCCTATGTGAGTTTATTTTGTAATTTTCAGTTTTGTTACTTTTTAGTTCAGCATTAAAGCTGGCTTTGATTTCACATTTTGCTTCTGAGTGTCTGGACTTTGGGTCCTCCTTACCACCACTCCTCCCTACACACAGCCTTCACATGACATTTTCACCCACCTTAATAGGTCTTGCATTAGTAGGGATTGTGTTTCCACACCAGATCCTGGAAATTCAACTCTCAAACTCTTCCTCTCTAGGTCTTGAATAGTGTCATCTGGTTGGTTAACTCCTAATTACAGAGTAGGATTTCCTCCTTAAACTTCCATAATACACAGGTCCAGCAAACTGACAAGTTCCTATTCTGTGCTATCAAAACAAATCCACAATAATCCTAATTAAACTGAATCCTTCTTCTGGTAAAATTGAATTATTATAAAAGCAAAACCATTCGGGCCATGTTATATCCATTTTCCTTTAAAATATTCCTCTCTCTCACTGGAGTCTGCTGCTGCAACCAAATGCAACTGTGTTGTACCACCTAGTGATGGGTCCAGCAACACTGACGCACCGGCGCATGTATCAAGCTCACAGAGCGAAACCTGTATCGGTGCGTGTGTCGCTTTAAGAAAAAGTCACGTGATCGATACAGCTGCTGTATGCTCATTGCCAACGCTCTAAACTGTGTTTAAAAGGTACCACATCTGCATCTGTCAACGGAATGAGTCGCCACCCAAAAAAACAAAAACAAAATAACTCTCGTAAAGAAACAGATAATACATATCTCTCCATAAAAAATGGAGCCCAAAAGAAAAAGAAAAGTTTCTGCTGTGTGGGATCATTTCGATCTTTTAACTGCATATAAGGTAACTGTTTGTGTGTCTTTGTTTCAGTGTAATCTATCAGAATAGAAAAAAACAGCAATGTGACATGCAGTGTAAAGTATTTATTTCATTTTATGCAGGTTAAATGTCACATCTGTTCTGCGGCCAAACATGAAAATGAGAAGACAAACACACTGAGAATGAACACAGCTAGGCCTATATAGACATCGAGCAGTATTATCATCATTTTTTTTTCATTAATATATGTTTTATTATTTTGAAATCAAGCATCTAGGAAGACTGTTTTTGACCAGGCAGTCCTGAATATATATATATTTTTATAAAGTATTGTGGAGAGTGTTGGAGAGAAACATTCCAAGATCAAAGGATCCTTTAACATACCGGGGGAATAGGAAGACATCTTATCCGAACCTTTTCCACCTGGCTTTACAGTTTTTGTGTACCCCAGCTTCATCTGTGCCCTATGAGCGTGTGTTTTCCAAAGCTGAGGAAATGGTGTCAAAAACACAATGGACTGAATGCAAAAACATTGGATAAACTTATTTTTCTGAATAGAAATTTATAATAAACTCTGAGTCAAATACATTTAAATGGGTAATGTTACATTCACAATACCTTCATTTTAATTTTCACTTAATGTCATTCACAATATATTTTAAAGATGTCTACAATATTTGCAATGTAAAAAATCTAAAATGATTCCATGGAAAGTACAACACCTTACAGTGTATACAAGTATGACTAGGTCATTGAATCAGTGCCTGTTGTGAGTGTAACCCCTATAGACATGGTTACTAGTATTTTCTTGTTTTTACCTGGTATTATTATTTCCGACACCCCTTGAACACACTTTGATTTTCCGTAGTTCAGTGAATGCAACAAAAGCACGTTGCTGCATTAAGCTAGGCAAAACGGAGCAAGACACCGAGAGCAAATAACAAGCTACACAGTGAGTCTTTTGGTATAAAATAAGTGTTATAAAGTATTTTCAACAGTCTCTAACTTAAAGTTATGTACTTTTCAGAGGCCTTTATGTGTTTTACTCTCGACCAAAACCAGGCAGAGCGTGTATTTGTTTCTTGGGAATTCCGGTGAGTTACTAGAGATGATAAGTTAGCAGGAAAACCTATGCTAATTTTACATGTGGTAAACACTGCAACAGTGCGAATTCCGTATTGTCTAAAAAAAGCTAAAACCAGTCGGAGTACTTGAATCGTGTGTGAAATGGAATGTCGTATTTTATTTTATTGTCTATTTGATTGGGCATCTTCACAAATGTGCAAAACTAATGCAGGATGCACTTCTCTTTTAGCCATAAATGTTGTCCAGTGCCTTTTCTGCACTTTGTCATTTCAGTTATAGGTTAATACATGTAAATAAGTTATTTAAAACTAGTTACGTTACAAACATTTCATGATGTGATTACATATGCCTTAAAAAGGGGTATTTAAATACAATTGATTGTAATGCTGTAAAGCAATACAAATGGAATTCATAGAGACAGAACAATGTTAAAACGACAGTGTACTTGATTTTGAAAACTTTATGAGATCTCATTTTATTTAGAAAAACTGTTAAGAACTATTTTGTTTATTGCTCTGTACTGTATGTGCAGACTGGTTTTTTGTGATCCTGGATCTGAAGTGGTTCTGGATATGGATGGCGAGCCAGACCCTGTGAAAACTCTTGGCGAATCCAAAAGCAGTGTGGCCAGCTGTTCTGGATGCAGGAGTAGAGCTACAGTCTGAATTACTTCGAATCGCAGGATTTCAGATAAGCAAGAGCAAAAACTGCTTACTTCATACGGATTGTTTCTCTGGGAAACTATTGAACTCCCAATATCCTGCTCATCAGGAGTCAGGTCTAAAGAGACTACTTATTTTATTTTATTTTGTTGTTATTTTCAAAAGAGCGCTCTTCTCTGTTGATCTTCTGTTAATTTTCTATGCTGTTTACATTGGATTATTGCACCACTGTAACATTGTAATAAATCTGCCAGCTGTTCAACACTCAATTCTCTCAAATTTATTTTACTCCTCTCGAATCTAGTCTATAAGTTTAACCCTACTATACTAAGCAGGTGTTACATGAGTCTCAAGTAAGTTGCCTGCAATGATATTTAAGGCCCAGCAGGTGACAGTATGGAGCAAAACAGCAACACTGTGTCGACTCACTATTGATACAGCTTTGGGAATGTGCTGAAACGCTTCACAAGGCCTCATCTACCCATCACTAGTACCACCTCTCTCCTTCCTGCTTTCTCTTCCACACTCCTCTTTTTTTCTCCCTTTTATAGAGAAGGGCCACAAGCTACACCAATCAACTATTCCCAGTACTCAACTCAAAATAGCTGGCAGCTGGACTAGACTAAAATCTCCACTGCCACTTTCGTGTGGCTTATATCTTACACAAACACAAACAAAAGCGTCCAATAATTGAACAGGAAATTATTCCTCACCTAATGTTTCATGGGAGATTCTGTCAGTTATTCCACCATGCCACATTTTACAACAATGACAAAGAGGAACAGTAGAAAAACTGTGCTATAACTGACTGACCCCAGAGAGCTAGTGAACTGATCTGATCCATAAAGAGGTAGAATAATTGTAGCCTTGTTAGCTACAACCTGCTGAACTTACAAAGATAAAAGAAAAGAACAATATATTTGTATAATGGTTTAGGTTTTAGGTTATTAATTAGTTTAAAGTTAGTCTGTTTTGAGTTTCTTCTATTCCTTGTTTAGTTTCTTGTTTATTATATGTCCTTGTGTCTCTGTCTTCTGCTTCACTCTCAGTGTGTCCGTGTTGATGCGTGTTTGTGTGGGCATCCTTGTGTCCACACAAGGATGCCCACACAAGAAAGCAGAGTGTCTCTACTTTCAACTAACACTTCCTCCACAACAATGGCAAAGAGGAACAGTAGAAAAACTGTGCTATGTGACTGACCCCAGAGAGCTAGTGAACTGAGCTAGTGAACTGATCTGATCCATAAAGAGGTAGAATAATTGTAGCCTTGTTAGCTACAACCTGCTGAACTTACAAAGATAAAAGAAAAGTACAAAAAAAGCTCAATTTGCAGCTGTAGACAGGTGAACAATTTTATTATACTCTATGTATAAATTGAAATAGAAAGTGTAATTTGTTACATATAAAATAAGCTCATTTATTTACAATGCAATGTAAAAAATGAACAAATATTAAGCTTTAATTTAATAGCTAATTTAAATTAAAATTTGTAATACCATAGTATCTGCTTTAATAAAGACAGTGAAACTAAATTAAGTACATCACCAAAGTATTGACTACAGGCTGCCATTAAAATCACACAGCTATCTGAAACCTGACTTTTTAGTTTATATGGTGTGCAATAACATCATAATCTGATGATACATCTGCTTTTTGCAGTGACATGTAGGTTCTCTCCTCCTGATGTAGGTTCACCTTTTTTCTTGAATTCCTTTAATAAGAAGAAACAGAAGCCAATCATCGTCTAAAAGTCTTGACTGCATTCAAAGAGTCAAAAAAACATAAACATACATGTGGAGAAACATACCAAAGGAACCATATGTAGATTATGCAGAAGACATTCAAAGTGAGAGATACACCAGCAACAATCCAGGGAAGAACTGTACTGTAAGAACCACAGTGTTTCACACGAGCTGCTGTAAGACAGAAGAGAACACATGCACACACATATTTTATGTATCTTATATATGTACACACACACACACACACACGTGGGGGCTAAAATGCTGTGGGGGCACAGACAGATGACAGATGTAACTTCAGCTTTTTTTGTAATTTTAGCGTTTCCAGGAGCCACAGCTGAGAGGCTCAACAGCCACATGTGTCCAGTGAGTTGCTGGTTGCTCTACATCTATACAGTTGTGAACATACTGCACATATTTCGTCACGTTGACTGATACATAGTCTGTAGAATGTTGTTGAGAAATGCTGATTCAGAAATGTTTATTGCAAATATTTCCTTTGTTTGGGCTATTTTTTGTTTTTTGATTTTGAAAGTACAAATGATTTTGCAGGGCGTGATACAATCACCATTGTCCTGAACGTGAGACTTTTCTGCTGCTGCAGTTAAAGTGCAGATGCAGTCAAGATAAAAAAAAAAAATCTGAAATGCACTTTTTTTTGTTGTTTGATACAATATTTTCCTTTGCTGGAATAAAAATCAGGTTGTTTTTTTTTTAATTGCAGCTGTATTATCTACTGTAGTTCTATTTACATAACATACAAGTAAACCATTAAGTGATATTTAAACCATTTGGTAAAAATCGATATTAAAAACTATCAATTCTATTGAAAAAAAAAAGATTGTGTTTATCATTCACCCAAGTCAACAAGAAATGCAAACAAACAAAAATCTATTTTCAAACTCTAATTCAAATTTCTGGAGCTCTTTTTTTCTGGAGAAAAGGTAATTTTTACAGAACATGTTTACAAATATATATTAAAATTTATCTACGGAGAAAACCTGATAATAATTACTAAAGTTAATGCTGCACCTATAGCAATTTCTGACCAATGATGACTTTTAATGACTTTCAGGAATTCCAGCCTAAAACTAGACAGTTGCTCTGCACTCGAGGGAAATAAAATGGAAAGGAAAAAATAAAAAGTTAATATCCGTGGTTTCTGAATTATAAGTAGTACATGCAGATACAGAGATTGTGTTAAAAATACAGGACTAAAAAAATCTGAAAATGTTAAAGTGGAAAGTGTTTAGATGAAAAGCACAAACCATGTTTTTTAGACAGGTTTTTATGGACTAGCAGGTTTTCTCTTTCTTCTCCATTTGCATTGTTGCTAACCAGTGTTGGTCAAGTTACTTGAGAAAAGTAATCAGTAACTAATTACTTCCCCAAAAAAGTAATCCCGTTACTTTACTAATTAATTACTTATTTTCAAAACTAATTAATTACTTAGTTACTTTTTAAAAACACGATTTACAACCTGAATAGGTGATAAAGCAATAGCTCTTTCAGCCCAGTTCTACTTTTTCTGCATAATCCATCATACAAAATGTAATCAAATGGAAAAGTCTCCTTTTTTAAAACTTGTTTTATCAGTTTTAATCTTTTAACTTTATGCATCAAGCAAAAATTTAATTATATGCAACATTCTCTGACTTGAAGAAATTTGTTTAACATTTAAATCTATTTTCTGCACATTCCAGCACATAAAATAAAATATTTTTTGTGTTTACACACAGTCTTTCAAATAGATGCAAGTAAAACACAAAAGAAAATAAATAAAATCAAAGACTAGCGGTCCTGTTGCTCTATTTTCACCTGTAAAGAAGGCGGAGGTTTGCCCTGGTGCAGGTGTGCCGCAGCAGTCAGTGGAAGAATCTGCGAGTTTCTCTGTGAATTTCCCATTATGTCGTAGCGCACTCAGTGCTTGTTTAGGGTTTTTTTTGCTGTAAAAAGAGGTTTTCTTCCCACGCACTATGGACACTAATGTTTTTGTCACGTTTTATGGAATCAAACTCAAAGTAAGGTCAGTACTTCCACGCTTTAAACGCTCATACTCTCTCCCGCCCTCGATATATGATCCATTGTTGATCTGCACACAGCTGTTGTCACGAACGTCGCACTCGCTTACGTCATTGTCATGAGACATTCTCGCAAAAAATTCACGGTTTTAGTAACGCAGTAACGCAGCGTTCCTACGGGAAAGTAACGGTAATCTAATTACCGTTTTTGCAATAGTAATCCCTTACTTTACTTGTTACTTGAAAAAAGTAATCAGATTACAGTAACGCTTTACTGCCCATCTCTGTTGCTAACACATTCAACAGTGCTGTTGCCATGGTTTTTTACAGTGAGACTGACAGTGCTGTTGACTGTGTGGTTTGATACACTAGTAATGACAGAGTACTCAGTGTGGTGATTCAACAGAGGCCATGTGATGTTAGGCAAAGGAAAGCCTTCACTGATGCACACACAGGTCAAACCCTCAGACTGAAGCACACATCCTGAGCCATTCTGTATCTTTGTATGCCCTTTAAACATGTAGTCAGAATCATAAAACAGGACACGCTGCAAGCTATAATGTTAATGAACTTCAGGTTAAAAATACATGCCATCTACTTACAAGTCACAGTTACATCAACATATGAATTCAGAGTTGTGTCCAGATGTTTTACTGTACAGATGTACTGCCCTGAATGTTCTGATGTTACATTATGGACGACAAGTGTAGCTGATCCAGTGTCATTGTGCAGCTTTGTGTCAGAACCAAGTTTAGACCACACAATCACAGATGGAGGAAAACTGTCAACACTGCAGGTCAGATTCAGAACATCTCCCTCCCTAACAGTTGTATTCCCAATGATCTGAGCAGCCCTGTTATCTGTAAAATACATTTCAGTGATTTCAGTGGTATATTTAAGGAGAGGGCAAGTTACACCGACATGTAATAATTCAACACAAAAAAAAAGAAAGATAAGAATGATAACAACGCGAGTTTAATAAATGCAAAGTGTAAAATGCCACAAATGTCATTAAAATGCAAATTACAATTTGGTCACCGTACATTATCATAATAGGTTTCAAAAGGCTCTTAATACATTTCCTCTCACTTCCCCCGTATAGTGCAGTCTACAGTGTTCCTCTTTCTGAATAAAGTTTTACTCTACATCAATATATAAAAGATGTGGCCACTGCTAAAAATGTTCTGCTTAAAAGCAAAAAAATTGTGTACTTACATATCACTGTGACACTGATATCCTTCTTCAGGGAATTGTTCATATATGTAACTGCACAGATGTACTGTCCAGAATGTTCTGCTGTTGCATTAGAGATGACAAGTGTAGCTGATCCAGTGTCATTGTGCAGCTTTGTGTCAGAACTAAGTTTAGACCACACAATCACAGATGGAGGGAAACTTTCAACACTGCAGGTCAGATTAAGAACATCTCCCTCCTTAACGGTTGTAACGCCACTGATTGTAATTTCTTTCTTATCTGTGAGATAAAAATATACATTTTACAATCATGTTGTTTCCTTTTCAGACTCTAGTGATCATCCAATAGATTTCAAATAAATAAATAGATATAAACAATAACAATAGGTTATGAAGTACCCACAGTTCACATTTACTGTCAAAGTCTCCTCTGTAGTTTTTCCACATGTGAAGTTGATCTTGCAAGTGATACTGGTGTTGTGGTGTTCAGATGAAGCGTTAAAGGTCAAAGTTGAGATGTGACTTTGTGTGAAATCCACCAGATTCTCAGTCTTGAAATTAGTGCTGTTTCCTTTAATGTAAGATTCAGTCCCTCCTGCTCCTCTCCATGTCCAGGTGATTTCAGGAACAGATCGAGAGCAGAGACCAGGAGCAGTGCAGGTGAGTGTGGCCTGCTGTCCCTCTGTCAGTGTGGGAATCATTACTGTGGGCTTCAGATTAAGACCTAATGGAAAAAAATTGCATTTATAGAAACACATCAACTATCTGAAGTTCATCTAGTAAATCAATCTGTTTTTTCAAATAAGATATTTAATGAAAATGGTTAATGGCAATCATAAGTTTTAACAGGAACTGCTGCAGTTCCTACCAGCTACCATAGAGGTCAACAATTCCCCAAAATAATGAATACTTCATTAAGGCCTTAAAAATACTAAATATGTTATTGTACATGAACAAATATCTTCTTTTTCAACGTGATTGTCCTTGAAATAGCTTTTTTCACCTTTAACTGAGACAGTTACTCTTGGACTGAATGTGAATCCATCTTGTTTTCCATTCAGTACACCAGTAACTCTGAACTGATATGATCCAGAATCAGACTCTTTCAGATCATTAATGATGATGCTGCAGTTTTTTTGAGTCACATCAGGCTCCAAACGTGAGACTCGTCCTTCAAACTCAGCCTGAGCTTTTTTCTCAGTGTTGTTGTTGCTGTGAAATATTATGTCAGGTTCACTGCAACTGTGTTGAGATGCTTCACATTTGTACCAAACTATATGTTCGGGTGTAAAGCCAACACCAGTAGTAAAAGAACACGGGATCACAACACAGAGTCCAGCCTCTGCCGTTAGTTCTCGCTCAGTGAGATTAATACAGTATCCTTTGCCACAGTGTTCTTGCACCAAGGCAGAGGCACCTGTTAATGCAAAGGGAAAGATAAATATAGTGATAAAGAATATTTAGTTTATAACAATAAACATGATGTCTAATTAAAGATACCACAGGAACTTTTGTGTTTTCACAGTCTTCTTGTTTGTGCTGTAGCCTACACAACTACTATGGTTTTCACATTATATCCAGGCAAGAATATATTCCTGGATGTTGATTAACAATATCTCAGTACATGTTTAACAAAAGATTAAATTAAAATGGCACACAAGCCAATAGATGATAGTAAAGGCACAAATTTATGATGAACTGTGGGTAATAAAAAATTCTTATCATCTGGATACATTTCAGAAAAAGACTGTTACATGCAAATATTTTAAAAAGTCAAATACAAATATAGCAGAATTACAGGACAAGATACAAACCTGTGTCAGCAATGCTTCCTTTTACAGAGACAAACAGAGCCGACCAGATGAGAACAAACATGTTCGTTGCTCGAGACGTTCAGTCTCTCCCTCCACAGAATAACTTATCCAGCAGATGAAGCAAAAAAGAAATCAAAACAAAAAATACAATAAAGAAAAAGCCAACAGTTCACATCACACAGCTCAATAAAAGATGTAATATATATATAATATTATATAAATGTATATTAACTGCCAAATAAGAGGACAGCATTACAGGCATCACCAGTGTGTGAATGGGTGGATGACTGGATGTGTAAAGCGCTTTGGGGTCCTTAGGGACTAGTAAAGCGCTATACAAATACAGGCCATTTACAGCATTAGGTCACTCATAATATTTGATTAGTAAATAATGGTCTTACTCACCATCACTGCTACAGATGTGAAAAAGTCTTTACATTTCTTCTTTTAAAAAGACTTTTTGAAACTCATTAAAATTTATTTTTACCTGTTTTACTTTGTTCTTCAAAACTTCTCTTCTCACTGATGTCTGGTGACTCTCTAAACTGAAGTTTTTCATCCTCATCGCTCTTTTCTTTTTCTTCCTCCTTCTTGCAAAATGATTTCAGGAAGTTTCTCAGTAAACCACTCAACTTTACAGACTGACATTCAAGCTCCTCTGTATGCTATATATAATTATAACATTGTTTATTAAATAATTTACCTTTTTAAAACATAATGCATAATGGTATCTTGAGATTTTAAGATTGCAGTAATGGTGCTCCAACAAGTTCTATATATTCATATAGCATCAAATCATCATCAATCACCTCATGGCCCTTATCACTGTGAGGTAAAGTCCGCACAAGATTAGAGTGAAAACATAACTTGTATATGACATTCAGCTTATCTTTACATTACTTCAACATCATACCACCAATACAACATCATTTTATTGCTATTTAAATGTTTTCTTATGTACTCATTAAAAAAAGTTCCTTGAGACAGATTGAGTGCATTAAAGAACTTAAGAATTTAAAATAAACTTCCCCTCTCTCATTCCCCCTATTTCTGCATATTTAGTCATATTTCATGTCCAAATATGCAGAAGTGTTTGCTGCTTCTCTGCAAACACTTCTGCATATTTAATCCTTGTATGGTGTTTGGGTCTGTGAGACCTGTTTTCAGTTTTTTTCAAAAGAAAAATTAAACAATTAATTATTTTTTCAACCTGAAATTCATTGGCTTTGGCTTATTTTCTGTGAAAAACATAAATCCGGACTAATTTTCAATGACCTCATACTGTACCTCCCCCCACGCATTTACATTACATAAAAGGTGTTGGGGTCCACTGGACCCAGGTCTAATAAAAGTGTTGAAAGTGCAGGTCCTGTGTTCCCACACTCTGTCTTCCTCCTTTCTGGTGCTGCTGATAGTGTTTTCTTCCCCTCCTGCTCCTGCACAAAGTTGCAACAACTATCAACACCGTCTGCTCTTACATTCCCACACATTTTACCCTCTTTCTTGAGGGATCCAAATTTTATTTTCTCATACCCTGTACCACCTGCAAATTAGGGGCATAATACTATAAATAAGACTTTGACAATATGGTTCCTTATCACAACTGATCAAGATGGCAAAAGATTATCTGCTGCGAGGGCCATCCAATTGATTTTGGAAGAGAGGAGCTTCGGATGATGTTGACAAAGAGGTTTCAGAATATTTCACATTTCTGAGTCTGACAGTGACTTTGAAGAAGAGGATGAGGTTGAGCACCATTTAGTAACAAAATGAAGACGAGTACCCCATCTGCAGCCAGCTCCAGGACCAGAACAAGCCCACCAGACAGCAAGTGAAGAAATATGGATGTCAATAACTGGTGAAATTGAATGGTCTTCTTGCCCAAGAAATGAGCCACCCTGCAGAGCTGCTACTGTGATAAGCCAGGGCCAACACGGCTGACAGTTACTCATGTGCAGGACATCAAGTCTTCATTTGAGCTTTTCATCCCAGATTCCATCCAGAAAATTATTCTGGATTGCAGTAATCTAGAAGGAAGGTGTGTTTTTGGAGAGAGGTGGAAGCAGATGGACCAAATTCATCTAAGAACCCCAAAGGCCTACTTTGGGGTTCTTATCCTTGCAGGAGTTTTCAGGTCCAAAGGGGAATCCACAGAATCCCTGTGGGATTCAGAAACCGGCAAGAACCTTTCCATGCATCAATGTCTC
Organism: Aulonocara stuartgranti; assembly: GCF_965226115.1. NCBI lineage: Eukaryota > Metazoa > Chordata > Actinopteri > Cichliformes > Cichlidae > Aulonocara > Aulonocara stuartgranti. The sequence continues at coordinate 20,313,358 of NC_138947.1, forward strand.
TGGAAAACTTCCACAAAATTTCCAGGATTATCCGTTTTGATAACCGAGACGACAGACCAGCTCGACGGCAGAGAGACAAGCTAGCTGCTATCAGGACAGTGTGGGATAAGTGGGTGCACCACCTCCCCCTGTTTTACAACCCTGGGCATAATGTCAGCATTGATGAGCAGCTGATCCCATTTAGTTGTGAAACATGTTGCTTCACGTGTAAATGTGTTGTGTCTTTCCACTCACTCCACTTGATTATAACTGATTTTTTTATAACATTTTATATAAAAAAACAAAAAAAATAATAAGAAGCACATTATTTCATAAATGTGATCTAACAAAGGTAAAGGGAAAAAATTAACCATGTTTGCTGTTCATATGGCTTGTAATTGGGATGAAGTAAACATCGGTTGAGTATTTTAACATAAAATTGTTTGATAGTGTTAATTTGGAAAGCCAAAACTCTAGCGGGTCCACCAGACCCATGAACACTGGCTGAGTAACAAAAATATGAACACCACACAAGGGTTAAGCTTCTTATGTATCCATTTATATTTTTGCACCATCTCAGCTGGTCTTAGTATTGCTATGTAATTCATTTTAATATTGTTATAGCAATGCACTGCTCTGCACTTGTGAAAATTATTTTTAACCATTTAAAATAAGATCAGTGCAGCAGTTTGTTGTATGTGTGAGTCTACATAGCTGGACCCAGAGGATTGTGATCACCAACATTATATATGTCATAAAAAATTATCTTCAGTCTTTTTCACATTAAGATTGCCTTACTGACTTTCTTCTGAATTTGATGCCTGCCTTCACAAAATTCTACGATTTAAGCTGAGACAGACTGTTTTGACCTTAAACACTGAGTCATATGTATTAGAAATGAATGATACTTCCCAGATATCAAATTTCAACAACTTAATGGATTTATTAAAAGCAGGTAGTCATTATTTTTCAAAATGTTCATAAAAAAGCTTAAAATACACATATTCATTCATCCATCCATTCTCTTACACTAATCCTTATCAGGGTCCCAGGCGCCCTGTGGGGGTGGCAATAAAACATATTTAGTGTTGAACTCTATTGTTCTCAAGAGGTTTTAAACCAAGTAAATAATAGAAAAAATTGTCATTTTTATCGATCAATACTCTGGGATTGTTTGGGGACTTTTGTCATTAGCATTAGAACTACTGAAGCTAGTTATATCAAAAGTTTTAAATGGATTATTGGTATAGAACAAATGATTCGGTCAACCTGATGATGGTGTCGGATAAAAACTGAAAAAGAAAATAAATGATCTTATGCAAAAGAGGAAAGAAATGCATTTACTTAACAAAATGACATGTTTTTCTGGAAGAATACAAAACACAATACATCGTGTAAAAGAGCATTTTGTGAAAACACAAAAAGAAAATTCCAAAGGTCATTTGGCACACTTTGGCTACACACTTTCAAATATATTTAACCAGACAATGTCAGTGTTGGCCATCTGCCAAATGGAAACTTAAACTGTTAAAAATCTGCAAAATACATCAAGAATAGAGTCAAGAAAAAGATAAGCCACTATATTTACTGCTACTACTAAATGTCACTGGGCAAGATTTTATAGTAAAGCAGTATAGGTATCTAAAATTTGCTAAACCATAACATTTTTCTAATATTTGTAATCCTTAAACTACTGCAGAGCACGATATTCAAAGCTAACATTCTGTAAGATTTGATTTGTTAATATTTGTGAAGTTTACAGTATAGAGAAAATTGTCCTACAGTTAGTTATTCCAACACAAAATGGAAATCCATCCATCCATCCATCCATCACATCTGAAGAGATCAATATTTATCCTTAGCAACTATACAAAAGAATTCCTCAAATATCATCTGTTATGTCATTCACAGTGGAGTACACTGCCTCATCTTCCTCGTCCTTCTTTTCTGTTTCACAATGTTTCATCTCCCCCTCCAACATTTTACCGTCGTCTCCACCATCATCTTCTTGTTCTTTTTTTATTACCTTCTTAATTTCAGCGTACTCCGTCTTTGTGCTTTCTCGCATCCTTGCTGCCTTTCTGCCGCTGTGTGTTTTTAACAGGGAAAGATCAATGGTGGCATATTTCACTTCGTTTGTCCCACTGTTTGAGTTCAGGGTCTGGTTGTTTTGTAATGCTTGAGCATCATATATCTGTTCGGCACAAAGTAAATAGTTTCAGTCATTTATCAGCTACAGGCAGCCCAACATTGTGAATACTATCGATTTATCTTGTATATAGTCTTTCATGCTTCAAAGGGTTTGAGTTCTCATTGGGTGGCCTGAAAATTAGCTTTACACAAGAAAGAAACTTTGCATTACTTTAATTCTGGTTTCCATTTGTGTATTTGTTTATTTATTTTATTATATGTTTGTTGTATCATGAATATTAAAGATCAAAGTTTTACTGTGACAGAAAGTTGAGATGTCTCATATTTTAAGTCAAACCATCCTATTTGCATGGTTTCTCTCTCCATCTGTCCCTTACTGCATTGCGCTGGAGTACACCTGAGAATCGCCAGGCTGTGTTAAACACCGCCTAGCAGAATAAAGGTGGCGACACTGGATTACCAGCAGCAATGAGACTTCCACCATATGTATGTGAGATATTTGTGCTGAAACTCATTTAAACTATTTGAATAGTTATATCAAAAAAGACGAATTAACATAAATACCAGTGGATCATCTGGACGTGTCAGCATCACAAAAGTGTCATTCAAATGTCCAGAACTCGTCATTTCTTTCCTGTAGAAAAGGGCATATTTACAGAAACAATGTTGAAATGAATGTTAAATTGAATCTACAGAGAAACCTTAGTAATAACTACAAAAATAATTCTGTACCTGTAACACTTTTTGGCCAAAAAGCAAACACCTGATGAAAGAACTGCACCAATCAAAAATGCAATGATAATTTCCAGAAATCGCCACCTAAGACCCGATGACGGCTCTGCACTCGAAGGAAACAACATGAAAAACCTGTTAACTCACATATTGAATTATATACAGCACACCTAATGGCTAGTCTAATGATTGTCTTAATTACATAGGTCATAGATTACATGGGTCAGAAAATGGTAGTAAAAATGTCAAGTGGTTAAAAATGTTACAGAAAGGGTTTTAATTTAAAACAACAGCAACAACCAAACAAAACTTACCATCTTTTTTGGACAAGTTGTTATTGATCAGCAGGTTCTCTCTTACTTCTCCATTTACATTGTTGCTGACACATTCAACAGTGCTGTTGCCATGGTTTTTTACAGTGAGACTGACAGTGCTGTTGACTGTGTGGTTTGATACACTAGTAATGACAGAGTACTCAGTGTGGTGATTCAACAGAGGCCATGTGATGTTAGGCAAAGGAAAGCCTTCACTGATGCACACACAGGTCAAACCCTCAGACTGAAGCACACATCCTGAGCCATTCTGTATCTTTGTATGCCCTTTAAACATGTAGTCAGAATCATAAAACAGGACACGCTGCAAGCTATAATGTTAATGAACTTCAGGTTAAAAATACATGCCATCTACTTACAAGTCACAGTTACATCAACATATGAATTCAGAGTTGTGTCCAGATGTTTTACTGTACAGATGTATTGCCCTGAATGTTCTGATGTTACATTATGGACGACAAGTGTAGCTGATCCAGTGTCATTGTGCAGCTTTGTGTCAGAACCAAGTTTAGACCACACAATCACAGATGGAGGAAAACTGTCAACACTGCAGGTCAGATTCAGAACATCTCCCTCCCTAACAGTTGTATTCCCAATGATCTGAGCAGCCCTGTTATCTGTAAAATACATTTCAGTGATTTCAGTGGTATATTTAAGGAGAGGGCAAGTTACACCGACATGTAATAATTCAACACAAAAAAAAAGAAAGATAAGAATGATAACAACGCGAGTTTAATAAATGCAAAGTGTAAAATGCCACAAATGTCATTAAAATGCAAATTACAATTTGGTCACCGTACATTATCATAATAGGTTTCAAAAGGCTCTTAATACATTTCCTCTCACTTCCCCCGTATAGTGCAGTCTACAGTGTTCCTCTTTCTGAATAAAGTTTTACTCTACATCAATATATAAAAGATGTGGCCACTGCTAAAAATGTTCTGCTTAAAAGCAAAAAAATTGTGTACTTACATATCACTGTGACACTGATATCCTTCTTCAGGGAATTGTTCATATATGTAACTGCACAGATGTACTGTCCAGAATGTTCTGCTGTTGCATTAGAGATGACAAGTGTAGCTGATCCAGTGTCATTGTGCAGCTTTGTGTCAGAACTAAGTTTAGACCACACAATCACAGATGGAGGGAAACTTTCAACACTGCAGGTCAGATTAAGAACATCTCCCTCCTTAACGGTTGTAACGCCACTGATTGTAATTTCTTTCTTATCTGTTAGATAAAAATATACATTTTACAATCATGTTGTTTCCTTTTCAGACTCTACTGATCATCCAATAGATTTCAAATAAATAAATAGATATAAACAATAACAATAGGTTATGAAGTACCCACAGTTCACATTTACAGTCAAAGTCTCCTCTGTAGTTTTTCCACATGTGAAGTTGATCTTGCAAGTGATACTGGTGTTGTGGTGTTCAGATGAAGCGTTAAAGGTCAAAGTTGAGATGTGTCTTTGTGTGAAATCCACCAGATTCTCAGTCTTGAAATTAGTGCTGTTTCCTTTAATGTAAGATTCAGTCCCTCCTGCTCCTCTCCATGTCCAGGTGATTTCAGGAACAGATCCAGAGCAGAGACCAGGAGCAGTGCAGGTGAGTGTGGCCTGCTGTCCCTCTGTCAGTGTGGGAATCATTACTGTGGGTTTTTGTTTAAGACCTGGTGGGAACACAGTACATTAGTGGAATCAAATGAACTTGAATTAAAAGAGGAAAAAAACTCCAGAAATTTAAGTAGATGTTTATCGGGAATTGTTGCACTTCTTATAAGCTGCATACAAGGGTCAGCAAATGTGCAAAATGTTTCACAGATACAATAAAACACAAGCATGTTGAACTACATTTCAATTTCCTACATGATTGTTTTTGATCTAGCTTTTCATACCTTTAACAGAGACATTAACTTTAGGAATAAATGTAAATGCATCTGTCTTCCTATTCACTTCACCAATAACTCTGAGGTGATATGATCCAGAATCAGACTCTTTGAGATTATTGATGATGATGCTGCAGTTGTTCTGAATGACATGCTCGATAAGTGACACTCGTCCTTCAAACTCAGGTTGAACATCAGTGCTTTTGTTGGTGTGAAATATCATGACAGGACGATCACATCCTGCTTCTGATGCTTCACATTTATACCACACTATATGTTGGGTTTCAAAGCCTTCAGCAGTCTTGAAAGAACACGGGATCACAACATAGAGTCCAGCCTCTGCTGTCAGCTTTCTCACATTAAGAGTGATGCAGTATTCTCTGTCACACTGTGGATTTCTCATTTCTGAATCACCTGCAAATGTAAAGGAGGAGATAAAATAAACAGACTTTAGTTTTAGGCAAGCAAAGATGAATTTGTTTCTTGAGACTGCATTGGCCTTTGCTGTTTCTTTATGTTTTGTTTGCAATCTCTTTGCAAGTTTGTTTGTTTTTTACATTACATCACATCACATCACTTTTATTGTCACATCACATGTGCAGGTACACTGGTACAGTACATGCGAGTGAAATTCTTGTGTGCGACCTTCACAAGCAGCAGAGTTGTGCAAAAATACAATGACGTAAAACAAGCAAAATATAAGAATGGCTAAATCTGAGACTAATAAACATATGTACAATATATAATAGTATATGCATTAGCATTTGCTGTGTGTGCACAACTTTTTTTTAAATGACACCACGAGTCAACAGATAAGAAGAAATATTTATAACCTGGACGTATGTCCAAAAAAACAGTGTTACATTCAAATGTTGGAAGATTATTTATTATATGCAGAATTATAAAATTGTAAAGAGGATACAAACCTGTGTCAGCATCACTGCCCGTCACAGAGAAAAGTACAGCTGACCAGATCAGAACCAACATCTTGATTTGATCCTTGGCACATTCAGTTTCTCCCTGCACAGACAAACATGCAGCATATGAAGTAAATGTCCAGAAATGTCTCTAAAGGATGTCACATGCTCACTTATTTCACAGTGCATAATGAATGCATAACGATCTTTAATCATCCAGCCTTTTTTTTTCATTTCCCAGCACTGAGTCAGCTCCTACTTTTATCAACAGTGAAAGACAATTGGAAACAGTGTTCATTAAGAGTTTTAAATATATTTTGAATATATTTTACACATTTTTTACCTCAGTGTATTTGCTGTTTATCAGTCTTCTCTGCACAATGATCTCTGCTGACTTTTTAATCTCAGGTTTCACTTCCTCATCTCTATTTCTTCCTCATTTTGCAACTAAATTCTTCGCAGACACTATTGATTTTTACAAACTGGCTTTCATAAATATAGCATGTTCTGTTGCACTAAATATCTTATATATGTTCATTATTATTATTTATTTTTGGTAAAAACCTGTATCTTAACTTAAGAATTTGACACACCAGCAGAAGTACTTAATTCAGTTTTTCATGAGACATTTTGCTCAGTTTTACGTCACTTCAACATAGTACAACACATACAGCAATAAACAAGCTTTGTTAATGGCTGCATGTATTAAAATTAAAAAGTCACATTAGAAAGGATTCTTGAGGCACATTGAAGACATTAAACAGCTTAAAGGATTTAAAATAAACTCTCACAGCATTTCCATTTTTCAGCCACATACAGCCTCTCTGCAACACTTCTGCATATTTATGTCTGTGAAGGTTCTCAGTCATCCAGGTCATCGTACCGGAAGCCCACACACACAAAATTTTCTTTGCAAGCTCCTTTGACTTCTGCATATTTAGATTTTTTTCTTTATCTATTAATATTCTGTGGTATCTTTACTATTCTTACTAAGGCGCTGTTGTGCCTTCTGTCTCTATGGAAACCTCTCGTTTGCAGTCTATTTGAGTTGCAACATTGTGTGGTGTGTGGTGCTTTAACTCTTACTTCAGTGAACAAATACTTAAATTTTCAAGTCTTCTATGAACCTCCATATTCTGCATCAGTCTTTCTCTTTTTCTTCCTCTTTTTTAGTGTCTTTTATTTTTCAGGTCTAGCAAACTCAAATGTCTCATAAACCGTATGAATCAAAAAACAGCAAGCAGGCAGGTGAGTTTCCCATAAGTTTTTTTTTTTTTCCAAAGAGAATCCCAAAACCTGACTGCTGTTGATGTGCTACTACACCACTTACACTCCAGAAGGAATCATGGGTTTCTAAGGCAGTGTGGGAGGAATGGCAGGACGCTAACTAGGAAGTAAACCAGACACAATAATAACTGAATGGAACTATCAAAAACCAAATTTATACAAGGTTGACTAATTTACCACAGATCAGACAGAGATGTTCATGTCTGAAGGCGACATTAACACCCAAAACATTCGGGCACGGAAACATTCTTCAGCACATCTGTGTTATAAGCATGGTTCAAATAACTTCAGAACTGGATTTACTGATTCCTGGTTATGGCCAATTCAGTAAGTTGAGACAGATTCTTTAAGACTAGGCAGTCTGTCAGATTAACAAATGATCTGATGTCTTTGATAGGGGGGGGGGAGAATGACACCTTCTAGAAAGTGAGAACTGTCTTAACAGAATGCAACAAGGCTCCCTCAATCTGCAGAGACCATAGAAAGAAAATTATTTTTACAGGCTAGTGTCCTGTATGAGCTTCTGTAGTAATCCTAGGGTAATGTGTTAGGAATGAAAGGATGCCACATCAGTTGATGGAAATGACATTTTTTAACTTACAGAGGGTTGAATTCACAGACACCTAAAAATCAAAGTGAAAAAATTATGCAACATGCTAATCTGACAAAATTTCATTAGAGCAACTTCAAATGGTACTTAGTAGTTTGTATGGACTTCACATGTTTGTATGCTTGCCTGACCATGTCAGGGCATGCTCCTAATGAGATGACGCTGGGGGGTGTCCTCCCAAATCTGGAGCAGGGCATCTCTGATTTCCTGGACGGTGTGAGGTGTAATTTGGTAGCATTGGATGGACCAAAACGTAATGTCCCAACGGTTTTCTGTTGGATTTAAGTTAGGAGAGCTTGGTGGGCACGTCAGTAGTGTCAATTCCTTCATCCTCCTGCATAATCTAACTGCATGAAACCACTGCCAAACCGGACACGCTGAAAAATGTTACAGGTACAATATAACATTCTTCACGGCTTTTCAAGACCCTTTCATGTCTGTCAGATGTGCTCGGGGTGAACTGGTACTCATCTCTGAAGCACATCTGACAGCCAAAAACGTGTTTTTCTTGTCATCGAAAATCAAATGATTTAAAATCCAAAAAGAAATCTGATTTAATTTGAATTTGATTAAACTCAGTTTCAGTTTTCCAAACTGGTATAAAACTCTGTTTCAGCTACAACAGATGCTTGTGTTCCCTCTTTGGCCTTGGGTTTCTTGAGCAGGAAAAAGAAAGCCTGGGTCTTCAAAGGAGCCACTATAGAACCTTTAAAACACAAAATATTGATGGAATACATAAAGATGACATTCACACACATAAATACATTAGCAGTGGTCAAGAGAAGCACTCCATTTGCCATAAGATTCCAATTCAAATTGACAGTGTATCTTTGTATGTTCAGCTACTGCTGTGTTGTCTAATGAAAAGTATGAATAAAGGAAAGGAAAGTGCAAAGTTTCATAATAACATATAAGTTACACTATTATCTTATTTCAAAGGGTCAGCTCAACAAATTATCAACATTGTGCTATGTCAGAATACAAATTAAGAAAAATGAACAACAGTCAAGAACTGGAGTGTTTATTCTTGCAAGGGAGCAAATTCATCCAATACAAGGTTTCATGTAAGTGCTCGCAGTGGGAAGTCCGAAGTGAGCTTTTTATTGCATTTTACCATTCCCACCCTCCTCTGCCTTAAAACTGTAACACAACATCACTTTTCCTTCTTGGGGCTTTTCCCCCTGCTTTACTGTAGTTTCATGACTCTGGGTCATGTTGTCTGATATGGTTGATATTTCCATCACTAAGTGAAACTGTTCACAGATATTGCTGCTCTGATAACTTCACTGTGGTTACTTTGGTTGCTAACAGAGTGTCAGTTAACAAACAGTCAGGTGAATAAACAACACTGAGACACTTAAGATTGACAACGTGCGGCACGGGTGAAAAGCTCAGAGCAAATCACACCGAACTGCAGTATTAGTTTATTTTTATAGGTTACATCGTCAATATGCAAATATAATCACATTTCCTGTTACGCAGGTCCTGATGCTGTCTGTCTGTGTGTGTGTGTGTGTGTGTGTGTGTGTGTGTGTGTGTGTGTGTGAGTGCGTCTATGTGGTATGGATTGACATTTGACCTGCGCTGTACCTGGGCTCCGGGGACATTTCGACTTTTTGCTGTGTATTCATGTGTCCCCCTAAAACATGACTTGTAAATGCATTTTTAAGTGTCTAAATAATAATTTTTTCTACTTCTTATGAGGTCATTATTTATCTTTTGACCTGTATTTGCTTAAACTGTAGTGTAAATTCATTTATTAAACTATAATTAAAAGATTTTCTGATTTTCTTAAAAGTCCACCTATACCCCTCACCTGATTTTTGTGTATTCCAGTGTATTGCACAGCGACGTTTCGAGTTAGAGTGGATGTGTGTAGGTACTGCAATTTAATACACATTTTCAATACACACGGCCGGAAGTCATTGTGATTGGTAGGCTATATATATAGGCGGTACCTACAGGAAACGGCGCCACAACTTTCGCGCGCGTGCCCTTTAACAAGTGTATGTCGACGGCAATACGAAGACGGATTAAAAACACAAAGGTAAGCCTTTTTTAATGTAAAATGCACCATGACTTTAATACTATATGAAATTATAGGTGCACAGGCCTATATTAAACTGGTTTAATTTATGCTTTATGGACTGTTAGTGAGTCTTTGAAGAAGTAAAACGGCCCCAGCGTTTGTCATTGAGTAAATAAAATAGGGCTGACGACTAACCGCGTCAACGCGATAAAGCGGGCTAACCCATGTTAGGATTTACTCGGTGTTAAAGCATTATTGTGGCTTAAACGTGTTAATGCCGACATCGCGACTAACGCGATTAACAATTAAACCAGCGCAGTCTGAGTCAAAATCCCTGATGTCGCTGTTAGCTAATTTCGGGCAGTTTGTCCAATGTCTGTCATTCTGCTGACAGCCCTAAAATAAAAGCAAGGGTATAAGTGTATTTAGTCGTGTATTTATTTATATGCCTGAAGAAAAAACTTCTTACAGTTTTGATGCCTAAGCTTTCTCAGTACTTGTATCACTCTCTGCAGTCGCCATTACAGAAATGTCACATGTCGCCATTTTGAGTACTAGGCCTTTAACATTTTAAAAGAAGGCATAAATTAGCACTATGAATAAGTCAGCTGTGTTTATGCTGTAAACTACACTACTGCTAGTTCTGCTACTACTGATGATGATGACAATGATGACGATAATCGTAATACTTTATATGCTTTGGTAATACAGCCAATCGTACAGGAGAACATGCGAAGGAGACGCATTCCTCCACGGGAGGATGCAGTCTGTCATGTTTCTGCTGGAAGGGACAAACTGGGACTTGATATCCACTACATAAATGCCTTCAAAGGTAAGTTGGTCTTTAGTTTGGATTAGATTTGGAGTTTGTCACTTTGTCTTTTGTCACTCACTTGGTATGCCTCTGCAATTCAGGTCGGGGCATTTTCACGACTGTTCCATTCCAAAAAGGAGACTTTCTTTTGGAATACAGAGGTAAACTCATAACAAAAGAAGAATGTGAGCGGAGACACAGAGTTTATCATGACAGCCTGAAGGTGTTCATGTTTGAATTCAAGTTTGATGGAAAACTCTGGTGGTGCGTATTATATCAGTGTAGTTTGATTAAGATTAAATGACACATTGCTTTTGATTTATGAAAAAAAAAAAGCTTCCTAACTAACTAGTTAAGCTAATACTTTTTTGCCTAACCCCACAGTGTGGATGCATCTCAAGAAGATGGGTCATTAGGCAGACTTGTCAACGACAACCACATCAGTCCAAGTGCTAAGATGAAAATATTAAATATCAATGGAAAGCCCCATCTATGCTTATTTGCAAGCAGAGACATAAGTCCAGGCGAAGAAATAGACTATAATTATGGTGACTCGGATTGGCTCTGGAGATGCAAGGTATTTCTACAATTGTACTTTTTGGAACTGATAAATTGCATACCCTAAGCCATTTTTACATTTGTACCTACTCAAATTGGCTTAACGTGACTTAGGGCATCTAGTTTTTCACTGAAATTGAGTATCACCTACTGTGCCTGGGGTAACTATAGCAATGCAGCCGAGCATCCAGTGATATAAATGCCACAGCAAGCATGGACGTCAAGGTGACAAAATGCCTGCTGCTCAGTCTATACTTTAGTGTTCAATTCAGGGATCACGCTGTTAATTTTGGTCGCTATTTCAAACATTTCAGAGTTTCAAAAATGATGGCTTGGATTTTCACGAAGGAGGCGCACTCATAACTTATCGAGTGACACCATTGACCAGCCACCTGGTGGCATTCAGTCTATGTCAAATTTTCTGATCACTTTGGATCACTTGGAACCTTGGTGCAGTAGTTACTGAAAAACTACATGGTACTATAACCTACTGGAAAAACAGGGGTAGGTACTAATGGAAAACAGGCAATTGTGATGGCTGCCACATCAAAGCCCTCTAAAAGCACTAAAAAAATATCAGCAGGTATGCAGAAATAAAAAATGGCTTTCGGTTTCTAAATTTTAACAGTGATTAATGTTTAATGTGATTCTACACAGCAAAATCTCCAGTGTTAAATTAACACTGGAGAGTGTCTATAAGGGTCCACACCTCTGAGTGTTAAATACAACACTGTTGAGTGTTAAATTAACACTTTTGACAGTGTTATATGTTTAAAAGTAACCTAGTCAGTTTTGAAGATTAACAATGGCTAACACTGAGCAGTGCTGATTTTCTAACACTGGAAAATAACTCAAAATGTTAGAAATATTCCAGTGTTAGAAAATCAGCACTGCTCAGTGTTAGTCTTTGTTAATCTTCAAAACTGACTAGGTTACTTTTAAACATATAACACTGTCAAAAGTGTTAATTCAACACTCAACAGTGTTGTGTGGACCCATATAGACACTCTCTAGTGTTAATTTAACACTGGAGATTTTGCTGTGTAGCCTCTTTAGTTAGATTCATTTTAAATTTTGTCCCTTGAAGATAAATGGGCCCTAGTGACAGTTCGTTGCTGCTACAGGTGATTGTTTTACTCCTTTAGCAATGGCTTAAAAAATAAAGAAATCACACTGACTATTTGTCTCTTAATCATAGGGCCTTAAATTCTCTATACATGACAGTGAATATTTTAAAGACAATAGCTTGAAACTTATCTTTCTCATACAGTTTATTTAATGTTTCAAAAGCCTCTTCAAAAATGCACTGTATATTCATTCTCTATCTGTTACACACGAAGACTGAGACCAGCCAGATTCAGAAGACTGTGAGCTGCCTAAAGCCGCAACCAAACAGCTTTCCAAACAATGATCTGGACCTGAAACATCCAGAGCCTGAAAGGGTAAATATAATCCAGTGTACCACTTAATGAACTAATAATTTAATCTATCATCATTCTTTATGGATGCTGTGTGTGTGTGTGTTTGGCAGTCACCTGGGTGTGATGTGATTTACATGGACCGTGGCTTGTAGGTCCTTTTCATTGTTTCAAAGTGCAAGTCTGGATAACATCTGAGTGTGTGTGTGTGTGTGTGTTAACCACCCAAATGTGACTTAGGAGGACCACACTGTTATTGGGGGACTCCGTCAAAGTTTGCTTCATGGTGACATCACTCTGGTTTTAGGAGGGGTCTTCTCGTATGTCTTGACAGTTTGACCTACAGCATGCAGAGCTGACTGCATGTGCTTTGTTTCTATGTTGAAATTTTTTGAAACTCAGGCTTGAACATTAAGATAGATAGTACTATACAACTTCTTAACTTGTTTTAGGCACTTTTTACTGCTGTAATGCATGGGCTCTCTCTGGCTGTGTACTCTGGCTTCTTCCCACAGTCCAAAGATGTAGCTTATGGGGTTAGGTTAACTGGTGATTCAAAACTGCCCTTTGGTGTGAATGCAAATGCTTGTCCTTCCATGTTAGACTGGCGATCTGTCCAGGTTGTACTGCCCTATGGTAGCTGGTATAGGCCCCAAAACTGCTACCCCACAATCCTGATAAGGATAAGTGGAAGAGGATGGATGATTGCAAAGGAATCAGTTGTTAATTATTGTAGCCAGTATTTTTTTCAGAAGAAAACATTTCTTGAGTGGAAAGCCCCCCCCCCCCCCCCCCACACACACACACACACATGCAAATTAAAGACAGAAGCACAGGACTGCCCAGTACAGTTGCAAGAAGAGCACTTGGTCTAATCTTTGTGCCATCTTTTCTTTGTTGCAGGATCTTGATGAAGAAATGCCTCAGCAAGGCTCAGAAGCCATGCATTCTTCTTCAGTGCAAGATTTTGAAGAGGTAACATTGACCTAGGACAGATTTTAATGAATGTTTCTCATGCACGATGTGTACCTTACGCTATTTGCCGATAGTGAAATGGTCTATTCATCCTCTTGAGTGATGCATTTTTAGTAACTGTCAGATTACTGTTCTTTTGTCTTCATTCTCTATCTGTTACACACGAAGACTGAGACCAGCCAGATTCAGAAGACTGTGAGCTGCCTAAAGCCACAACCAAACAGCTTTCCAAACAATGATCTGGACCTGAAACATCCAGAGCCTGAAAGGGTAAATATAATCCAGTGTACCACTTAATGAACTAATAATTTAATCTATCATCATTCTTTATGGATGCTGTGTGTGTGTGTGTTTGGCAGTCACCTGGGTGTGATGTGATTTACATGGACCGTGGCTTGTAGGTCCTTTTCATTGTTTCAAAGTGCAAGTCTGGATAACATCTGAGTGTGTGTGTGTGTGTGTGTGTTAACCACCCAAATGTGACTTAGGAGGACCACACTGTTATTGGGGGACTCCGTCAAAGTTTGCTTCATGGTGACATCACTCTGGTTTTAGGAGGGGTCTTCTCGTATGTCTTGACAGTTTGACCTACAGCATGCAGAGCTGACTGCATGTGCTTTGTTTCTATGTTGAAATTTTTTGAAACTCAGGCTTGAACATTAAGATAGATAGTACTATACAACTTCTTAACTTGTTTTAGGCACTTTTTACTGCTGTAATGCATGGGCTCTCTCTGGCTGTGTACTCTGGCTTCTTCCCACAGTCCAAAGATGTAGCTTATGGGGTTAGGTTAACTGGTGATTCAAAACTGCCCTTTGGTGTGAATGCAAATGCTTGTCCTTCCATGTTAGACTGGCGATCTGTCCAGGTTGTACTGCCCTATGGTAGCTGGTATAGGCCCCAAAACTGCTACCCCACAATCCTGATAAGGATAAGTGGAAGAGGATGGATGATTGCAAAGGAATCAGTTAATTATTGTAGCCAGTATTTTTTTCAGAAGAAAACATTTCTTGAGTGGAAAGCCCCCCCCCCCCCCCCCCCCCCCCCACACACACACACACACACACACACACACACACATGCAAATTAAAGACAGAAGCACAGGACTGCCCAGTACAGTTGCAAGAAGAGCACTTGGTCTAATCTTTGTGCCATCTTTTCTTTGTTGCAGGATCTTGATGAAGAAATGCCTCAGCAAGGCTCAGAAGCCATGCATTCTTCTTCAGTGCAAGATTTTGAAGAGGTAACATTGACCTAGGACAGATTTTAATGAATGTTTCTCATGCACGATGTGTACCTTACGCTATTTGCCGATAGTGAAATGGTCTATTCATCCTCTTGAGTGATGCATTTTTAGTAACTGTCAGATTACTGTTCTTTTGTCTTCATTCTCTATCTGTTACACACGAAGACTGAGACCAGCCAGATTCAGAAGACTGTGAGCTGCCTAAAGCCGCAACCAAACAGCTTTCCAAACAATGATCTGGACCTGAAACATCCAGAGCCTGAAAGGGTAAATATAATCCAGTGTACCACTTAATGAACTAATAATTTAATCTATCATCATTCTTTATGGATGCTGTGTGTGTGTGTGTTTGGCAGTCACCTGGGTGTGATGTGATTTACATGGACCGTGGCTTGTAGGTCCTTTTCATTGTTTCAAAGTGCAAGTCTGGATAACATCTGAGTGTGTGTGTGTGTGTGTGTGTTAACCACCCAAATGTGACTTAGGAGGACCACACTGTTATTGGGGGACTCCGTCAAAGTTTGCTTCATGGTGACATCACTCTGGTTTTAGGAGGGGTCTTCTCGTATGTCTTGACAGTTTGACCTACAGCATGCAGAGCTGACTGCATGTGCTTTGTTTCTATGTTGAAATTTTTTGAAACTCAGGCTTGAACATTAAGATAGATAGTACTATACAACTTCTTAACTTGTTTTAGGCACTTTTTACTGCTGTAATGCATGGGCTCTCTCTGGCTGTGTACTCTGGCTTCTTCCCACAGTCCAAAGATGTAGCTTATGGGGTTAGGTTAACTGGTGATTCAAAACTGCCCTTTGGTGTGAATGCAAATGCTTGTCCTTCCATGTTAGACTGGCGATCTGTCCAGGTTGTACTGCCCTATGGTAGCTGGTATAGGCCCCAAAACTGCTACCCCACAATCCTGATAAGGATAAGTGGAAGAGGATGGATGATTGCAAAGGAATCAGTTGTTAATTATTGTAGCCAGTATTTTTTTCAGAAGAAAACATTTCTTGAGTGGAAAGCCCCCCCCCCCCCCCCCCCCCCCCACACACACACACACACATGCAAATTAAAGACAGAAGCACA
This sequence comes from Aulonocara stuartgranti, assembly GCF_965226115.1. Classification (NCBI taxonomy): domain Eukaryota; kingdom Metazoa; phylum Chordata; class Actinopteri; order Cichliformes; family Cichlidae; genus Aulonocara; species Aulonocara stuartgranti. The sequence goes on from NC_138947.1 coordinate 20,329,382, forward strand.
GGACTGCCCAGTACAGTTGCAAGAAGAGCACTTGGTCTAATCTTTGTGCCATCTTTTCTTTGTTGCAGGATCTTGATGAAGAAATGCCTCAGCAAGGCTCAGAAGCCATGCATTCTTCTTCAGTGCAAGATTTTGAAGAGGTAACATTGACCTAGGACAGATTTTAATGAATGTTTCTCATGCACGATGTGTACCTTACGCTATTTGCCGATAGTGAAATGGTCTATTCATCCTCTTGAGTGATGCATTTTTAGTAACTGTCAGATTACTGTTCTTTTGTCTTCATTCTCTATCTGTTACACACGAAGACTGAGACCAGCCAGATTCAGAAGACTGTGAGCTGCCTAAAGCCGCAACCAAACAGCTTTCCAAACAATGATCTGGACCTGAAACATCCAGAGCCTGAAAGGGTAAATATAATCCAGTGTACCACTTAATGAACTAATAATTTAATCTATCATCATTCTTTATGGATGCTGTGTGTGTGTGTGTTTGGCAGTCACCTGGGTGTGATGTGATTTACATGGACCGTGGCTTGTAGGTCCTTTTCATTGTTTCAAAGTGCAAGTCTGGATAACATCTGAGTGTGTGTGTGTGTGTGTGTGTTAACCACCCAAATGTGACTTAGGAGGACCACACTGTTATTGGGGGACTCCGTCAAAGTTTGCTTCATGGTGACATCACTCTGGTTTTAGGAGGGGTCTTCTCGTATGTCTTGACAGTTTGACCTACAGCATGCAGAGCTGACTGCATGTGCTTTGTTTCTATGTTGAAATTTTTTGAAACTCAGGCTTGAACATTAAGATAGATAGTACTATACAACTTCTTAACTTGTTTTAGGCACTTTTTACTGCTGTAATGCATGGGCTCTCTCTGGCTGTGTACTCTGGCTTCTTCCCACAGTCCAAAGATGTAGCTTATGGGGTTAGGTTAACTGGTGATTCAAAACTGCCCTTTGGTGTGAATGCAAATGCTTGTCCTTCCATGTTAGACTGGCGATCTGTCCAGGTTGTACTGCCCTATGGTAGCTGGTATAGGCCCCAAAACTGCTACCCCACAATCCTGATAAGGATAAGTGGAAGAGGATGGATGATTGCAAAGGAATCAGTTGTTAATTATTGTAGCCAGTATTTTTTTCAGAAGAAAACATTTCTTGAGTGGAAAGCCCCCCCCCCCCCCCCCCCCCCCCACACACACACACACACATGCAAATTAAAGACAGAAGCACAGGACTGCCCAGTACAGTTGCAAGAAGAGCACTTGGTCTAATCTTTGTGCCATCTTTTCTTTGTTGCAGGATCTTGATGAAGAAATGCCTCAGCAAGGCTCAGAAGCCATGCATTCTTCTTCAGTGCAAGATTTTGAAGAGGTAACATTGACCTAGGACAGATTTTAATGAATGTTTCTCATGCACGATGTGTACCTTACGCTATTTGCCGATAGTGAAATGGTCTATTCATCCTCTTGAGTGATGCATTTTTAGTAACTGTCAGATTACTGTTCTTTTGTCTTCATTCTCTATCTGTTACACACGAAGACTGAGACCAGCCAGATTCAGAAGACTGTGAGCTGCCTAAAGCCGCAACCAAACAGCTTTCCAAACAATGATCTGGACCTGAAACATCCAGAGCCTGAAAGGGTAAATATAATCCAGTGTACCACTTAATGAACTAATAATTTAATCTATCATCATTCTTTATGGATGCTGTGTGTGTGTTTGTGTTTGGCAGTCACCTGGGTGTGATGTGATTTACATGGACTGTGGCTTGTAGGTCCTTTTCATTGTTTCAAAGTGCAAGTCTGGATAACATCTGAGTGTGTGTGTGTGTGTGTGTGTGTTAACCACCCAAATGTGACTTAGGAGGACCACACTGTTATTGGGAGACTCTGTCAAAGTTTGCTTCATGGTGACATCACTCTGGTTTTAGGAGGGGTCTTCTCGTATTTCTTGACAGTTTGACCTACAGCATGCAGAACTGACTACATGTGCTTTGTTTCTATGTGGTTTGAAACTCAGGCTTGAACATTAAGATAGATAGTACTATACAACTTAACTTGTTTTAGGCACTTTTTACTGCTGGTAGTGCATGGGCTCTCTCGCTGTGTACTCTGGCTTCTTCCCACAGTCCAAAGATGTAGCTTATGGGGTTAGGTTAACTGGTGATTCAAAACTGCCCTTTGGTGTGAATGCAAATGCTTGTCCTTCCATGTTAGACTGGTGATCTGTCCAGGTTGTACTGCCCTATGGTAGCTGGTATAGGCCCCAAAACTGCTACCCCACAATCCTGATAAGGATAAGTGGAAGAGGATGGATGATTGCAAAGGAATCAGTTGTTAACTATTGTAGCCAGTATTTTTTTCAGAAGAAAACATTTCTTGAGTGGAAAGCCCCCCCCCCCCCCCCCCCCACACACACACACACACACATGCAAATTAAAGACAGAAGCACAGGACTGCCCAGTACAGTTGCAAGAAGAGCACTTGGTCTAATCTTTGTGCCATCTTTTCTTTGTTGCAGGATCTTGATGAAGAAATGCCTCAGCAAGGCTCAGAAGCCATGCATTCTTCTTCAGTGCAAGATTTTGAAGAGGTAACATTGACCTAGGACAGATTTTAATGAATGTTTCTCATGCACGATGTGTACCTTACGCTATTTGCCAATAGTGAAATGGTCTATTCATCCTCTTGAGTGATGCATTTTTAGTAACTGTCAGATTACTGTTCTTTTGTCTTCATTCTCTATCTGTTACACACGAAGACTGAGACCAGCCAGATTCAGAAGACTGTGAGCTGCCTAAAGCCACAACCAAACAGCTTTCCAAACAATGATCTGGACCTGAAACATCCAGAGCCTGAAAGGGTAAATATAATCCAGTGTACCACTTAATGAACTAATAATTTAATCTATCATCATTCTTTATGGATGCTGTGTGTGTGTGTGTTTGGCAGTCACCTGGGTGTGATGTGATTTACATGGACGAAGTTTATTAGTTGATATCTGCAACTGAATTGAAAACACACCTTTCCAACTGTCCAAAACAAATAAATGTTGCAATATTTTGCTAACAGTGTCACAATCATCGTCTGGTGTGCACAACAATATCATCTTTGGACAAGTGCATTCAGTGTGTGGGACTGGTTTCCTCCCTCAAGTGGCTTGGCTTTAAGTGCAAAGGTGAGACATTTAGTGAATAGGTACAGTGTATAGTAAAAAGCATTAATAGAGTTCAACAAGTTAAGACGTGCTGAAATGAACACTGCTCCCTTTTTAATTAATGGGTGGTCACGTCTAATTAAAGAAATGCAGTATTACCTCATTGGTGCAGGACCTTGTAAAAATGGTATACTTGGGATTGTCCTCAATTCCCCATTCCATAACATAAACTGCTCAAAATAATAAAGGGAACACTTAAACAATGCGATGTTACTCCAAGTCAGTCACACTTCTGTGAAATCAAACTGTTCACTTAGGAAGTAACACTGACAACCAGTTTCACATGCTGTTTTGCAAATAGAGTAGACAACAAGTGGAAATTATAGTCAATTCACCATAATAAAGGACTGGTTCTGCAGGTGGTGACCACAGACCACTTCTCAGCACCTATGCTTTCTGGCTGATGTTATGGTCACTTTTGAATGCTGGCGGTGATTTCATTTTAGTGGTAGCATGAGACAGTCTACAACCCACACAAGGGGCTCAGGTAGTGCAGCTCATCTAGCGTAGCACATCAATGTGAGCTGTGGCAAGAAGGTTTGCTGTGTCTGTTAGTGTAGTGTCCAGAGCATGGAGGTGCTACCTGGATGTGGAGTAGGCCATAGGAGGGCAACAACCCAGCAGCAGGACCGCTACCTCCACCTTTGTGCAAGGAGGAACAAGAGGAGCCCTGCAAAATGACCTCAAACAGGCCACAAATGTGCATCTGTCTGCTCAAATGGTCAGAAACTGACTTCATGAGGGTGACTTGAGGGTCCAGCATCCACAGGTGGGGATTGAGCTTGCAGTCCAACACCATGCAGGATGTTTGGCATTTGCCAGAAAACACAAAGTTTGGCAACTTCAGCACGGGCACCCTATGCTCCTCACAGCTGAAAGGAGGTTCAAACTGAGCACGTGACAGTCTGGAGATGCCGTGGGGAATGTTCTGCTGCCTGCAACATCCTCCAGCATGATCATATTGGCAGTGGGTCAGTAATGGTGAGGGGTGGCATTTCTGTGCCTGCCAGAGAGCCTGACTGTCATTGGGTAACAAGATGAGGTCCTCGGACCCTTTGTGAGACCACATGCTGGTGCATTTGGCCCTGGGGTCCACCTAATGCGAGACGACACTGGGCCTCATGTGGCTGGAGTATGTCAGCAGTTCCTCCATGACAAAGGCATTGATGCTATGGACTGGCCCGCCTGTTCCCCAGACCTGAATCCAATTGAGCACATCTGGGACATCATGTCTCACTCCATCCACCACAAACTGTCCAGGGGTTGGCAGATGCTTTAGTCCAGGTCTTGGAGGAGATCCTTCAGGAGACCATCCGCCACCTCATCCCGAGCATGCCCAGGCATTGTAGGGAAGTCGTACAGGCATCTGGAGGCCACACACATTCAACTACACACTTTCATGCCACTCAACTACCTAAAGAACAAAGTATTTAATAAGAATAATTCCTTCATTCACATCTGGGATGTCCTTTTTTGGGGGGGGGAGGGGGATTAGCAGTGTATGTGTAGTCATTAAAATATCCTTAATGTGAACAGTTTTGTTTTTTTTTGTTTTTTCAGCATTTGACATTACTGCAATGCTTTGACAAAAAACTACTTCACTTAAATAGAACTGCAAAGCTAAATTAAGTCTATCAAAATGTGTTTCAGTTTGTTTAGGGGTCTGGCACAAATCTTGCCTTGCAAAATTGGCAAATCAGAATTGCCACCAGTCAACACAGGTGTGTATCCCATTCATATTTGGCTTGACTTTTTTTCAGTTTATTTTTTACCTGTCTAAAGTATTGATCAATTAAAAAAACTTTTGTTCTTACATTCCAGAAAGAAGAAATTTCTGAATATTCAGGGGAGGATGGATTGCCACATTCAGTTCTGGATCAAATATCAAGCGATGATGATGGCAACCACAGCATATCAGAAGAAGAATATGTGCCAGATTCAGAGTCATATGATGAAGATTCAGATGAAGACATCTCATTATTGCCAAGCACATCAAAAGGTCTGCTATGCCAAGATGACATCTCCAAAGCGCATGAACAATCAGATTCAACGAATTTAATCCACAACTTGACAAAGGACAAGCCACAAGATAAAAGTGAGCTTTGCGAAACTGAATCAGAAAAAATGACTTTAAGTAAAAGAAATTACTGCTATTTTTGTGGCAAACCACAAGCTAAAATTTCCCGCCACCTGAAAACGCACAAAACGGCTCCTGATGTTGTGCATGCATTTTCCCTGCCTAGAGACTCAAACGAGCGTAAAAGTCTGTTAGAGAAATTGAGAAATAAGGGAAATTTTAAGCATAATGCTGCAGTTTTGCATGGTGGAGTGGGACCACTGAAAGTGAAGAGAAGACCCAAGATTAAAGCAGTAGAGGGAAAGTTTGCTCATTGCTTTTATTGTCAAGGGATGTATGTTCGCAAGGATCTTTGGAGACATGTCCGCAGATGTCCTAACAAACCAAAAGATGACACGGATAAAGAACCTGGAAAAACCAAAGTACTCGGCCTGGCTTTAACTCTGGAGTCTCAGTGTTATCCGCAGGTGTCAAGTGGAGTCTGGAAGGTTCTTGCTGTTATGAAACAAGATGAGATTGCCTCAGCTGTGCGAAATGACTTTACTGTTATTCAGTTTGCCCAGTCCCTCTACAATAAACATGGACAAGACCCTACAAAGTATGATTATATACGACAGAAGCTTCGTGAAGCGGGACGTTTGTTGTTGTGTCTGCGCACAGAATTCTCAGTGCATAACATGGAAGAAGCTATTAAGCCTGCTAATTTCCAGAGAGTTGTGCAAGCAGTAAAGAAAGTTTCAGGTTTTGATGAAGAGACACTGTCATACAAAACTCCAAGCCTTGCGCTAAAACTGGGACATACACTGCATAAAATGTCTGACATTATCCATTGTCGTGCCCTCATGACAGAGGATGAAGCCCTAATCAAGTCCACTGATGCGTTCAAGAAGTTGTATGTCTCCAAATGGTCTGAGATGGTGTCTCACCGTGCCTTGAACACATTGAGTGAGGCAAAGTTTAACAAGCCATCAACATTGCCCTTTACAGAAGATGTTCGGATTCTCCATCACTACCTTCAAAAATCTGCAGAAAGTGCCTTTTGCAGCTTGGAGAACGAAGCCACAGCTCAGAATTATGCCCAACTTGCACAAGTTACACTCTCACAAATCATTGTGTTCAACCGAAGACGTTCTGGAGAGGTTTCAAAGATGCGCCTCAAAAGTTTTCTTGAAAGAGACAAAACAGCACTCCACACAGATGTTGCCATGGGGCTCTCAGAAATGGAACAGAGACTCTGTAACTATTTCTGTAGAATAGAAATAATGGGAAAAAGGGACAGAAATGTTCCAGTTCTGCTAACACCAAGCATGCTGGATGCTCTGTCACTACTGGTTAGTAGGAGGCCTGACTGTGGTATTTGTGCCACTAATATCTACCTCTTTGCAAGACCCCGATCAATGAGTCATTACAGAGGAATGGACTCCTTGCGTGTTCATGCACACCAGTGTGGAGCAAAGCAGCCTGAGTATCTAAGATCGACACAGCTCAGAAAACATGTTGCCACACTCTCACAAGTCCTTAATTTGAAAAACAACGAACTTGATCAGGTTGCAGATTTCCTGGGTCATGATATCCGCGTTCACCGCGAATTCTACAGATTACCAGTTCCCACAACACAGCTGGCCAAGATTTCCAAACTGCTTTTAACACTGGAAAAAGGACAACTTTCCCAGATCCAGGGGAAATCACTGGATGAGATCAAAATAGAAGGTTTGTATTGAAAGGAGCAAATATTAGGGCAGTAGTTGAATATTATGCTTTATCAACCGAATTAAAACCTAAAAGCACAGACCATTCTGTTAAATGTCCATGATTTAAGGTTCTTGAAGTCTATTGTTTCATCACTTTGCAACATTTGGCAAACTGCAGAGTGGTGGCCTTAAATAGTAAAACTATGTACTATAATTTCCAGTATTTGTTCTGTATTTTGTCATATCTCGTTGTTAATGTGAGGTTTTTGGGGGGTTTGTGTTTGGTTTTTTTGGGGGGGTTTTCCCACAATTTCTCAGATGAAATTGCATTAAGTGATGCTGAAACAAAGGACAGTGAGAGTGAATCAGATGATGATGACACAGCACTCACAATGTTGGCGTGTGGCACCAGTGAGCCTGTACATGCAGTAGCTGATTCCACAAACACAGCGCAGCTCCAAGACACTGTAGATTGTGGTAAGTTACCACTAGCTTGGTTTCTGTGGATAAAATGTTTGTTACAAATATTAAAACTTAATCAAATTGTGTAATCAGCAGATGAAGGACCACTCACAATGCCTGCAGCAAGTGAGACTGCTGCTCCCTCTGAAGGTAAGGGGTGCAGTTGGTTCTCTAAGCTTATTATTGTTTCATCACTTTGCAACATATGGCAAACTGCAGAGTGGTGGCAAAAAGTCACTTGGATGAGTGACAAAATGTTTCTCCCACTGAAAACGCTACGTCCAGATTAACAGAATCAACGTTTTGGGATTTACTTACCTGGATGATTGAGCATGCATCAAGAGACTTTTATTCAACTTTTTATTCAGTCTTTTATTCACAGCGGAACACTAAATGTCTCATTTTAGAAATTTGATAAATTTTCAAAGAGAATTTTAGCTCGTTTTGATATTGATGGTAGCAACACATTTCAGAAGTTAGTACAGGGTAGCATCCATTCTTTTAACCACCAAATGTTTTTTGTTTTTTTTGTTTGGTTTTTTGTTTGTTTTAACTACTACTACTTTATATATCTTCCAGAGAAAAATGCTGCTCAATCCCACAATTCCCGAAGAGCTCCCAAAAACATGTGGTCCAAGGCTGAGGTTGCTGCAGTGATGAGGCATTTTAAAGACCACATAAACGAAGGGAAACTAGCCACCAAAAATGAATGCAGTCATTGCAAATTGGTAGAAGATCCGGTGTTGGCAGGAAGAACAGCTCAAAACATAAGAGATTTTGTAAGAAACAGAGGATTAACTGCAAAAAGGCAGAAAAAAATGAACTAAAATAACTGTTTAGAGAGCTGTGGTTTTACATCTTGGTCAGATTGCCAATTGTTGTTAACACTGATGTTCTGTTTAAAGAAAAAAAAAGTTCTTGTTAAATACAGAAGTAGTTTGTATTTCATAATTTTTACATTTAATTTATTTAGGGTTTTTTTTGACGGGTTATATTTAAAATAAAAAATTATAAATGCATATTTTCTCCCCTTAATATTTACCTTTAAACTATTAAAATTCATTTTAAATGTTTTTAATTTTTCTGTTTTCTATATTTTTATATTTCTGTGGGAAGCGTGGGCATTTTTGTCCATAGATTTCTTTTTTTATTTATGGTTAAAATTAATGTTCAGATCCAAGAACACTAATAAAATGATGTTCCAGTAATCCTGTGTCCTGTCAGATGTGTATTCATGGTAATGATGAGCTATTTACATATTACATCATTGTCCCTTTAAAGACCCAATATTGTTTTTTTTGGACCTCATAAAACACATTGTTGTCAAGTGGACAATGTCTCCAGAAAACACAATAGAGTCTGGTTGGTGTGTATCAGTGTATCTAGACTTCTATAGGGAGTGTATGAGGTCTGAAGTGACCCAAATTTTTTTCAGATTTTTTCGAACACTTTAACCTCGCTCCCTTGGCTCTAAGTCCTTTCAAAAGGGTAGTCCACTTAAACCACCACCGGGCGGATTGACGTAGTATAGTCCCGCCATACCACATAGACCCGTATGTGTGTGTGTGTGTGTGTGTGTGTGTCACAAAGTATGTGTGTTGCAAGTCAATTTCTAAGAATAATATACTGCGAGTCAACTTCTGCAGATGTGTATTTCTGTACTGATCTCTTGTCAGTGTCACAGGGTCAGCTTGCTGTTTCAACAGAAAACTGTGTCTGGTGAAATATGTATAACATAACATTTGAAGCATAATCAAATAAAACAATAAAAATTCCTTAACACAGAGGTTGACAACTTCAGCCATAGCTTGTATGGAAGACACCAAATTATAGGTGAACACTTTCTACTTGCTGAGAGGTGTTGAAACTGTGAAGAAGGTGAAATGGTGACCATTCATTACATCTTGGTTTTTGCTGTAAGCCACAACTTTTGCTTTGAATGTGATTGTTTCTCTGCTTCCTTTTTGCATCACATTTTTTCAATTTTAACAACTGCTCATTGTCATGTTGTGTGACCAAGTAAGTAGAGCGCCAGTATCGCCAAAAATGTAAGGTACTCTAATGCCCTAATTTTTGGTGTGTGAGTGTACTGCTATTGATTATGATTCAATTTCTATAACTTAATTACAAATCTGAAACACTGTATCTGATCAGATCATGCTAAGATTTGCTTTACAGTGTGATAATTTTTTTGTTGTGTTAATATTTCACAATTGTAGATACCATGAGTGGGAATTTTATTTTAACCCAGTGTCTAAACAATGATGAAAATATACTGAAATTTTCAAGGTTGAAATTAAAGCTCTATTTCATGTTATGATATAGAAACCTGCTTGTGATACACCATTCAGAGCATTGGGCAGAATTAGAGATGTATAAAATACTCTTATTAATGCATCATACAAGACCAGGCAAAATACAAAATCTGCAGCCAGGCAGCACCAGTGATAACAGACCACACATCTACTTGACTTATAATTTCACATGGGTAATGGGTTTACTCTGCCACTTTCTGGTGAGCACAATGAATGGCCAAAGAAAGCAAAAAGGTCTTATTTTGTTAGCAAAACAACAAAGAATAATAAATGAAAATGAGCAGAGACCATTAAAACTCAAACCACAAAAAGTATAGGTCACACTTTTCTAGAATGTTTAATTGATTTTTCTTTTTTTCTTTTCTTTTCTTTTCTTTTTGGATAAAGACACAATCTTAAGTATATTGTCTTTGTCTGGACACTGTATTGTCACCAACATATATGTCAAGATTTTGTAATATTAAAAAAAAATCTCGATGTTTACTGTGGGCTAAGTCTTAAATAACATTTCTAAAAAGGAATCATATTAGCCCTACAAAGTTATTTTTTCTGACTAGATAGAAAATTTAAAGTATAGATTTATTCTTGTCAAATAAAACATGTAAAAGAAAACCGCATTATATCTTAGGGCACAGATCATTGAGGTGGTCCTTGGGATCTTACATATACACTTAATGAAGTGTCTAACTACCTGCAGAGAACTTTATTTGGGTTATTTAAAGAAAAAAAGACACAGTGACAGTAGAATAAGTGGGATCATTCACAGTGGAGTACACAGCTTCATCTTCTCCTTCCTCTTTTTCTGGTTGACAATGTTTCATCTCCAACTCCATCTCCTTCTCTTCTTTGGCCTCCAACATTTCCCTTTCCTTCTCAAGCATCTTCTACCTGTTCTGCTTTTACTGCTTTTTTGATTTCAGCATACTCCGTCTTTGTCCTCTCTTGCCTCTTTGCTGCTTTCCTGGCACTGCTGCTTTTCAACAGGGAAAAATTAACTGTCAGCATGTTGCAAGTATTTTTGAGTTAACCAACTTAGAAGTTACATTCATGCTTAAACATCAGTGACCTGTTCATCAACTGTTTATGGCAAAACTAATAACCTATGTTGTTTATTCATATTATTGTGTTTATTGTGTATAGTGTTGTGTCACCTTTGTCACTCTTATTCCAACATACTTCTTTTTGTGTCTTTTTGTGCAACTAAATGTCTGTGTATTCTGTCTGTTTGGTGTTTAGAGGGCATTGATGCCTAAACAGAGTCATTGCTTCTCAGACTTACTTCAAAATTGCATTATGATACCGTACTCCTTTTCTAACACGTCATTGTGCAGTTTGTGTTTCAGGACAATTCTACAAAACCTACTTCTCTGAATTGCGTTAGACTCAGTAGAAAGATAAAGGGATCCAACTAATTGTGTTTTGACTCAGACCGAATTTCTTTTTCTTTTGTAGAAACTTGGAGCAGGATGGGCCACTTTATATGTGAATGTATAGTAAGAGTATGGACACTTAAGTTTTCTGAGCATTTGTGTAGAAAATCATACCAAAAAAAAGTCAAATGAACATAAATACCAGTTTATCATCTTGATGTTTCTCCATCTCCAAAGTCTCATCTGAATTTTTTGAGGTCTTCTGATTTTTTCTATAGAAAGGGGTGTTTTTAGAGAAGTACATTTATGTTCAAATTTATCTACAGAAAAAAACAACAGCTAACTAATATTAATAATAATTATAAAAGCAAGTGCTTTACCTGTACCAATTTTTGGTAAAACAGCAAACGATTGCTGAAAGAACTACTGCAGCCAAAATGCCAATGATGACTTTCATGTATCCCTGCCTTAAATTAGACGATTGCTCTGCACTCCAAAAAATAACAACATAAAAAATTATGGTCCAGGTTGTTTTGAATTAGATAAAGCAAATACAAACTATAAATGACAGCCTAATTAGCAAGGCTGCATTAAGAAAATGTGGTACGTAAAAAGTGAACGTGGCAGTGAAAGGTGTTTAGATGGAAAACACATACCATGTTTTTCAGGCAAGTTTTGGTGGATCAGTAGGTTTTCTCTATTCTCTCCATTTCCATTGTTACTCACACATTCCACAGTGCTGTTGCTATGTTTGTTTACAGTTACACTGACAGTGCTGTTGACTGTGTGTTTAGAGACCATAGTAATGACAGAATACTCAGTGTGGTTCTTTAGGAGCGGCCATTTGATGGTAGGTAAAGGAAACCCTTCACTGATACACACACAGGTCAAAACCTCTGACTGAAGCACACATCCAGAGCCATCCTGGGTCTCTGAAAACCCTGTAAGCACATGATTAGACTCATAAAACAAAGGAAGGTGTACATAAACTTCAGATTCAAGATCATTGTGTTCCACTTACAAGTCACAGTCACACTGGCATGTATAGTAATGGCTTTGTCCAGATATTTCGCTGTGCAGACATATTGTCCAGAATACTCAGCTGTCACATTATGAATGACAAGTGTAGATGATCCAGTGCCATTGTGCAGGTCAGTGTAATTTCCACTCAGAAGGTTTGTGTTGGAGCTACGTTTTTTCCACATGATAAGAGCTGGAGGGAAACTCTCAGCACTGCAGGTCAAATTCAGAACATCTCCCTTCTTAACAGTTGTAGTCCCGATAATCTGAGGTTTTCTTTTATCTGTGGGATAACAGATTTTTTTTTGTGATCACCAACAAGAGAATCTGCCTAAATAGTCAATATGCAAAGATGTTTAGATGGCATCACACATTTAACCATATAGTAAAAGCAAAAAGTTGTATACATACATATCACTGTTACATGGACTTCCTCTTTTAGAGTGTTACTCATATATTTAGCTGTACAGATGTACTGTCCAGAATCTTCTGCGGTTCCATTAGGGATGACAAGCGTAGCTGATCCAGTGTCGTTGTGCAGGTTTGTGACAGAAGTCAATTTAGACCACATAATGAGAGATGGAGGGAAACTTTCAACACTGCAGGTCAGATTTAGATCGTCTCCCTCCTTTATACTTGTGTTCCCAGTGATCTGAGGTTTTCTTGTATCTGTGGAGCACAACTCAGTTATTTATTTAAGACATGGAGGGTGACAACAATATTCCAGGGTTTTACCCATTACTGCTGTACTGCTCCCCACTACAGTCACCAAATCATCATAACACGAAAAATTATATTTGATCCCTCAAGCAGATTTTAAGAGACTTGCAGAATCAATGCCTGTTACCACAACATGTGTTGGACCACTGTGAGAACACAACACTTTTTGGTTTTTAATGTTTCCTTTGCTTTAACCAGCAGTTTTTGTCTTCATGTAATGAAATTTGATAACCATTTATACTGCATCCTTAAAAAAATATTTCCTCACGTCATTATGGCTAGTAAAATGTAAAGACCAAAATATCTGACTACCAATGACGTAAAAACAATTGTGTACATACATTATAGACACCTGGAGACTGGTAAAGTTTACTTACAAGTTACAGCCACATTGACGTAAGAAGTCATAGTTGTGTCCAGATGTGTTGCTGTACAGATGTACTGTCCAGAATGTTCTGTTGTCACATTCTGGATGAAAACTGTAGCTGATCCAGTGTCACTGGTTAGGACAGTGTAAGTTCTATTCTGAAGAATTGTGGTGGAATTAAGTTTTTTCCACATAATAAGTGATGGAGGGAAACTTTGAACACTGCAGGTCAAATTCAGAACATCTCCCTCCTTGACTGTTGTATTCCCGATGATCTGAGGTTTCCTTTTATCTGCAGAGCACATTTCAGTAACTTAAATAAGCACCATGAAAGGAACACTGGCAGATAACCCTTCTGTGAAAATTTGTAATGAGATTTTGAAAAGAAAAGAAATAAGATTTTTGATACTGGCACTAATAATATTATTCACAAACTGATCTGACACTGCGTGTATAATATTACATGGACAGTGCAAAGTGAAACAGATTTCAGCAGCATTGAAGATACATCTTGATTTTTGCAGATGTCACTTGCGGTTTCAACTGGCTCTCAAATACATGTGCAACATTTGCTGTGGTTTTCTGCAAAGTTGTTTTCCCCACAATATACCTTGTGTTCTGCATGTTATTTCATAGCATTGTGTTTTCATTTGTTTGTTTTTTGTTACTCTGTACCTACAAAGAACACATGTACACATCATCTGCATGTTATTCTTTATGTATTTTTTATGCTAGCAGTCACAATTTCAGTTACCAGATCGGGGGAAATATAACTGTGCTGTATTATAAATGTTCTGTCTTATAGCAAAAAGTTGTGTACTTACAAATCACTTTTACATTGACTTTGTCCTTCAGGGCATAGTCCATATAGTTAGTTGTACAGATGTACTGTCCAGAATGTTCTGCTGTTGCATTTGAGATGATAAATGTAGCTGATCCAGTGTCACTGTGCAGGTTTGTGTTGGAACCAAGTTTAGACCACACAACCAGGGATGGAGGGACACTTTCAACACTGCAGGTCAGATTCAGGACATCTCCCTCCTTCACAGTTGTGTTTCCAATGATCTGAGGTCTTCTTGTATCTGTGGAGCACACCAGCATTTTATTCAGGATAAGAAGAGAGAAAACAACTAAAAGAATTATTAAGGATGAACCAACCAAACAAACAAACAAACAAAAACAGAAGAAAATAAAGTTCTTATGTTCTTTGATCACACAGAATAATAATAATAATTCTGTGATGCTGTGCAGGCATTTAACTGGCTGCCATGTTTGTATTGTTTTTTTTTAAGAATGAATATTAAAATGGACTGTAGCTGTAGTGATCCAGCCTCATAATAAGACTTTTTATTTTTATTTTTTTCAACAATTATCTTTTTATATCACATACATACATCTTGAGATTAATGAAACTGGCAATGTCTACTTACAAGTCACAGTCACATTGACATAAGAAGTCATAGTTGTGTCCAGATGTGTTGCTGTACAGATGTACTGTCCAGACTGTTTTGTTGTTACATTTGCGATAACAAGTGTAGCTGATCCAGTGTCATTGTACGCGTCAGTGTAGGTTCCATTGTGTCGGCTTGGGTTAGAAGTAGGTTTAGACCACATGACCAGAGATGGAGGGAAACTTTCAACACTGCAGGTCAAATTCAGAACATCTCCCTCCCTGATTGTTGTATTCCCGATGATCTGAGGTTTCCTTTTATCTGTGGAGTGTATTTAAATCTTTTAAAGAGGGAGACATTAACACTGCCACAGATCATGGTAATGAGAAACTGCTACTGCAGTTTTGCAGTGAAAGCTTCTAAAATAGGTTAATGTTTGACATGTGTAACATTATGTATATTCACTGAGCAAAGTGCCAAACTTTAGCTGCACTTGAAATACAATTAGTTACTGTAGAATAGTCAAAGGAAATTTAGAATGGCTCTCAAATACACATGCAACAATTGTTGTGCTTCATTAAACTGAAAGAAACAAGATGCACATTTGCATAGTGACTGCATTGTTTGCTTTGTTGTTCTCCTTGTGATTCACAATTTCAGTTACGTGATAGGAAGAAAAAAAATGAACAGTACTATAAATATTCTGTCCAAAAACATAAGGTTTTGTACTTACATATCACTGTTATGTTGAATTTATCCTTAAGGGTAGTGTTCATATATTTAGCTGTACAGATGTACTGTCCAGAATCTTCTGTTGTCACATTCAGGACGGCAAGTTTGGCTGATCCAGTGTCATTGTGCAGGTTTGTGTTGGAACCAAGTTTAGACCACACAACCAGGGATGGAGGGACACTTTCAACACTGCAGGTCAGATTCAGAACATCTCCCTCCTTCACAGTTGTGTTTCCAATGATCCAAGGTCTTCTTGTGTCTGTGGAGCACACCAGCATTTCATTCAGGATAAGGTGAGAGAAAACAACTCAAAAAAAATATTAACAATGAACCAAAAAAAGAAAGACACCCCCCCCCCCCCCCCCCCCAAAAAAAAAAGAAAAAAGAAAAAATGGAAACCTGGTCCACACAGAACAGTCAGGGATTCTAATATTTATATAATGTTGTCCAGGTATTTAACTAGCTGGCATGTTTTGCTTTTATTTCCCCCACCAGTGCGAACCACTCTAATCATCAAATCACCAGAGAAGGAAGAATGATGTTTCAACTCCATGATGTTTAATTCATTTTAAGAATTAATGTTAAAATGGAATGTAGCTGTTATGGTAGCCTGTAGTGATCCAGCCTCATAATAAGGCATTTTATATCATATTCATATATCTTGAGATTAATGAGACTGGTAATGTCTACTTACAAGTCACAGTCACATTGACATAAGAAGTCATAGTTGTGTCCAGATGTGTTGCTGTACAGATGTACTGTCCAGACTGTTCTGCTGTCACATTTGGGATGACAAGTGTAGCTGATCCAGTGTCATTGTGCGCGTCAGTGTAGGTTTCATTGTGTCGGCTTGGGTTAGAAGTAGGTTTAGACCACATGACCAGAGATGGAGGGAAACTTTCAACACTGCAGGTCAAATTCAGAACATCTCCCTCCCTGATTGTTGTATTCCCGATGATCTGAGGTTTCCTTTTATCTGTGGAGTGTATTTAAATCTTTTAAAGAGGGAGAAATTAACACTGCATAGATCATGGTGATGAGACACAATATGCAGTTCTGCAGTAAAAGCTGCTAAGGTAGGTTGATGTGTTACATGTGTGACATTATATATATTCCCTGAGCAAAGTGCCAAAATTCAGCAAATTGGTTTCTGTAGAACGTCAAAAGAAGTTTAGAATGGCTGTCAAATACAAGATTAATAAAGACTCCCCAAAGTTGATTTTGTTCATTTGGATGTAGCGTTTTCAGTGGGAGAAACGTTTCATCACTCACCCAAGTGACTTCTTCAGTCTCAGCTGACTTCAGGTTACCCCAATTTTATAAACAGTACATTTGCATAATGACTGAAACCAGCACCACTGAAGGAACAATGGGCTGGGAGGTCAGTTCCTTGATAATTAATGAGAATTTGCATTTTTGATCAAGGAACTGACCTCCCAGCCCATTGTTCCTTCAGTGACCAATGCATGATTGAGCATGCATCAAGACATTAATAAAAAACGATAATGCCTACTTACAAGTCACAGTCACATTGACATAAGAAGTCATAGTTGTGTCCAGATGTGTTGCTGTACAGATGTACTGTCCAGAATCTTCTGTTGTCACATTCTGGATGGCAAGTTTGGCTGATCCAGTGTCATTGTGCAGGTTTGTGACAGAACCAAGTTTAGACCATAAAATCAGAGATGGAGGGAAACTTTCAACACTGCAGGTCAGATTCAGATTGTCTCCCTCTTTAACAGTTGTGATGCCAGTAATTTGAAATTTTTTCATATCTATGAGACAAAACATATAAATTACACAATCATGTAGTTTCCCTAACTTTCTGACTTTCTTGCTAGAAGAATGCAGCTGACACTGCACAACTCAACAGATTTCAGGAAAAAAAAAAAAGCTAGTTTAATACTATAAAAGTACTTACAGTTCACATTCAAACCCAAAGTCTCTTCTTTCATTATTTTGCCAATGAAGTGTACTTTACAGGTCACATTGGTGTTGTGGTTTTCAGATGAAGGGTTAAAGGTCAAAGTTGACACATGTCTTTGTGTGAAAGGAGTCAGACCCTCAGTCTTAAACGCAGTGCTATTTCCTGTAATGTAAGATTCAGTCCCTCCTGCTCCTCTCCATGTCCAGGTGATTTGAGGAACAGATCCAGAGCAGAGACCAGGAGCAGTGCAGGTCAGTGTGGCCTGCTGTCCCTCTGTCAGTGTGGGAATCATTACTGTGGGCTTCTGATTAAGACCTAATAGAAGTATTGGGCATTAGTGGAATCAAATTTAGCCTTGATGAAAGAAATATTTTGCTGGCCACTAGTTGGATCTACTGCAGCTCCTATTAGATTTCCACAGAGGATCAACCAATTCCCGAAATTAAATAATACTTCATTTAAGATTGTAAAAATACTAAATATGAGGTTTCACAAGACTGAGTATTTAAAATCAGCATTATTCTTCTTGGAATAGCTTTCATACCTTTAACAGAGACAGTTACTCTAGGAATGAATGTGAATCCATCTTGTTTTCCATTCAGTTCACCAGTAACTCTGAGCTGATATGATCCTGAATCAGACTCTTTCAGATCATTAATGATGATGCTGCAGTTCTTTTGAGTCACATCAGGCTCCAAACGTGAGACTCGTCCTTCAAACGCAGCCTGAGCTTTTTTCTCAGTGTTTTTGTTGCTGTGAAATATTATGTCAGCATCGCTGCAGGTGTGTTGAGATGCTTCACATTCGTACCAAACTGTATGTTTGGGTGTAAACTCATCAGCAGTAGTGAAAGAACATGGGATCACAACACAGAGTCCAGCCTCTGCTGTAAGTTCTTGCTCACTGAGAGTCACACAGTATCTTCCAACACAGTGTTGTCGTCCCCAGGCTGAGGCACAAACAGGGAGATACACATAGTGACAGAGAATATTTAGTTTATAACAATAAATATGATTTTTAATAAATATACTTCAATAGCTTTCCTGTTTTACATATGTTGCTTGTTTGAGTGTAGTATATGCAACAATCAGAATTTTACATATTTCTTAGCCTGTAGTAAGTTTTGTTACAAAGATTTATATAAAATGGCATAAAGGTCAACAGATAACAGTAACACTACTAACTTATGATAAAGTCTTGGTAGAATAAATAATGATTTGTATGTTAGAAAAACAGTTTCACTTGCAAATTTATGAAAGAAATATATATGTTGGCTGAATTACAGGTTGATAACAAAGTAGACACAAACCTGTTTCAGCACTGCTGAAAAGCAGAGTTGCCCAGATGAGAACAAACATCCTTGATGCCCGATGCTCAACAGATTCAGTCTCTCTCTCCTTAGAATAACTAATATAGATGATGCCGTAAACATGCAGGAATAAAAACAAAAATCAAAACAAAAATCAAATTCAACAATTCAGATCGATTAAACGTGATCAGTTATTTGCTCCTGTTTGTCTATATGTTACCCACACCTGTGATTACACCACTACCTTAAAAAGTAATCTTTGTGTCATCCATCCTGAAACATTACTTGATGAATAAAAATGTTCTTACAGTGCTTCAGCGACACTTATACAATAAATGTAAAACACCTGCCATATAACAGAGCAGCATCATCCATGTAATCTATGCATAATGGTATTTTTATTTTACCAGACCTGCTATTGATGTAAAAAAAAAATAGATTTTCTTTTTTGTATTTAAAAAGATATTTTAAAACACATTAAATTTTTTCTTACCTGTTTTGCCTTGTTCTCTCTCCTCACTGATGTCCGCTGACTACTTAAATGTAAGTTTCTGTTTCTCGCCTCTCTCTTTTCTGTTTTTTTCCCTCTTTTTGTAGCACAATTTCAGGAAGTTTCTCGTCACACCAATGAACTTGACCGACTGGCTTTCCAACCTTTTACAGGGCAATCATTGCAAAACACAGACATTCATAATTTCAACCCTAGAGTGTAACTAGAGTGTGCGAAAGGACTTTTTTTTTTTTACTTGTGTGATATTTCAAAATGTTTTTTTTTTAGGATGTCAATCAATGTCACTGAAGTATACATTTTTACATATAGTATGTACAGTATATAAAAACTATGGGAAAAGCAAACAAAAACTTAAAGGAACATTTTTATGAACATTTTTCTTGATACACACTTCACAAATACTACACAAATACAGTACTTGCTCCCGTAAGTTGGTAATGACGGTAAGTAAGATAATGTGAGAAAGCATTTAAAGTTTTTTCACAGAATAAATTCACTTAAGTTAATTCACCATATTTAGCATGTGTATACAATCTACTGTGTGTTGTGCTATCCTGTGGTAGGATAATTGATGGGCTGTCTTCCATTAAGCAACCAAATGTCAGGGGCGGGGTCTGTGACCCAGTGTTTTCAGATTATTTTGTATTTTTGATTTTCTCATGTTAAGTTGGTGATAATAAGTTCTTGTCTTATTATTAGTTAGGATTTAGCTGAGCTTTATTCTGGATTTTGTTTTTTAATCCATGTTTCCTTGGTTATGTGTCATGTTTCCTGTCCAGTCTGTCATGTGTTTCATGTCTGTGTTGTGTCCACGTTGTCAAGCTCGTGTGTCATGTCTACGTCTCTCCATATTTTCTGTTTTATTTTGAAGATTGTAGTGTTTCCATGTTCACTGTGTTTTGTTTTACTTCCCCCTGTGGCAACATGTTCATTTGTGTCACCTGTGTTTCCCCAGGTGTTTCCACTTCCCTCATTACCCGTCTGTTTCTTTAAGTCGCCTGTTACCTGTTACCAGGTTCATGTTCATGTTTAGACTTTTTCTCGCTATGTTTGCATGTTCCTGTTCAGTTCCGTCTTCCTGTCCCATGTCTTAGGTGTCATAGATAGTCATAGTTTTTCCCAGTTTAGGTTTCAGTTTTCTTTCTCCCTTGTTTTCCGTTTTTTGTATCACCCGCAGTAAAGGTTAATTTTTTGTTTAAACACCAGTTCATTTCTCCTGTGTCTGCGTTTTGGGTCCGTTTCATAAACACACCGGCGTTTTTCACCAGGACACCAAATAGATTGATTCAGAAAAAAAAAAATTAGTACACTTATTAGTCAGCATGTAGCCCAATTTGAAGGAAAAGTTTAAATCTACTGAAAACAGAAACAGCGTTATAATAACTTTTTACCCCCTTATATTTTATATATGTCATTTGATCACATTAAGTAATGACCAACATTGTATTACTAAATTCATTTTACCAGAAAAAGACAGTAAAAATCTAAACAAATATGCAATTTAGTTATATAAAAATCTGCAACTAGGACAAAAGAAAAAAATAATTAAATCATATATTTCAGTATTTCTACTTTGAAAATGTCTATAAAAGTTTTATTTTCTTGCTGGATCATTGAATAGTGATATGAAAAGCTGTGACAGCATCCAACATTGTATTAATTGCTGTTCTAGATTCATACTAGTGTATAATTTCAGAAAATTTTAAACAGTTATTAAACTACACAATCTGTGGGTTTCATCATCTTATCACTGTTAGTTTTGATGTTATGACCACAAGTGTGGGGGTAGCTTGGGGTGAAAAGCCAGATTTCTTGAATTCAGGAAGAATACTGAATTTTGACATCCTGTGGGTCATTACCGGGCAGACGCAATAATGTCACTTTACCTTTCATATAATCTGATCTTTGCTGATTAGGTTGGAGAAATTCATGTGGATCAACAACCTCACAGCGAGTCACAGGGAGGCCAGTTTTGATGTCAATTTAAGTGACCAAATACTATTCTTTCCCCAATAAAGTTATCTCTCATCTCATATCACACAGTGTATGCTGTATATTTTAACACAAAATGCTAATCACTGACTAATTTTTATTCCCTGAAAATCTTATTATTATCTTGGGAAATTGACATTCCAGACATTCCATTCATTTTTTTAATTTTGTTGTCTTTACACTGTAAAGACTGTACAATATTAAAGAGAAAATATGACCTGTGCATGTCATTAAGCATCATTACATCATTCCAACACCCCCAAAACATGTACAGCATAATTGGAATGCCATTCAAGGGCTTTCCTACTGCCTCATATCTGCATATATTAAAAGAGTTAACAATGATATTTTTTTTAAAGTTCCTTGAGAAAGGTTAAGTGCATTAAAGAACTTAAATAATTTTAAAGAAATTAACTTTCTCTCTTAGCATTTCTCCATTTTATTCCCATTCTCTGCAAAAACTTCTGCATAGGAAGTATTAGGGGGTTTTTTGTTTCTATTTATATTGTGCAATATCTGTACTGTTATTGGAAAGTGTTGCAATATTACTTTAATATTGTGTAAGGCACTGGTGTGCTCTCTGTATCATGCAAAGCTCTTCACTTGAGGTGCATAATTTTAATCTATCCTTAATTTAACCATTGGTTAATTTTTACTGTGTAACAATTTTTTGCAAGAAAGAAAGAGAGAGAGAAAGACAGAGATAGAGGAAGTGACTCATAATACATAATGAGTCATAATACAGCAATATCATTTTCACGTGATCAGCAACATTATTTGCATCAACAGCAACCTCAGTCGTTTGCACATTTACAATAAAGTTGTTTGTGTCATACAAATAATAATTTTTTAAAAATACCTTTTTTCGGTCCTTCAGACAGATTGAGATGAAGAAAACTGAATCATTAGATACAGGTTTTAATCTTGCAGTTTGTGAAACATCTAACATGTTAATAGCCAGCTACAGATTACAGAAAAATCTCAAGTGAGAAAACAAGTGCTCTTCTACAAAATTCTACCAAATAATGATGGAGATGATAGAATACTGGCCGCCATTAAAAAAAAAAAACTCAAACAGGGGATTATACTCTTCTTTTTCTTTCTTTGACTGGATGGATCCAAAATAGATCAGGATCACAGATTTAGTCCATAGATGCCCAGGTCCAGGTTGGAGTTCATCCTGTCCAGATTCATTCATAACGCCTTACTTTTTCCCAAGCACAACCTGTATTCTTTATTTAAAGTAACTCATTCTCCAAAAAATAGACTCAAATCTTTAAAATCTATAAAAGTGACATTTCCTATAAAATGTTTACCGTTACCAATAAAACTTCAGAGTCATTATAGATTTGGAAAGCTGGCTTGTGAAACACAGTGTAAAGATTTCCAATCAGTCAGCAAAACATTCCTGGTATAGCTGTAAGGTTGCTATTATCTATCAGTGAAGGCTGAGATTAGATTAGATTCTGCAAATCTCATGAAGCATTTTTAGCCAGTAGTGAAAAAAACTAAATTAAATTTTCTCTCTCGCTCACTGTCACCACCCAAAGGAGATGCTATAGAGGTTGGGTGCAGTGTGTATCAACGCCAGCAAATGACGTAGTCATTGGTGGTCTGATGTCTGAATATCAAGGCTGACAACTGGGATATGAAACATCACTTCTCTGGTGGAGAAGGAGCTGATGTTTGAGTGTGAGGTTTAAGATATGACCCATAGATACAGTGAGGTGCACCTCAACACATGGCACGGGCCAGGAACCAGTCTCAACCAGTCTGTAACAAAAACTGTTTTTATTTTTATTTTTTAAACTGAACTGAACTTTATTGAACTTACGATGGTGAACTGTTCTTGAACACGAAACTCTGATCTGAAACGAAACTCTGAAACTCTGAGTTGCTGATCTCAGAGTTAATAAACTCATAGTTTATTTTTACACTCAGTTTGATGAACATGCTTCCTAGAATAGGGACCAGGAAATGTATCTCACTGAACGATGCTGAAGGATATCTCACTTCCTAAACGTGATGAGCGGTCATCACATTTAGGAAGTGAGAAGTCAATAGGAAGAAGAAGCGCAACAGATATTAAGCAACAATTTCAGGAGAGGAAAACTGAACCCAACTTGAAAAGGTCAAGTCAAATTAAATACAGATATCATTCCCACCCGAGATTGGGATTCCAAGCCCCAAGTGCGATAGAAGGATCGTTGAGTGCATTAGAAACTGACCTTAAAGATAGGATCATGGCCAAGCTTGAAACCTGGATTCCCCCATAGCCGGTTACCAAGACTACGTGAAGTACCCTCAGAAGGTCAACTATATGATGTTAACGCAGCCCCACGGACGATGCCTACAGCCACCATTACCGAGAAATACCAAGGGCTCAGAGAAGAGCTCGAGAAAATGTGGAGCGTGAAGATAACAGTGGTCCCTGGGGTAATCGGAGCACGGTGCAGTGCAGGAACAACATCAGAGATCTCTGTCCAGAAGAGCGCAGTCCTAGGAACAGCTAAGATACTGCACAGGACCCTCAAGCTCCAGGCCTGAACTTGAAGGATAGACCGCCCGTAGGGGCGAGCGGGGAATTTTATATATATTTTACTGTTTTTATTTTTCTGCCATTTATTTCATGGTCCAGGCTTTAACAGGTTAACAGCTGTCATAAGTCCTTTAGTTATTAGTTCCTCTTCTTGGTAACAGAAACTCTGATTTGATATGATCCAGTCTGAGTTGATGAGGTCATTGAGGATGATGATACCATTCCTCATTTTCAGGTCAGACTCTAGCAGTGGGTTAAAGGTCAATTTTTTACTTTTGATATTAAACTAGCTTCTGTAGTAAAATAACATGGTAAAAAAAACCACATACTCCAGACTCAGCTGTTATATGTCTTTTATTTAGAGTGATATTGTATGTGTTCTTTGCACAGAATGGATCACTCATCTTCACACCTAAAACTAGAAAAAGGAAAGAACTAAAAAAGGACAAATGATGTTGAGTTTGTAAAAAGATTGTTGATCAAGTAAGACTACTCAGACTGCATTTTTTGCATTGTTAGACATATAATAGGTTGATAAAGTACAAATAATATGACAGTTCACTGTGAACACAATAGAAATGAAGTACGCAACATATACATGAGCGAGGGGCACTAAACCAATGCACCTTTCTAAAATTAAAACAAAATTTTCTCTTTCCCTCAGAATTTCCCCACGTCAGCATACAGCCTCTCTACAAATACTTCTGCATATTTAAGCTGTTTTGTTTCTATTTATATTGTGCAATATCTGTACTCTTATTAGCAATTGTTGAGAAATGTTATTTTAACTTTGTGTAAAGCACAGCTGTTCTCTCTGTGTTGTGCAAACCAAGTGTTTGCAAATGAGGTGCAAGATTTTAACCTAAGAACGGTAAGGATATATATCACTGTGTGTGTGTGTGTGTGTGTGTGTGTGTGTGTGTGAGAGAGAGAGAGAGAGAGAGAGAGGGACAGAAAAATGAGATCAGTAAGATTTTCAAAAATTGAAATTTGAAGATATCTCTCCAGATGTTTCATCTGTGAAGCTGATTGTACAGGTAACGCTGGTGATATGGTTTTCAGCTTAAAGGTTAAAGGTCAAAGCTGAGTTGTTTATCTAAGTTACACCAGTCAGATTCTCTGATGTCAAAACAGAGATGGGTCCCATAAGATTTATGTCCATGTGACTCCAGAAACAGATCCCGAACACAGACCTGGAGCAATGCAGGTCAGTATGCTGTCCTGCATTGTGTCCTGCTGTCCCACTGTTAGTGTGGGAATACAGTGCTTGTCACTAAGTCCATGCTTACAGGGGGTCATCTGATTGTTGGGATTTCCTCTCTATTATAAGATCTTTACTTTACAACATAAAACACCTTGAGGTGACTATTGGGATTTTGCGCCATATAAAGTGAGAGTCAACTGCACTGTACAGGATGATTTACTGGTGATGCTCTGCTGTGTGGAGAGCTGACTTTTTTCTCTAGAGAAAAAACAAAATAAGTGAGGTGGATCTGGAGATTCCTCTATATTTCTCTATATTGAGCCAGATAAACTAGGACAGAATGGTGGAGGTCTGTAAGTACCTGGCAGAAGAAGCTGTTGCCAATAAGAGTAAGTGGATGCTCATTAAAATGGCAGAAGAGAAACTAGAAGAGGCAGAAAAAGCAATCAAGCTAATCCAAGAACTGTTATCTTTTATGAATGGCAACTCAGAGAGACAACCTCAGCAGAAGGAGCTGCTACCTAAACTAAATAGCTAAGCTCAATAGAAAGCAGGATCTAAAAAGCCATTGAGGAACATTACAGTGCAGACCTAGTCCTGAAAACTCTTTTTATCTTAAGAAACAGAAATTTCAGTAAAATGAATTCATTACAATTTATACATTAATTTCAATTTTATTGTATTTCAATCACTTCAACGGTCTTTCCATTGTCAAATGAAGAGCCTACAATATCAGACAGAAAATATAACATATACACACCATTTGTCTTCACATCACTTCAACAGCATTCAGCACTTACTGGCTCATTGTATTGCCATTAATTCATTGCTTTCCTACTGGTTCAAATGTGCATATATTAGTAAACAGTAATATACGGTAAATAAAGAAGGAAGTTCCTTAGAAAGATCAAATGCATTAATGAGCTTAAAGAAGAAAAGAAAAAAAACTTTGCCTCTTTTGGCATGACGTCATTTCATCTGCATAGAGCTTGTCTGCGAACACTTCTGCATATTTAAGCTTTTTTTGTTCCTATTTTGTTGTGCAGTATCTCTACTGTTAATAGCAAGCTTAACACTCTAACTTTATTTGTGCACTTTATATACCAGAACCATATGGTTCTTAGGTGTAGAAATGTTATTTTATGCACACACATACTTCGGTAAATGAATGTTTGCATAGTTCCTGCTGCTGTATGTAAAGGCGTGATGTTCATAACGTGTGATGAGAGATTCTTTATCTCAATCAACTCCACAATAAAACATTCCTCAAATTTTATCAGTAACATCATTCACAGTGGCGTACACTCTCTCCTTTCCCATTTTTAACTCCTTTTCTGGTTCACGGTATTTCATCTCCATCTCCACTACCATCTCGTCCTCTTTGGCCTCCAGCATTTCACCTTCCTCTTCAGCATCATCTTCCCGTTCCTCGACTGCTTTCTTAATTTCAGCATATACTGTCTTTGTGCTCTCTTGCCTCCTTGCTGCCTCTCTGGCACCATTTCTTTTCAACAAGGAAAAATTAATGTCAGCATACTCCACTTCTTTTGGCCCGCTGTTTGAGTTAAGAGTCAGATTGTCCTGTAATTCTTGACCATCATAGACCTGTTAGGTACAAAGTAAAGAGTCAGTCACTTGCGTCTGTCTGGTATTTTTACATTTTGCTATGCATACAGAACAAAATTCTTCTTTTACTTTTTCTTTCTTTATCAGTTTGGTGTAAGAATTGAACCTTTAGTTACTGACAGTTACTGGTTGTAATCTTTCACAATGTACTTTGCATTTTATGTTTGCTTGTTTTGTTCTTTTTGTGTCTTTTTGGTATTGTTGATTAAACAGAGCTTTAATGTCTATATATGCCTGCGGTGTGTTTAAAAGGGAATGATTCTTTAGCAGAGTTATTCCTTCTCAGACTCCAGAACAGTCCCTCCAAAGAGCAGATCGTTTTGTGCCAGTTAATTATATTTGCATTTTGTGTCGTGGTGAATTCCCAGCTTCCAATGGAATTGGTAAACAAACAAAACTATATCATCATACCTAAAACACAGCAACATTCTCCAATAGTATATATTGAAAATGACTAAAGTATAAAAAAAATTCAAACATCAAGTAAGATACATGGACTTATGCTCATACTTTTATTCTCCTACTAAAACAACTGTTTTCAGTAGATTTTGTCTTTTAGCGAGATTATCCAAAACCTCCCTCTCTGAACTGAATTAAACGCAACAAAAAATGAAGGCTGATCTTATAAATGGAACCAAATAATTGTGGCATGAATCTGACCCAATTCATATACTGTAACATTGTAGAACCTTGGATCAGGATGTGAAAAAAATATATATTAACAGGTGTTAGTGTCACACAGTGGAAATTTGTATTTGTCTTTTATAATTGATTTTTATTGTTTATTTGTGTGTGGTTTTTATTTGCATGATTTCATTCTGATTTGTCTGTTTTTAAAAGCAATGCCACGAGGGAAGCCGCAGTGGAATCGAGTGACAGACTCAAGTGCAGAGTGCGAGCTGAGCTGTGGTGTGACTAGCTTAGTGGAGGGGCAAGATGAGGATAGGAGGGATCTCCTCATCCACCTGGGACGTGGTCCCCACTGTGGAAGGGCAATTTCTCTCCTGGTTGTAAGCACATAAGGAACATTAGTCCTGGGTTGTGGGACAGTTGCATCGCGGGACTGGGTGATATTTTAGTGTACAAAGAATATTTGTTTTGTTAAAACTTTGTTCATCTATTCCTGTTGAATTTTAGTGTCTACATTAGCAGACAGGTCTTCCAGCAGAAACTGCATCAATGTTTCTGCATGAAGGAGAGTTTTAATAAACTCTCGATTATTCTCAGCAACATAACAGGAAGTGTCTTTACAAAATAAAATCTTGACTGATGACAAATGAGAGCATACATATTAACTAACTAAAAAGCAAGTATATTAAAAAAAAAAAAAGCCAAATGAACATAAATACCAGTTTATCATCTTGATGTGTCCTCATCTCCAAACTTCTGGAAGTCTTTTGTTTGTTTCTGGAGAAAAGAGTAATTTTATAGTAAAAAAGTATTTACCTATCTATCCATCCATCCATCCATCCATCCTAATAATAGTTATAAAAGTAAATGCTGTACCTGTAGCAATGTTTGGCCAAACAGCAAAGGACTGCTGAAAAAAGTACCCCAGTCAAAAAGGCAATAGTGACTTTCAGGTATGCCAGCCTGACACCAGATGATTGCTCTATAACCAAAGGAAACGACATAAAAAAAAGCTTAATACATTTTCTTTATATTACATAGAGTAAATGGAAAAAACTAACTAATCAATGTCTGATTACAAAGATATTGATATTATTTGATATAGAAAGTGGTAGTGGTGATCATTTGAAAAGGCACATACCATGTTTTTCAGACAAGTTTTGATGGATAAGGAGGATTTCTCTTTCTTCTCCATTTCCATTGTTACTCACACATTCAACAGTGCTGTTGCCATGGCTTTTTACAGTTAGACTGATAATGCTGTTGACTGTGTGGTTTGACACAGTAGTAATGACAGAGTACTCAGTGTGGTTCTTCAGTAGCGGCCAATTGATAGTAGGTAAAGGAAACCCTTCACTGATACACACACAGGTCAAAACCTCTGACTGAAGCACACATCCAGAGCCCTTCTGTATCTTTGAAAACCCTGTAAACACATGATCATAATCATAAAACAAGGGAAAGTTAACCCAAAATATAAACTTCAGATTCAAGGTTAAACTACTCACAAGACACAGTGACATTGAGATAAGATGTAAGAGTCGTGTATAAATATTCTGCTGTACAGATATACTGTCCAGAATGTTATAAACATGTTATAAACAGAATTATAAACAACAAGTGTAGCAGATCCAGTGTCACTGTGCAATTCACTGTAGGTTCCACTATGAATGTCTGTGTTGGAACTACGTTTTTTTTCACACAATAAGACCTGGGGGGAAACGTTCAAACGTGCAGGTCAGACTCAGAACATCTCCCTCCTTCACAGTTGTATTTCCAATGATGTGAAGGTTCCTTGTATCTAAAAACCACATTTAAGTGGTTCATTCAAAGAACACTGTCATACAAACATTATACTATGGAAATGTGTAATGATACCCTGTACAGCTGTGTAGACATGAACATGTAAGAAAAGTAGTGTGTTGATGCTAGAACAATAATAAGAAGCACAAAATAATCCGGGGGTTTCTCTGTGAATTTTGCATTCCCGTTGTAACAGTCACAATTGTGTGGTGTTTCTTTAAGGCAACCTAAGTCAGGGGTTTATGATGTCATTAGTATGAGCCACTGCCCTATCTGTGAACTGTCACTACCCGATCCGTACCGGAAACCCGATCAGTACCACGCATGTGCGAAAGGTGTCTATTTCCGCTCGAAGCAGTTTACAATAGTTACAGGTCAGAGTATCTGTTAAGATGTTAACAATAATACGTATCTCTTAAAATGTTAGAATAGAATAGAATAGAATAATCCTTTAATTGTCCCACAAGGGAAAATGTCGGCAATAATGAAACATTTCAATATAATGTAGACAAAAACAAAAAATCAAAAGATAGTTACGGATCAGGGCTCCCCGATCCGTACCGTGCATGTGCAGATGTTCTCTTCTTCTTCTGTTTCGTTTAATGGCAGTTTACGCCCCAATGTACGAGGATACTGTCACTTGCTGACCGAGCAAATGAGCCCTATTGTAAACTGAACTTGCATCATTACAAATCATGTTCATGTATGCGTGTTACATTTGATTTAGTGATAGTCGAATGTGTTTCTGCTTGTCTGTGTGGAGAGGATTGTTGGAATAGTGATGATGATGTCCCCTATCACTGTCATTTGTCAGTAAACACTTAATCTGGCTGATGAATCTTCACATGACACATAACTAAGTCTGTATTATTAAGTCTGTAATTAGGCACCATTCTTCTTATTTTATGGCGCTGTTGTTCCGTTGAGGAGAAATGCATGAATTTGTTTGTATATGGAGGTATCCATTGTTTAAATATCCCGGGCAGTCGAAAAAGAGGCAGAGCTGTCGAGAAATGCTAGGAGCTAACTGGGCGCTAACCGTGTCATTCAAATATATTAAATGTCGCAATGTTGGCAAAGAGAGGAAGTGACGTAAGATTTGCGCATGTGTGGTACTGACCAGGTTTCTGGTACAGATCGGGTAGTGACATGAACAACATGTTTGCACGCGAGTGCATGGAAAGAGACAGACTTTATATATTTTACCTCTTCAGGAACTTTTGCAATGTTATGGGTTGTATGAACACTGTGTGTCATGTTTCGTAGGCAACAGCCGTTCAACCGGGCCTTGTATGGTTGATGAAGAAAAGGTGCATTAAAGGATATGCTGTGGAATTCCCAGTTTCAGTGTGATTGCGTATTTTTCCTACTATCCTGCTAAGGTTTCTACCGCCTCCTCTCAACCAATGAACACAATTCAACGTTACACTGTGGCAGGGCAGGTGCTTGCTCAGATTTGAGGTTTAATTTTTCACTGTAGAAAGTTTTTTTCCCACGCTGAGTGTACAGTGGACACTAATGTTTCTGTCACTTTTTACGGAATTAAACAAAGTAATCTCAGTACTTCCGAGCTTTAAATGCTGCATGGTCGTACTCTCTCCCACCCTCCATATAATCCATTGTTCATCTACACACGTCTGTTGCTGCTATGGACGTTGCACGCTCGCACATCATTGTCATGAGATACAGTAAACCAATTCAGCTTTTTTTGGAATATTAATCCCTTACTTTACTCGTTACTTGAAAAAATAATAGCTTTACAGTAATGTGTTACTTTTAACGTGTTACTGCCCATCTTTGTTTGTAACACTATATACCTACTGTCAAGTGCCACAAATACCAACAGCTTTTAAAATGTTTATTGTAGAATGTGATCAGTAAATTCAAATGGTTCTTGAATGCACATTTGTAATTTTTTGTTTGTCAGGAATGTTCATTTTATTGTATATTTTACATTGTCTGCATTTTATTCAATATGTATTTTTTTGTTTGCTTTTTCGTGCTAGCAGTCAAGGCCAACAATCTAAAAATGTCTACAAATTTGACTGCACAATGCACAATGTTGACAATGCACGGTTGTCCGATGGAGGAAACTGTGCCAAGAATACTTTTTCTGCGCGATGTTGCACGATGTTGTGTACTTACATATCACGGTTACATTGGTGTCTTTCTTCAGGACACTGTCCATGTATTTTGCTGTACAGATGTACTGTCCAGAATGTTCTGCTGTTGCATTTGGGATGACTAGTGTAGCAGATCCAGTGTCGTTATGATGGTTTGCCTTGGAACCTAATTTAGACCACATAATAAGAGATGGAGGGAAACTTTCAACACTGCAGGTCAGATTCAGGACATCTCCCTCCTTGATAGTTGTGTTTCCAATGATTTGAGGTATCCTTTTATCTGTTGAAGAAATGGCAATATTTTGTTTAAGATAAGAAATTAGAAAATAACTCAAAGAATGATTAAATATAAGCAAACTTTGTTTTAAAAGAAATACAGACGTAACCTTTACTGTGCATATAAACCTCAGATAATAAGGTTAACGTACTTACAAGACACAGACACATTCAGATATAATGTAAGAGTCATGTTCAAATATTTTGCTATACAGACGACCTGTACAGAATAATCTTTTGTCACATTATAAACAACAAGGAGCAGCATTAGCATTAGCACAAGTTTAAAAACACTGCAATCAACCCACCCATTGTCGCACTGAAACTCCACAGCTATCCTCATCCTAAGTTGTTGTGCAAATTCATCCTACATAAGTATGCAGTGGGTGTGCATGGCCGCTTTAAGAATATTTGAGTCCATTGAAACCAGATTTTGCACATCCAGCATGTAAAAGCCTTTATTCTGGTGATTTTCACACACGTATTGTGGTCTAAAACTCTGGTCTTTCACAGTAAACCGGGAGACCACTGTGTGAGGCAAGCTACTACTGACTAACCTTTCGCTACAATCAGCAAGTAAATAAGCTTAGCACTGTACTAGATGACCTTCCTCTTTCCCAACATGTTAGATGCAGAGAAAACAGTATGAAAATCAAGCTTTTTATTCAGCTCACTTTTTTGTAATGGATATATTTTTGTATACTTACAAAAACCAGATGTAGGCTTGTGTTTCTGCTAGAAATATATTCCGTCCAAAAGCATAAAGCTGTGTACTCACATATCACTGTGACGTTGACTTTGTCCTTCAGGGTATTGTTCATATATTTAGCTGTGCAGACGTATTGTCCAGCATCTCCTGCTGTTACATTGATGATAACAAGATTGGCTGATCCAGTGTCAATGTGAAGCGTTTCATTGTAACCAAGTTTAGACCAAATAATCAGAGATGGAGGGAAACTGTGAACATTGCAGGTCAGATTCAGAGCCTCACCGTCCCTGACAGTTGTAACACCAGTGATGTTAACCTCCTTCACATCTATGAAACAAATACACATAAATCCCAGTCATGTAGTTTCCATAACTCCAAAATTCTTGCAAGTGAAAAGATGATCCTGTAAAATAAAATAGATTTTAGGGGGGAAAGTCAACTTAAGGTTGTAAAAGTACTCACAGTTTACATTCAAACCTGAAGTCTTTTGTGCAGTCGCGTCACCTGTGAAGCGGATTTTACAGGTGACATTGGTGTTGTGGTGTTCAGCTGAAGGGTTAAAGGTCAAAGTTGACACATGTCTTTGTGTGAAAGGAGTCAGACCCTCAGTCTTAAACACAGTGCTGTTTCCTTTAATGTAAGATTCAGTCCCTCCTTCTCCTCTCCATGTCCAGGTGATTTGAGGAACAGATCCAGAGCAGAGACCAGGAGCAGTGCAGGTCAGTGTGGCCTGCTGTCCCTCTGTCAGTGTGGGAATCATTACTGTAGGCTTCTGTTCAATACCTAATGGAAATACTGGGCATTAATGAAATCACATAAACTGTCTGAAGTTTAACTACTTGGATTTGGGCTCAGATAATAAAATATTTGGTAAAATGGTTAATGGCAAACACAGGTTTTACCAGGAACTGCTGCAGTTCCTACTAGCTACCAGCTAGAGGTTAACAATTTCCTAAAATGAATGAATACTTCATTAAGACCAAAAAAAATACAAAATATGTTGTTGTACATGACTTAATATCGTGTTTCTACATGATTGTTCTTGGAATAACTTTTCATACCTTTAATAGAAACAGTTACTTTTTGACTGAATGTGAATCCACCTTGTTGTCCATTCAGTTCACCATTAACTCTGAGCTGATAAAATCCAGAATCAGACTCTTTCAGATCATTAATGATGATGCTGCAGTTTTTCTGACTCACATCAGGTTCCAAACGTGAGACTCGTCCTTTAAACCCAGACTGAACTTTTTCATTGTTCTTGTTGCTGTGAAATGTTATGTCAGCATCACTACATTTTTTAGACGCTTCGCATTTGTACCAAATTGTATGTTTGGGTGTAAAGTTAGCAGCAGTAGTGAAAGAACACGGGATCACAACACAGAGTCCAGCCTCTGCTGTTAGTTCTCGCTCACTCAGAGTCACACAGTTTCCTTTGCCTCTACAGTGTTGTCGTCTCCAGACTGAGGCACCTGTTAATGCAAAGGGAAAGATGAAAGGTTTCACATTTCTTATCTTATTATATGTGCAGTTAACAAAAGATTTATTTATGACATACAAGTCAACAGATAGCAATGGCACTGTTAAATTATGTGTGAGTGTGAATAAATGCTTTTTATCTAGATTCATGTCATGAAAATAGTTTCACACACAGATATATACAAAAATCATATTGGCAGAAATACAGGTTTACAAATTAGCAGACACAAACCTTTGTCAGCACTGCTGCCTCTTACAGAGAAAAACAGAGTTGACCAGATGAGAACAAACATCCTGGATATTCGATGCGCAACACGTTCAGTCTCTCCTTCCACAGAATAACTAATCAAGATGATAAAGCAAATTAAAGAAGTATAAAGGAATTAAAACAAAATTTAAAACACAAGAAAAGTCTTCTTCTCACAACTCAGTAAATGATGTCACATGCTTAGTTATGTAGTAATTGACCATAAAGATCTTTATGGTAAAAATCTTTGTGATATCTATTTCTGAAACATTAACCTCCTAAGACCTGAACTCTTCCACGGCATGCATTTTTAATTTCTCTTTGATATTTGGGATATATTTGCCCGATGAATGTAAAAACAAAGAATTACTAGATTTTTTTAACCTTATTTTTGTTTTTAAGAAAAATAAGATCCACATATGAGGCTATTCGTTTAAAATGTTGATAGAACAGTAGCAGTATAATGTCATCGTAAGTGGATATCAGGCCCTTGTAGAGCAAAATTTTGTATTTTGGTCTAAATAACCCAAAATGTGATGTCCACATATGTGGACACCAGGTCCTAGGAGGTTAATTAATGAAAAAAAAAAGATCCCTACAGAGTAAAAATACCCCTCATATCATAAATATATGTATATTGTCAACCATATTTAATGAATGCATAAGATCTCTTAATTTTGCCAGCACTGCTATAAATATGAAAACCTTTACATTCAGATTTACATTTTTAAAAAGATATTTTGAAATATATTAAACAGTTTACGTGTTTCGTCTTGTTCTTCGTCAGTCTTCTCTCCACACTGATATCTGCTGCCTTTTTGGAGCTGAAGTTTCTCTTCCTCTCTTTTCTGTTTCTTCCTTTTTCCTGCAACAACATTTCAGAAAGTTTGTCACCACCCCCATAAGCACTACAACAGATACAATTATTATCTTATATCACACAATGTATGTTTTATATTTTTATCACAAAATGTCAGTCAGTGGGTATTTCTATTCCTCAAAAATCTTGCCATCCTAAGAAAATGAGACCCCCGTAGTGGTACGAAATAAAGTTTCTTACACTCCGCTCTGTTTTATTTATATAGTGCTCTTTACACAGCAAGTTAACCCTTTACAGCCGATCGGAGCGGGCACGCTCTGTTTTGCGTAACTATTTTTAAATCCCGGTAGCTCTGCAACTATGGAACGCCAGGACTGCCATAATGAATTAATTAAATACACCATTAAATAATTAATTAAATGTGGCAATAATTAATTAAAATTGGAATTAATTAATTAAATAAATAGTTATGACACATGTAATTAATTAATTATTGACACATTTAATTAATTATTTATGTATTTCACATTTTAATTAATTATTGACACATTTAATTAATTATTTATGTATTTCACATTTTAATTAATTATTGACACATTTCATTAATTATTGACACATTTAATTAATTATTTAATGATATATTTATTTATTTCATTTTGGCAGTCCTGACGCCTGGCTCTCATCATGAAATAATTTTATCTGTCAGCCTCACCCATCAAACTCAGGGGGCGGGGTTAACGCTGATCGAGTCAAAACCATTGCTTTGGCCTGGTGGCCATTGTTTCTAGCACACAACAACCGGCATGTGGAAGCTAACAGAACTGAGCTTTGAAAAACCCTGTTTGTGTGTTACCAAATACCGTTTTAATATTTTTTTAGCCGAGAATGTAGTGGTTTAATCTTCATGTGTCTGGTCGGTTTGTCAAGATACAGCCTCTTTGCAAAAGTGTTTCGATGATTTCGGAGATGTCTGCCCAGTCTCACGGCAAAGCGTGGGATAGACCCGCTCGCCTCGCAAGCAATCCCACCGACAAAGCGCAGGCCCCGGTACACAGCTGTAGTAACCCCCGCTGACTTCTTTTACTGAGGTTATATTTATCGATGTTTTATTTCCTGATGTTCTTATGTGTCCTACGTGTTTCAGTCGCCAATTCTGAATTATAACTAACATTAAAAACATGTTTAAGGAGGAGAGAGACCAAATAAATCTGTTTAACATCTGATCTTTGGGTTTTTGTTCAGTAATCAGCGTGACCTGTGTATAAACACATAAAAGAGATAACGTTGGTGTTTCCGTCATGTAGTAACTGCTGGCTTTAACTGTACAAAGGTTGTTCGACACTATGAAACACATACAGACTTCACGATGTTCGGCTAATATTTTTATTGTGAATATTAATCATGCTGACCTTGCTCTGTACACCACGCAGCGAGGTCAGCATATCCACGATATCCTCAGCTCCATGAGTTAACACAAAGTTTCCCAGCTGACTATCTAACTGCCAACTATTCCAGAGACGTGAAAATATACAGCATAAAGAAAAGTGTAAGAGACTCAGCAGCAGATTAGAATAACAGTTATACATTTAATAAATCACCAAATGAATCCAAGAAACGAGCAAACCTGTTCCGACAATTTGAATTTGTATTCCCTCAGCTGCAGACTCGCTGCTGTTTAAATGTTTGAAAAGGAAGATTAGATATAAAAAACGTCAAACATAGACTCAGTCTGCCTTCACATTTGATATGAGGCCAGCACGTATAGTGGCCTCAGCAGGCTATTACTGAAATACACGTGCTATATCATAAACTATGATATAAATAGGGAGGTCCTATTAACATGTTTAGTTTTAAAGGACACCTTCCTGCCTTTAGTCTCATTCATGAGCAGTATTAGTTTTCTTCTAACATCCAGAAGTCTGCACAATGTGTTTCATAGTTTGTAACAAGCCTTTGACAGGTAAACATAACATGACCGAAAAAGCAAAAAAAAAGCAAAAAAAAGAGAGAGAGTGTTGACATAAGAAGAGAAAATTCTCTCAATTATGGAGACAGACAAATGGTTCATTTATGTTTGATGTGTGTTTATTCCTCCCTAAATATCGTCGGTGAAGTTCGCCATGCATGTCAGATTTTCCTGCGCATTTTTATACCTCTGCCAACAGAGAGAGAAAAAAAATCACATTCTAACAGACAGCTGGTGCTTAGAATACAGTTGAATAACTATTAAAAAACAGATGATATTTAGATGATAGTTCAGTCTAACACATGTGCCAGTGAACCATTAA
Organism: Aulonocara stuartgranti; assembly: GCF_965226115.1. Taxonomy (NCBI): domain Eukaryota; kingdom Metazoa; phylum Chordata; class Actinopteri; order Cichliformes; family Cichlidae; genus Aulonocara; species Aulonocara stuartgranti. The sequence goes on from NC_138947.1 coordinate 20,366,224, forward strand.
ACGTCTGTGAAACTATGCAGTTATGAAACGTAACTTTAACCTCAGCCAAACCGATTTGCTCAGTTGTAAATAAAACAGCGAAGTAAACGTGACCCGACAGACAGAACCTGAGTGAATGAAGTCCAGCGTTTAACCACTGAGAGCTAAAACTCAGCTGAGGTTTGAAAGCTGTGTGCTGGTGATTGGACATCAGCCGCTGATAAAGCTGTTCGCCTATAAAGTGCTCTGTAAGGAAACGAGCTCCAGCAGCTCTGCGCTCGGGGAAAACACTATTTACTTATCTTGTGCAGAAAAATGCGCTGACATTGCGTTATATCGAGCACCGGCTGCCCAGTTAAACTGTGACTATCACCAGGTAACTAGGCGTGTTTCTTGAATTAGCAGCAGGTGTTAAACAGCTGACAGATGAGGAGGAGGATGCATGCAGGTAAACTGAGGGTCTGTTGAGCTGATCGCTGGTTTCGTGAGAAAAATGTCAGCTCGTTCTTTATGTTACAGAAGCACAGAGACACAAGACCAGGCGGAAAGAGACGATCGTTCGGTGAAAATGAGAATCTGCGAATGCAACATGTGGAACACGGAGAGTGGAATATGTAAACAAACCGGTTAACGTAACCCCCTCGGTGCACTCTGCATGCTAACTGTTAGCAGAGCTAGTGAAATCTCTGAAAACATCTGAGCACTTTTGCAAACATGTTCTATGTTGACAACCTGACCAGACATACGTCGCGACATTCGCGGCTAAAACACTGTTAAAAGTGTAGCTGGTGACAGAAAAACGGGGTATTTTAAAACTACACCACCACCATTGCTGCTTGTGATTTGATCTGCATTCTGGGATAACTGGCTGCCCCAAGTCTACACAAGCAATCGATTTTCTAGGATCGACCTGTTTTGACTTACTTTGCACGGCAACCAATCAAATGTTAGAGAAGCTGCATGGGCAGCGTTAACCCCGCCCCCTGAGTTTGATGGGTGAGGCTGACAGATAAAATTATTTCATGACGAGAGCCAGGCGTCAGGACTGCCAAAATGAAATAAATAAATATATCATTAAATAATTAATTAAATGTGTCAATAATTAATGAAATGTGTCAATAATTAATTAAAATGTGAAATACATAAATAATTAATTAAATGTGTCAATAATTAATTAATTACATGTGTCAATAATTAATTAAAATGTGAAATACATAAATAATTAATTAAATGTGTCAATAATTAATTAATTACATGTGTCATAACTATTTATTTAATTAATTAATTCCAATTTTAATTAATTATTGCCACATTTAATTAATTATTTAATGGTGTATTTAATTAATTCATTATGGCAGTCCTGGCGTTCCATATGCAACCACGTAAGCTAGCGCAATAATTTTTTTTGCATATGAAACTGGAGGAGTTGTACTTACATCTTATGCCATCAGCTTGTCCTAGGTCACAGTTTCCTTCCACATAAAGCTTTGCAAAAACTGCATAAAAATCACTTGCAGCAACAAAAACATGATATTCCAGAAACACGCTTCGCCGATCCATCAGCTGTTTGTAACACTTCCTACGTCCATCAGCGCGAACTATCACATGACCGCATGACCTGCCCGAAACCGGAAGTGACGTCATTTTGCGGAAATGTAGTTTTTTACGATCGGGGCCTTATGAGCTTGTGTTTTACTTGTTATGTGTTTTAAAAAGTTATGTTTGACTTTATGACTTTCTGTGTCGTTTCTGGGATGCTTAAGACTCATATTGCACTGCTGGAAATAGTTTATTTTGATGCATATGCTGTTATTTTGCAAATTTGCACTATAATATTTATTTTCGTTTTTCCTGCAGTATATAAAAATTGGTGTATTTCAAAAATAAAACTATGAAGACACTCAAAATAAATTTCCTGTGGTGGGAAACTAGTTTGTGTAACTTTTTTGTATTTACAGTTTTGAGGGATAAGCCTCTTAAATTTCTCTAACTAGAAATATATGTTAAAAAAACAAAAACGATTTTCAATTTTTTTGTAGTTTATTGCACTTTTTTGCAATTTATGTAATTACTATGCACCTAATGCAGACATATTATTAAAGTTTGGGCTATAATGGTTGTATTGATGTATAGCAACTTGAAATGCTCCCAAAAATGGCTCCACAGCATGTAAAAATATAATATAAGCTCTGGCGAACTTGGTTCTATGGTAGGTCTTAAAGGGTTAAAGACCAGAATATTAGAGTGAAAACCTGACTTGTCATTTAGGCTGTTTTTACATTACTCCAACATTACTGATACTTTACTCGACAAAGATTACATTAAGTTTAATTTCATTTAAATTAAATGCATTAAAGAGCTTACAGAACTCGAAAGACAAGCCGTCTCAGCATTTCAACAGTTTGTCTGATAACACTTCTGTTTTTTTCAAGGTTTGTTCCATTGCTGTGGACTCTTATTTTAACACTGAATAAGACACGGTTGAGTTCTCTGTATTTATGAAAACAGAGAACATGCAAGATTTTAATCTATGAATCATTCAGCAGTTTGTTAACGGTGACTCTACAAAGCTGGATCCACAGATTGCCAACATTATGTGGATTAAAAATAACGCAGTCTTTTTTTTTTTTTGCATTTGAAAATAGCTTTTTGGTGTCATGCAGGTCAACAAACTGCTTTTCTTCTGAATTTGAATCTTGCATTAAAGCGTAAGCTCAACTTCGCAGAGTGGTCTGAGCATCTAAATATATAATTCTGTGAAAACTTGAGTACAGACAAGATGAAAGAGCCTAATGGAGCTCAAGTACTGATAGCTGAGGCAGTATTATTGGCCTTAACCTGCTGAGTCATACTTGATAGAAACAAGTGATATCATTTAAAGAGACGAGATCCAACTGTTTACGTCCCAGAAAGAACAGAAATGGCAGAAAAAACATCATCTGTAATCCAGCTTTGCATGTAAAATCCCATCACGTCTTACAGCTTTCATTATAGAGGCAAGTTTAAAAAGATACTGGGCCTGTTTTGGGTTAACGTGTAGCCTTAGTTTCAAAGAATAATATCAAATAATATCTGTTTAAATCATCAAGAAATTAAGCAAAGTCTGGGGTGACTAAATAGGTCCTAGCTTCTTTTTATAATAGTTTCCATAAAGTTTGATAGACAGAACAGTCTAATACACTGGGAATAAGAAAACTGAATTGTTGGATATGGGAGGTCTTAATCTTGCAGTCTGTGAAATATTAAACATACAGTTCATAGCCAGAAATCGTTAAAATATCAAGTAAGAAAACTAGTGCTCTGAAGTTGGTGATAAGTGTGATAACCTGTGGATATGACGCACAAGCCGTGCTGAACAGTGTCTACACTGAGACCATCTGGAAAGCATTTTCATCATTAATCGATAAGCAGATATTTGTAGTCATTTTTAGTCCTTTGTTGGAAAAGTATCAGGAAATTCTGCCAAATGCCTGACTTGGTGAGATCATTGATGATGATGCTGTAGCAGTCAGACTCTGATTCCATTATCGATGTCACGTAGCGATTCTCATTAACTCAGCAGTTTATGAAAAATAAAGACTGCTCGTACTGCACTGACTGCATTATTAAACATATATCAGCTTGGTAAAGTATGAACAATGACATTTCATGTTAGATGCAATACAGATGTTGCATGTAAAGTGTACTTAAGTATTAATTTTATTATTACAAAGTCTGTATTGACAGTTGAGTACATACATTTTACATGTAATCTTATATTCATGCATCCATGTACGAAAAGATACAACTTCTGTTACAGAAGTGCATAAATTGTTGCAAATTAAGAAACATATGTCTCTATTCCAGTACATGGACGTTTGTCTTTTGTGATGATGTCTATAAATATTTATACACATATATACATATGTGGCATCACTGTACACACAGCATCTGACAACTTCCCATTCTCACTTAAATGTACTAAAATACGACTCTGAAAGACTGCAGAGTTTCTCTCTCGGTCAGTTAAAATTAGCTCACATGTTCACTGCTGAAACTGCTAACATGACAGAAAGCAAAAATGTGCTGTAGTTGTAACTGAGTGGTTTTCTCCATTACAGCCACTGTGTTTGGTCAAGTTGTTTTATGATGAAAATGTTTTGACTTATTACCTAAAATCGATTAAAGCAGCATAGTGATGTATACTGTAGCAGACAGAATTTATAATAAAGATTAGTGTAAATTGAACAGGAACAGAGGGCCTCAGTGTAGAGCTCCACCACACAGTTAAGCTATTTTGGGCCTCTGACCATCCTGGATACTCATAGGTAAGGTGGCTTTTATTTCAGAAACACATATATTTTCAAACTGAGTGTTATGGTGGATTATGCTGCTCCCCACTACTCCTGGAGTGGTTTGAATGTTGTTACACTGTGATGCTGTCTAATTACACACAAAGGTTGATGTCAGTGTTGTCCTGAACACTTTCCCTCCTGCACATTCGTCATATATGCTGTATACATACAGATGTAAGTAGAATATTCAAATATCTCTGTAGGTCCAGAGAATGCATATCTCGACATATCTCAGCATTAATATTATCATAAACACCACAATTGTAATTATAAGCCAAAAACTGTAGATGATACTAAATAATACAGTCTAACCTGAGAAGAGATACTAGCTGAACCGTCATAGTTTTATCATTAGAAAGTCAGACACTGCCCTCTGCTGGATTCAACAGATGACACATAAGCCACTCTAACGCCTGTTTCAGCATAAATTGCCCTAATAACAAAGAAATGTGGAACCAGCAGGTCTCTGTAATTTTACCTCAAGCCAGGTCTGTGTGTATAACTTGGAATATGATTTATTGTGTTCATTGCACATTTTTATACAAATACTCAACCATCCACACCAAAAACATGGTGTGGTGTAACATTAATTATGACGAGTGATACACGATTATGTCCTTCACATCTAGGAAAAACCCCATAAACTCAACAATCGCGCTTGCAGAGCTTCCCTAATTTATCGTTTGTTTTTGTTTTTTTACTGAGACAGAAAAAAAAATATAAAATAGTAAAATGTTCAAAATTCAGAATCAAAGATTCCTCTACAGTTGTTTCACACATGAATCTGTGAATTTTACAACTAATGTTGGTGATGTGGATTTTCAGTTGAAAGGTTAAAGGTCAAAGGTGAGCTGTGTGTCTGTGTTACAGCAGTCTGATTCTCTGACTTCAAAACAGTAATGCTTCCTATTTTTTGTAGGATACGGGCTATTTCAGAAACAGATCCAGAACACAGACCTGGAGCAGTTCAGGTCTTTGTGGTTTAGCAGACACTCATATGTGTTATGGCTGGAATGCAATGTCCCGGGTTCAAGCAGTCCTGTTTGTCCTTGCTTTGTGTCCTCCCCTGTTTACTCTTTACTGCTAGGCTGTCAACAAAGGCAGAAAGCCCAAAATTAGATTAAAAGCAGTTTTTACTTCAGCATATATTTTCTTTCAGCAAGGAGGTTGGGCTTTTTTGTAGTGTCTACATGTCATGCTGTCTGTAAATATAAAAGCTGGAAAAGTTTTGAATGCTTTCTGATAAAACTTTGTAGGGGTGTAGAGTGAAGTCATGCTAATAAGCCATTAAAATGTACATCCACCAAGTTCTTGAAGGTCAATTTTATTGAAAATGGTTGAACATGGACCAAAAGGCTCATAGGTTAGAGACTATTATTCTTACAGGTGTGGTGTGTATTGTCAACATATAGAAATGACCGTATAAAATTGAAAACATCATGCTATGTTTGACCTCTGACCTCTCCTTCAAGCTCTGTAGATTGATCTAAAGGTTAAAGCAGTGGTTCCCAAACGTTTTTCGCTGGACCCCCTTTGTTTTACAGAAAAATATTCGCGCCGCCCCCCTCGCGCGCGCACACACGCACGCACTAACACGTCCTCCAACCACACACACCCATATTTTGCTCAATTGCGGTTTATTTCACACCTCAAACATTTAGTAAACAATTAAGCAAATACAAGTAATCTGCAATAAATTACAGGTAGTAAGAAAATAAACTATTAACTCTTTTACGCTACGTCCGCACCTACACAGATATTTTTGAAAACGCAGCTGTGTCGTCCACACGTAAACGCCGTTTGGAATCACCGAAAATGAAGATTTTTAAAACTCATTTTTTGCGTTTGCGTGTGGACGAGGAATACAGAGTTTGTCATGCAACGTCAAAGGTATGTGCCTTTTTTCACGTCAGCTGTGCGCCACGTTATTGTTTACATGAAAGGAATTGCAGAATGGCACATAGTCAGATTAACAGTATTTTGTCTCTATCTTCAGGTTTTACACGCTTACATATAAACACGTATAAACACGTGATTATTTTACATGTAGTTGTTTTTTCCTGTGTAATAATATTCAACATTGCTGTCAATACATTTAAAAAAAATGCCTCTCTGTGCAAAATGGGTTCAAAAAGATAAACAGCTGTAGAATACTGTTTGTCCGGGATTTAGACAGGGGGAACAAATCGTGGCAGGATCAGCCTGATGTTATTTGTATCCCGCTGTAACTTTACTGTATAAAGAGCTAACATCTCCAAAATGTCAGGAGTAGTTAGTCATTACAAGAAGTGTTTGTGAACTAAAAATCAAGAATGTGGGATGTTGTTTGTCCGTGATGTGGAGAGCTCAGCGGTGCTCCCCACGAAGGGAAAACCAATTTTGCAGGGGAGACCTACCTCGGCACTTGTGCAGGTGAAACCAAAGGGAAGTTATGCTTCACCACATTTTCTAGTCTTTGGCTTAGAATGAAGTTGGTTTGGAAACATATTCAGCTATGCTTCATCTCCTGCTTTGCGTTTGTGTAGGCCCCCATGCTAGCAGTGTCCAAGCGTTGTTTTTTGTTTTTTGCCTTTTCATGCCACGCCCCCCCTGCAATGGCTCTGCGCCCCCCCCCCCCTAGGGGACGGGCCCCACACTTTGGGAAGGTCTGGGTTAAAGCGATAACAATGGTATATATGTCCAGATTTTTGTTGCAATTATTTGTATTGACAACACATAGGCATATATAAAGATTGATAAATGGAAATTCTAAATATCGTGTTAGTTTGGACCCTTTCTTCATTAAGGTGAAAGTTTCATTATGTCAGACTTTCATAAAACACATTTTATCTTTAAAACTATGCTAAAAAGTCTACTGCCTTTGTTTGCATTGGGACCATTTAGGAAATGATACACTGTTATATGGGAATTCTAAATATGACTGTAGTTTGCATCTAAATATCCTATCAATTTTCCCCTCTGATCTCACTTTTACATTTCACATTTGTTGTTATTTAAAGTTGGCCCCAGTTGTACTCTACATTTAAAGAATGTTTTACAAAGAGGAAGAAAATGAGCTGCCTGTTGAGTTAGAAACATACTGCAGTATTTCATGTCCAGTTACTTGTAAATCAATTCATATTATGCATTACATATTCATACATATGTTTATATACAAATTACACCACTATTCCCTTAAAAGTGAATACTCTCCAGCAAGTGAGCTGCCTTGGCAGAGGTTTGTAGTTTGCAGTTTTGAGGTTTGTGCTTTTTGTGCTATTAAAATAAAAATTGTTCAAAAACCCTTGGCTGCCGTACTTGAATCAGTTACGTTTGTGTCAAGTGATACTCTATAATCCAGTTTTGAGATCCCTTCCCAGACGCCTTAACGCCCACTCACATCCTGGGCCATCTGACCTCAGGAATTCGCATGACAAGGTGGGGCCAGGTTTCACAATGAACACACCCGAAACTCTGGCTGATTGGGTCCCACACCCAATTTCACACCTTGGCCCAGGTGATTAGAGGATCATCAGGGGGTCCTTTTGTCCCTCTGTGGGGGTCACTCCCACTAGGTTTATATCTGGGACTCTCCACCATTTGACCTTAGAACTGAAGAAGCTTCTCGGATGAGAGGTGAAACGTCTTCAAGCAACTTAAAGAAGTCCAGACGCTTTTCTTTGCAAGCTCCTTTGACTATAGAAGACAGATTTTTACAATCAGTGATACAATTACACTCAGCAGAATCACCATGTTTGCAAAAATAATTCAGTGTATTTGTATGAATGTATCCCATAGTTGTTATTGTTTCAAGGTGGAGTTCAAACATGTTGACTGGCTTGCCCTCTTGCTTCCTTTAGTTTCCTTTTTCAGTTCTCTTTGAACAGCTTCCATTAATTGCATTATTGCTCCAGGAGTCCTGTTCTTTTCATCTGATGCAATCTTTAATTTTAAATGTGATCTAGACTTTGATGTTCAGTTATATCATACTGGTTTCTTTTTCGAACCGCAGTATTGTCACTAAAATTAATTACCCTGTGATCCCTTCTGCAGTAATGTCAGTATTATTATATAGCTGAAAAACATGCCCATTCATCATTTGCTTATACTTATCCTGCCACACACTGATAGTCTCTGAGACAGGTTTGCTTCTTTTAATGCCAGACCCGTAGGTGAGAATTAGCTGGATGGATTTAAAATGGAAGGTCTGGTCGTCCTCTCCTTGCTATTTTTTCTAGACATGCATGTTTGAGAAGACTTTTACTGGAACCGGTGGGTCTCTGTAATTTCAACATAAATTCATGAAGAAAAAAAAAAAAATATATATATATATATATATATATATATATACATACTCCTCTTTGCCTCCTTCTTGAATATTTCAGCCAGCTGTCTCCAAATTTTGCAAAAACAGCTCTAAAACATCCAGCAGTGCCAGTTCTCGTGCACTATTTTGCATGGAGCCTATATTTTGCAGATTCTAGACATAATTAGCATCAACAGCAAGTATTTTATTGCAATAGAGAGGTACAGCAAACCAACTAAAAATGCAAACTTAGGGAATAATATTTCAGGATTAGTAGTATTTTGTGCCCAAGCAGCAAGATCTCCACACTACAGGAAGATGGTTCACAATTCCTCTTAACCTGGTGGTGGTACAGTATAGACATAGACACCTTTTGACATTGAGACTGAAAATAAAATCTTCTTTGGGCACAAATACTTGTTAGAAGTTGGGAAAGTATGCAATTATAACACATACTTGAGATTATCTGTGTGCCAAGTCCAACCCCCGATGCATCTGCTTCTAATGTTATCAGGCCACTAAATGGCTGAACAGAAGCAGTAATGGATCGTGTGTTTCCAGATTAAATCATTAACAAAACAGCACGCTTGCAGGCTGGATGAGCACTGGAGGCTTAATGTATTCGGCTCTGTGTTTAGATTTTTTTGTGACACACAATCTTGACTTGTAGGGTTTGATCATGTTTTTGTTTCTTTCATTTTCAAACGTTCTTTAGCCATTAAAAGAACTTAGTCCGAGAAATAAAACCAATATGTGGCATACATTTTTGCATTTCAGAACACCAAAACAGAATAATAAACAGACAGAAACTAGTTGTTTTCTATCAATAAACAGCTGTTTCCATACGGTGTTGTCTTTGTTTTATTTATATTTGCAGGAAACTGAAGACAAATGAATTTGCTGGAGGCATCAAGGACTTTTTAAAATAAAAGAGCAAGCAAACTACATCATTGGTGACAAACCTACAGTCATTACAACAGTGCTTATTTGCAGAGACTGCAAACCCCCATCTAAATTATATAATCATAAATGAAGAAACAAAAACTCCATAATAATTATTATGATCACCACAAAGTACTGGACATACACATTTTCTTTACAGCACACTGTGGCAAAGATTAGATAAGATATTTCTGCTTTAAAAATAAATAAGAATATGAGGAGATCGGAGACAGTGAATGGTTAACGACTCTGTGCAGGCAGGCAATTTAGGAATGCTAGCTTGCATATTTGGAACCCTTCATCTATAATTTAAGAGAACAGTGTCTTAATAAAAGGCCAGCATTGATTAAAAGTCTTAATCAGTGAAATTTAATAAAAAAATGTCTCATTTCTCATCATAAAGCTACAGGTAAAAATTATACCTGCATATTATTACCAGAACGGAAGAGCATCCAGTTAGAAAAACGTCAGGTCTTCACTTGTAGTTAAAACCAAACGTAATCTGAAGTTTCATCATCATGGTTTATTCATTTTGACAGAGAGATTCATTTGGGTTCAGTTCAGTTTAACAGTTAAAACTGAAGTGCTCCTTATAATGTATCATTCTTTGTTTCACAATGCCTTTCCCCTCTAGAGATGTCTGTACCTGTACAAAATTACTGTAGTTTGAGGCCTATAGTGGATTTTGCTCTGCTGATTATGAAACCATTTAAACACAGCTTACATAAACACTCTGCTGCTTCAGTCAACTTACTCCATCATTTTAAATGAGACAGCCAAACAAAACAAACCAAATTTCATAATAGGATTTTATAAACCTTTAGTCATTATATTTATATCCAAAGAAATTTTAATCTTCACAAAGAGATTATTTCTCCATTTCTTTCTTTTGTTTTCCACTTGACTTTTCCATAAACATCTTTACATACATTTAACAATGTACATTAAAAATTGCATATTTGCTATTCTGTGTTACATTGTTAAAATCAATCTGAAGTGCAATAAATACCAATTTAAATCAAAATTACAATCAATATCTATAGTTTCTTATGCAAAATGATAGGGTATAGGGAGTTATGGCTACAGTGTGTGTGCAAGTCTGAGAGATGACTCTATAAGACATGGTGTAAACTGACAGGTAGGAGGCTTCTTGGTTTGTTTAGATCAGGTATGAGGTTTGGTCTGTACTAAGTAAAAAGCTACACAATACAATGTTCTCAACTAGCTTCAGAAAATCTGAAGGCATGGTGCTTCAAAGGTAAAGATTGCTTCCATTAAGCTATTGCTCGCATTAAGGGTAACTTATGACTCTGTAATTGGAACTAAACCAGTACCAGGGACCAAACTCTGGACATCGTGGTTCCTGTGAATTTGGCCATTTATTAAAAAAAAAAGAAGAAAAAACCCTGTCTCTTGTGAGTTAATACATTCAATGGATAAGCAATGCTAAAATACTAAGTACTCCCTTAATGATTAATGGAAACAATACAGAAAACACAGCCTTTGATTTAACTTCATGTAGATTCATGTAGTCAGAGGTTGGGAACTGTTTTCTAACCTTCTATTAAGACAGTGTTCAGTCAGAGTGGCTGAGTGACGTGTGACAAAACTGCTTTTCATTTGTCAGTCTGGCTTTTCACTGCTGTTCAATACTTGAATGTGTGCCTGCTGGCAAAAGAATCATGCAGGATGTTTACTGTACAAACTAGAATCCCTTTCACCATCAATATACATCAAATTAATATATTATTGACACCATCATTATCAAGTTAGACTATTAGTGAGCTTTAATAATACACCACAGGTTCATCAAATGTCACTGAGTAGCACAACCAGATGGCTTGTCAGCATCACCTTTTGCCATTCAAACATTTGACGCAATCCTGTGAGAACAAAGCACAGACCTCTAGTGAGGCGATGCTGAAACTTCCCAAAGACCCCAGAAATCAGTGTCCAGTGATCTTTCAGCACAATTTGAATACACACACCCATTCATACATACACACATTGTCTATAGGAGATAACACTTTGGCCACTCACAAGCAAGTATGTTGTGCTTCAGGTCTGTATTTTCTAGTTGACTTGAATAATTTTGAAGACACACGTGCATTGTGGAAAAGAAGTAGAAAATGAGACACTTTGCGTTGGCCACAGTGGAAGAAATCCCCTCAGATCTCATTCTTACACCTACACGAAAAATGCCAGAATCAAGGTTCGACCTTTTTCAGAACTGGAAAGTATGTCGCTTAAATTTACAGACTTACTATCAGAAGTGATGGTGACTTTTTCCAGGTAAAATGAGAGGCTACTGTGTCACAGCACACATTAAATACAATTATGTAGAATCTAAAGGCATCTCCTTTTCTCATTTCTGACAGTTATCTTCTTAGGACACAACAAGATAGGAGAGGGTTCGCTCTCAGTACACAGACACACATAAAGATAAGACAACAAAAAGCAGTTACTCCTTGCCCTGATGCTTCGACTGGCAGCAGACACAGTGACAGTTAAAAGAATAGATGGAGAGCAAACAGTGAGACAGACACAACAGCAATCAAAAGGAGAAAAGAATAAAAATATGGCCACCGTTTAACGCTGTGTGTAGAGACAATGTACTGCAACTTGAACTAGGCTTGAAATTAACATGTGCTTTACATTGTCCAGTTGGTGTTGCTCAAAACCACCAGAAATACCAGTTTTTCCCTAATGGTGGTATGTGACGGGGGATCCCATGGAGGAGGGGCAGTCCATAGCAGCGGAAACTGCCACAGAGCAGAAGATTACATGTGATAAATTTGATAAAAATGAGGGGGGAACAAAAGAGTCATATGCAGAGTGAAATCCAGGAGAAGAGGTGGGGTTATTACACAGTTTACGGGGCAGATGATGTGTGTAATATAGGGCTGCCACTGCATCTCGCATAGCCGAGGGATCAGGGAAGGATCGCGATTCATTTGGCTTTGATTTCTGTGTAGTTGCTGCCGTCATCCCTCCTCCCTGAGGCCCCCTCCCTGGACCTTGCCCCGATAAACTCCAGGGAAGCGTAATTCAGCTCTTGCCTCTCCAGTCCCGCCATAGTGCCCACAGATTGATAATCCCCGTCTTCTCCCTGCAGACAGAAACACCGTTTAGCGGCAAAAATCAGCGGCAAGGTGCCAGTGACACCTCAGATTGCAGAAGAGCGCGACAGACACTAAAGAAAAGATGTTAGTGATTACTGGTCGACATACTGAGAGGGAGTCTGAGATGTTTCCTGTTAGACTGGCAGTTTGTGTTAGCAATGAGGCAGCCATGCAGAAGGCAGTATTGGAAACAAACAGCAGTGTACAGAACACAGAAGCTGATATGCGAGGAGATGCATCTGTCACTGAGGCTTGTGTTTTTTGGTTTTTTGTTTTAATGGGGATTTGTAGGGGAACCTTACCGTAGTCTCCTCTAGAATGGAGTTAAACTTTGAGCCCAACAGCTCTGTCTTAAGCTGTGCAAGAGTTAGGGGAGAGAAAAACACACAGAAAAACGCAGAGAAGCGATGAAAGCAAGAGAAAAACAGTGTTTGGAAAGGTCATGGTTGGAGCTACTAGACTGCTAGTGGGACAGATTCTTTCTGGTACCTCATTTCAGAGGTTAACATGGGGTCTTATCATGACTGTACGACTTTTTCATTACACAAAACTTTAACCCCAAACAATCTGAGAATGGTAATCCAACCCATCCTCAATCATAATCATAATCATTGACATCAACATGTCTCACCACTTTCTTCCTCAGATTTTGTTTGTCCTTCTTGACTGCGCTGTAGTACAAAGCTGGGTTCTCCAGGACCACGTCCTGCCTAGGGTTGCCATTCTCTCTGGGGGACGGAGTCACATAATCAGACTCGGTCTCGACTGCCACTAACGCAGGGCGACACGCCAAGCCTGGGCATCCATTTTAAAACAACAAGCTCTGTAAGGTTATGCTGGAGGCCAACCGTGGCTGTGAGTGACGTGGTTATTTTATGGGTTTAGTCGCTGAGATCACACCCACTTCAGGGCCAGAGAAAGCTTGCAAATTTGGTGGTCCAAATATGCCTTGAGGCTAAAATAAAGCACTTTGGTTAAGAGGGCTACTCGAGTTGTATTTAGCATAGCAGGTCAAGGATACAGAAGCAGTGTCAGAGCAGGGAATCGTGCCTGCAAAATATAAGGTTAGTCCAGCTTGCTAACCAACTCCACAAGGCAGCCAGTGTAGATCTCCAAGGATTTCAACAAGGACTTGTCACTGCAAATGAACTGAAATTGCTCAGGAGAAATAATTCTCATGTCCACATCAGTCCCACATTCACTCGTATACAGTGTGCAACGATGTGTTTTAGAATGGATGACTAGGCTTAAGTGTTTCCTTGGATTTCAGAAAACGCTTAGTAAGGAAGTTGACTACTCCTGCCTTGCAACGGCTTCTCCATTAGTTTGTCATTTATACTCACTTCTTGTTGTTGTGACCAACATATCTAACTGCTGCAATGATGAAGGCTATGACTGCCACTCCTCCAATGGTGCCGACTATAACTGCCATCATGTACTTTTCTGAAAACAGAGGTGGTAAAAACAAAAATGAAGGGGAGTGAATTACTGTAAACTTCATTGAGTAACACATGGAGAAACTGCCCACCGAGCTAACAAGCCATATACACTCACTGGCAGCTCTTTTAGATACACCTGTTCAACTGCTCATTACACAGATGTCTAAACAGCCAATCACATGACAGCAGTTCTGTGAATTTAAGACCATGTAGACATGTTTGAGTCAGCTTGCTCAAGTTCAAACCAAGCATCAGAATGGGGAAGAAAGGTGATTTTGTATTTCAGTGACTCCGAGTATTTCAGAAAGTCCTGACCATGTTCAAGGTTTACAGAGAAAGGTCAGAAAAGAAAATAAATTATCCACTGAGTAGCAATTCTCTAAAAAAACAATGTGTTGTTCATGCTAGATGTCAGAGTGTAATGTCAGGTTGCTTTGTGCTGATAGGAAGCCAACAGTAACTAAATAAACACTCATTACAACCAAGGTAGAAGAGCACCTTTGAACATACTATCTTGAAGACGATAGACTACAGCAGCACAAGAACACACAATCAGCTAGAAACATGACTGAGGCTACAAATACACAAAGAAATTGGAAAAAATGTCTGGTCTGATGAGTCTCAATTTCTGCTAAGGCATTTGATTTGGATGTTATGATCAGAATCTGCCCTGTGTCAGCATTTCAGGCTGTGGCGGTGGTTCGATGGTGTGGGGGATATATTCTTGGCACACTCTGAGTTCTTGAACATTGTTTAAATGCCACAGCCTACCTGAGTATTGTTGCTGACCATGTTCATTCCTATGTGAGAACAGTGTACTCATCTTCTGATGGCTGCTTCTAGCAGGATAATGTCACAAAGCTCAAATCATCTAAAACAGGTTTCATGAGAGATGCTATCGTGTCAGTATGGAGCAAAACTTAGGAATATTTCCAGCAACTCCTGGGAATTAATGCTGGCCTGAAGACAAAAGGTGGTCCAACCTTGTATTATTTATACCTAATAAAGTAAGCAGTGGATGTCGTAAGTATTTATAGCATAGTCTAGAGGATTTAGGTATAGAAGAAAATATAAACGGAAGAAAAGAGACTTATTTTTTTAAACTGCTGACTATTGTGGAATTTTTAACTGCTAATCAAATAGGAGAAAACTGTGCTTTTTTTGTTCGGATCCATTTTCTGTAGCAAATCAATAAACATTTAATTTATGGAAAAGGGTCAATGTAAGTGGAATTGATTGAAAATTGACTACGGTGTTTAAGTTTATTGTAATTAGTAGAAAAGCACAAAAATTTCCATTGCCTTAAGCTTCATGACACATAACAGGAAATAGTCATAACCAGGCATTGCTTACGCGTAAAGTACAGATACTTTAAAGATACAGATGTCAGAAAATAACATCTGACATGTATTAAAATCTTTATTACAGGGAGTGCAGAATTATTAGGCAAATGAGTATTTTGTCCACATCATCCTCTTCATGCATGTTGTCTTACTCCAAGCTGTATAGGCTCGAAAGCCTACTACCAATTAAGCATATTAGGTGATGTGCATCTCTGTAATGAGAAGGGGTGTGGTCTAATGACATCAACACCCTCTATCAGGTGTGCATAATTATTAGGCAACGTCCTTTCCTTTGGCAAAATGGGTCAAAAGAAGGACTTGACAGGCACAGAAAAGTCAAAAATAGTGAGATATCTTGCAGAGGGATGCAGCAGTCTCAAAATTGCAAAGCTTCTGAAGCGTGATCATCGAACAATCAAGCGTTTCATTCAAAATAGTCAACAGGGTCGCAAGAAGCGTGTGGAAAAACCAAGGCGCAAAATAACTGCCCATGAACTGAGAAAAGTCAAGCGTGCAGCTGCCAAGATGCCACTTGCCACCAGTTTGGCCATATTTCAGAGCTGCAACATCACTGGAGTGCCCAAAAGCACAAGGTGTGCAATACTCAGAGACATGGCCAAGGTAAGAAAGGCTGAAAGACGACCACCACTGAACAAGACACACAAGCTGAAACGTCAAGACTGGGCCAAGAAATATCTCAAGACTGGTTTTTCTAAGGTTTTATGGACTGATGAAATGAGAGTGAGTCTTGATGGGCCAGATGGATGGGCCCATGGCTGGATTGGTAATGGGCAGAGAGCTCCAGTCCGACTCAGACGCCAGCAAGGTGGAGGTGGAGTACTGGTTTGGGCTGGTATCATCAAAGATGAGCTTGTGGGGCCTTTTCGGGTTGAGGATGGAGTCAAGCTCAACTCCCAGTCCTACTGCCAGTTTCTGGAGGACACCTTCTTCAAGCTTCTTTTTCAATTATATATTTATTTTGTTTATTGATTTCATTGTATGCTTAAAGTATGGTTTTAACTGCTATCTCTGTTTTATTATTGGAAAGCACTTTGGTCAACTTTGTTGTTTTTAAAAGTGCTATATAAATAAAGTTGGATTGGATTGGATTGGTACAGGAAGAAGTCTGCATCCTTCAAGAAAAACATGATTTTCATGCAGGACAATGCTCCATCACACGCGTCCAAGTACTCCACAGCGTGGCTGGCAAGAAAGGGTATAAAAGAAGAAAAACTAATGACATGGCCTCCTTGTTCACCTGATCTGAACCCCATTGAGAACCTGTGGTCCATCATCAAATGTGAGATTTACAAGGAGGGAAAACAGTACACCTCTCTGAACAGTGTCTGGGAGGCTGTGGTTGCTGCTGCATGCAATGTTGATGGTGAACAGATCAAAACACTGACAGAATCCATGGATGGCAGGCTTTTGAGTGTCCTTGCAAAGAAAGGTGGCTATATTGGTCGCTGATTTGTTTTTGTTTTGTTTTTGAATGTCAGAAATGTATATTTGTGAATGTGGAGATATTATATTGGTTTCACTGGTAAAAATAAATAATTGAAATGGGTATATATTTGTTTTTTGTTAAGTTGCCTAATAATTATGCACAGTAATAGTCACCTGCACACACAGATATCCCCCTAAAATAGCTAAAACTAAAAACAAACTAAAAACTACTTCCAAAAACATTCAGCTTTGATATTAATGAGTTTTTTGGGTTCATTGAGAACATGGTTGTTGTTCAATAATAAAATTATTCCTCAAAAATACAACTTGCCTAATAATTCTGCACTCCCTGTGTAGTGTCATATCAATTTAAATAGGATGTGATAATAGTGACACATTACTTAGTGTCAAACTAAATACTAAGTAAAGTTGTCTACTCACTCTCTTGCTGCAGCTCCAGTAGTATGCTCTCTCTTCCATATGCATTGGAGATGCTGCAGTGGACGTTGACAGCAGGGCTGCCGTTGTCGACCCGTTCACCTTTCTCCCGTAGCTTGATCATTCCTGTGGACGTGTGCCCGTCTGTGTGCGTGTAGAAGTTGTACCGGCCGTCTGTTTCGTTGATGGTGATGTTCAGGTCAGGCAGGTAGAACTCGATAGTGGGTTCAGGGTTCCCTGTGGCCATGCAGACACACTGGACACCTTCCCTCACCACTGTGCACTTTGACTCCTCCAGAAGCACAGGGGCATCTAATGAGGGAGGGCAAGAGATGATTACATCAGATAGCTGTTGACTAGTAACAAATTATACTCCTTTGGTCAAGATTTCCTTTAACCTCCTAAGACCTGAACTCTTCCACGGCATGCATTTTTAATTTATCTTTGATATCCGATCACATTGGGACCCAATAAATGTAAAAACAAAGAATTACTAGATTTTTTTAACCTTATTTTTGTTTTTAAGAAAAATAAAAGCCACATATGAGGATATTCGTTTAAAATTTTGATAGAACAGTAGCAGTATAGTGTCCTCGTAAGTGGATATCAGGCCCTTGTAGAGCAAAATTTAGTATTTTGGTCTAAATAACCCAAAATGTGATGTCCACATATTTGGACGCCAGGTCCTAGGAGGTTAAAGTACGTTTTTACTCAAAGGAAATAAGAAGTTTTGTGGAATTCTACAAAGTGCAATTCACCATACAGATAGCACATTACCGTACATTGGAGGGTTACACAAACGTATCTCTTGCTGCCATCATGCTTTATTCTTTGGCCTAGTTTTAGACTCCCTTTAAAAATATAATACAGAAAACTGACGCACTCACACTCGACAGTGATGTTGAGGGAGCTGCTGGCTCTCCCATGCTCATTCTCTGCCAGGCAGCGGTACTGTCCATCTCCCTGCGGTGTGATTTCCACAATCGTCAGCACTGACAGCTCATCCGCAGTGATGGTGCCCACCAGTTGCCCATCCTTCAGCCAGGTGAGGGTGGGTGCTGGGCTTCCCTGTGTGCTGCAGTGCAGGGCCAGAGTGGTACCCTCTACTACTGTAATGGAGTCATTTACCACAGGCTCATGGGGAGGATCTGCAACAAAGAAGAGAAAATGAATTTGTTATGTTTACTATTCATATAAGAAAACCTCTATCTTATAATTCTTACATAAGATCCTTCTTCATTTCAAAGGCACCAAATTAAATAAAACCCACAATATCTTTTTTTTTTCCTTTTGGACACACAGTGACCTAAATAAATAAACAGTGACTTTGATATATCTAAAAATATGCAGTACAGATTCTGAGCAGGTTTTTGTAGTACATTCATTTACTGCAGTATTGCAGTGCAAGTTGAACTGGCTGAAACATTGTGATATCAAAACTTTTGCCTTGTCTCACCCAATGTTTGTACCAAAACAAAAAGAACATTTAAGCTCTATGGACCAGATACATTGATTTCCCAGGACATTTTATTGTGGTTTTAATGGTGGTTATTAAATGAAATCTTATCAGTAAAGTGGCAATGGTTTGGAAATCATTGAGCATCTATAACTTCTTGTTGTGAGTCCCTGTTTAGATCAACTGTATTATGAATCCACACGGGGGGTTGACATTCAAAAGATTTTCACTTATGCTTACAAATGCTGGGGTTGGGAGTCATTTGCTATCTCAAAAACTTACACTTTACAGCCAGGTAGAGTGAGGTGTTCATGATGCCATAGCCATTGTCCCCAACACAGGTGTAAATTCCCTCATTTGCAGGTGTCACATCATCTAGCATGAGCGAAACATTGGATGCTGTGTCCCACAGCAGCTCTTGGTCTCCAAACATCCAGGCGATCCTGGCAGGAGGGTTACTGTCTACCTCACAGTGCAGTGTCACAGAGCTGCCTTCCATCACCTCTGAAGAGGCATTCACCCACACAGAGCGTGGAGCATCTGCCAGGAAACATATAACAGGGAATTTATTTTCCAAGAACTCGAATGATGTCTGCAATTCACAGAATAACTGTCTCCTAAAAAATGATTTAATCTTTTCAATAAAAGAAATCGACAAATCGACAAATTTACACCCTCAAATAAAGGTTGAAAGGTAGCTCTTTAACTTGAGGGGACTTCAAAGCAAATTATATCTAAATAAAAGTGAAACATGCAGATTGATGTTTTGTACTAAATCCTGTACAAGCACCAGATATTGTTTTCAACCATGCTAGTGACAATTTTAGTCAGCAGTTAGCTGAAATGGTTCAGCAACTTTTAGATCGGTTTTTGCGAAACGAAAGTGAAGTGAACAATAGTTTATAATAAGAGTTCACACTTTGGTAATTTGAACTGGAATATTTTGTACTATTTCATAATAGTGGGATTACTGCTACTTCAGATTTGTCAGTGTTAAGAAGGTTTATTCATCTATCACAATAGGAACAGAACAGAAACTGCAAAGATGCTGTCTTGATCTGAGGTCATTCCATACATGAGATTTAGATGAAAAAAAGAGTCGTAGGCTATTGATTTCTTGTCATCCTCAGTGACTACTTAAATACTGTCATAGCACCTTTGAAATCAGCTGTACTATGTCTCCGTGTTAACTAACAATTCATTTTAGGCTCTTCGGTTATTTTTTTCTAAACCATACAAATATATCTTAATGCATGTTCAATCATCCATGTAAGGGAATCCCAGAAAACTGAATCCAGAATCAACTTTC
This sequence comes from Aulonocara stuartgranti, assembly GCF_965226115.1. NCBI lineage: Eukaryota > Metazoa > Chordata > Actinopteri > Cichliformes > Cichlidae > Aulonocara > Aulonocara stuartgranti. The sequence continues at coordinate 20,386,317 of NC_138947.1, forward strand.
TGACATAAAGATATGCTTGAGTTTTGTGATCTCTGAGAAAAAGATCCACTTCAACTCACTTCACTGCAAACTGTCAGGCTCAACATCCCGTTTGAAGCCATACTAACATAGTGGAATGCTTTTCAGTCTTTCAGTTTGATGTTTTTATTTTTTTACTTACACTTGACGTCTAGAGAAATGAGCCTCTCATAGGCTAGTGTTGTGTTGGGGTAATAGACCCTGCAACCTAGAAGCTGCCCATTGTGCATGGGCCTGGGTGTGAAGGTGAGGGTGTTGGAGAGGACTGCTGTGTTGCTTTCTTCCACGAGGTCAGTGCTGAATTCTGGGTCGGGCAGGTAGTCCGTGTACATCCACTGGATTTCTGGAGTCATGTCTGGGCAATTATCAGGAGCATAGCATGTAAGCTCCAAGCTCTCGTCACTAACAATCTCCTCTGGTACATCGATGTTGGGCTGATCTGGAGACAGAAATATAAAAGGAAAATATGATTGTTATGGCTTTTTTAATAGCTATAAATTTTCAACTATAAAACGACTTCCGATCGTCCTGTCATCAGTCACTTACCCAGAACCTTGAGCTCAGTGAAATCGGGGTATGTATAGATGTTGGCTCCACCGAGATCTGCACGAAAGTAGTATCTCCCCGAGTGCTCGGTGCCAATGTTGTTGATGAGCAGAGTGCAATTCCTCTGGTGCAGATCTCCCAGCAGCTTGGTTCGGCCCTTGTAGCTCTCATGCACAACGTCTGTACGTGATTTAAAGACTACAGGAGGGAAGAGTTGTGGGTAGGGCTGCCCAAAATACCAGATACCATGAATGCCACGGCTCGGCCTTATTCCAGACGGATACATAAAGGTGCAGGGGATGACCACACAGGAATTTGTCATGGCTGAGATATCCCGAGGTAACCAAACATTCCACTGGCAACTGGCATCTGGGGGAAGAGACAGAAGCTCAGTGGACTCTTCAACATACAGGATACACATAGGAATATTACCTGTCTATCATCATAAAAATATAGAAGTAAAGGAATTTATTACCACTGATGAACAACAGCAGTGGTAGGAGCAGCTCTAAACACCACATGGTCTCTGCTCAATACTGGACCATAGACCTCTGAAACAGACGCCATGCTGTCAGTCATCAACAGAAAAACATACACATACACACAAATATCACGTTTCCACCACTGATGCTGCTGCATGACTCACACGCCGCACAGGCCTCTAAAAAACAAATTCAAGATGTTCTTAATGTTTCACAGTTTCTTGGTTTTATAGTATATCATAGCAATCCTCTATCAAAAACCCCAATGTGGAACTTTTCAGTAAAACAAAGAAAAACAAAGATCAGAGTATCAGTTGTATCAAAGTCCCACAGGTTTTACTTTTTTGTCCGGCACAAAACATGACATGACATTTCTGCAATACTTAGTGTGCAACATGGACCACACGTTACAGTATACGGACTGAAAAGTGTCATTAACATCCAAAAAGATAATACATTCCTTCTTACTATACTGTGAATACTATAGAAAAATATAATAATGTCAACGTCCTTTCTGTCATGTCCTACATTTAAAAGATGCAGAGCTAACACTAACTTGAGCTATGTCTATGAATATGTATATTAAGTGCAGATAGTGCTGCTTGCAAAGGCTCAGTCACAAGTTGAAAACTGCTCATATGGAGAGTTTTGGCTTTTTATCAGATTGGGTTGTGGTGTGAACATTCTTAGAAAGAAAAAGCACCTCGTATACAAGAAGTAAAAATAGGTATTACTGTTTTGAACTACTGTGGTTTTACCTTGAAATACGGATGGTTAAAATGAATGGAACCTCTGAGAACAAATCTTCAGCAGTTCCACTAGAGGGTGTTCACTCACACCCAGACAGCTTGACAGCCTCCTTCTCTGTGGAAAGAAAGAAAGAGAGAAAGAAAGAAAGAAAATGCCAGTGACATCAGCATTGCCAGGCGATTACAGCACTCGCAGCCCCCTCGCTTGCACAGACCAATAGTAAGTCACACAAACACAGCATCAGTCAGCACCTGTTTGCTCCCCCTCAGTAGAGTCACTCTCATTATGGTTGCCATACGTAAGCCGATTCAGTGAATGGCTCTCACTGTTTCCTGAGGCTTGACACAAAGCCAAACTCCAGTCACCACACATCATGTCATTAGTGGATTACTGGTACTTTCTGTGCTGTACTACAAATCAATCCGAATAGACAATATTCACTTATCAAAGCGTATGAAAACAAGTGAGATAATGAAAAAGTGAGAAACAAAAGCACATTACCACAGAAGAATCAAGCTGTTTGTGTTGTTTACTTCCTTTGCTCACTATATAGTCTGGAATATCAACCCTCAGGTTGAAATAAATCAGTCCATATAAATTTTCATCACATCTATTATGAGCTCTAATGAATAATATTAAAGTACCACTGAACAGCTACCCTGAAGTACCCCTGAGCAAAGTACCGTCCCTACACACTGCTCCCACTGCTTCACTGAGTGAATGGGTCAAATGCAGAGAGAGTAATTTCCCCATGGGGATCAATAAAGTATACATCATTATCATTATTATTATTATTATTATTATTATTATTATTATATTTCTATATAAATTCAATCTGTCATTTTTATTTTATTGGCAATACCTGCACTGCAAATGCAAAAATAGCTGAGGTTTGATATCCTAATAAAATCATGGCCATTTCGAGTACTGGGGTCAGAATTCAAATATACATCCCATTACTGTGGTGCTCAGAAGGTAATAAAAAATGCTTTGTCCTTAAATTCACCACCAAACAGCAATCAAACTCAAAAAAAAGGAAACAGACTGCAAGAAAAAGCTCATATTACTGAATCTTACCCTTTCTAATTCAACTGAAATAGTCATGTTGACATGTAATAACACATGTTAATAAAGGCTTGTTGGACTATTTCTCTGTTATTTTTAGATATATTTGCCTTTATTTTCCAGTACGCTGTTGAGATGCATAGTAGAGAGGGAAGGAAGATGCCATACAGTAAAAGTGGCATGTGCTCTGACCCCCATATTGAGGCTTTTACATTAAATTATGCACCATAATGTCTGCATATTGCTCCTCTCTGAGATGATAAATAGCCAGTTTCTCATAAGCCTGGAGTTTTCATATGCTTGCAATGTACTCTGAAATTATCATAATTCACTCATTTACAATCCAAAGTGCAATATAATGCCATTATATTTGTATTATTTACTTTGAGTTCACAGTTGTTTTCTTATTCCTAAAGAAATCTATTTGTCTAAATGTGGCATACAAATGAGATGTACATCAGTATAATGACGGTTAGTTTGGACGTAGAATAAATGCCTGTAGAAGGAGAAGCAGCGGATTTCAGCCTCACGATGCAGCAGCCGGTGTGTGCAGATGGCGGGTCTGAGAGTGGATTGTGTTTTAGAGCTTCGTGATTAACACATCCCAACATCCCCCAGAGAATCCTTGACCAATATTAGCCTTGTTGTTAGAGAGAAGGGAAAATTCAGTTGATTTTACACTGAAAAAAGCACTGGATGTGCCACTTATCATGCAGTCCAATAATTAGTCAGTCACAGTCACAAATTCCTAGGAGCATGAGGATGTAATTTTATTTTTACACTTTATATTTAAATTTGCCTGTGATCTTTAAACCTACCGTATCTGGTTATTTTGGGCACCTGGAAGCAGTGGACCCAGGTTGGGAACACAGTATTATCATGAAGTTGTTACCAAATATTTAATCATTTTCATTTCTGGTAAACTAGCATAATCATTTGAATTTGATTTTCTGGCCACCTGGTAAATGTAATCCCAATGGTGTCTCTTGTTTAGCTATGTTTTTGATTCTAGTCCTGAGGGAAATTACTCTTCAGTTTCTAAACACTCTGCTGTCCACTATGCTAACCAACTTGATGCAAATTGTGTGTGGTGTAAAGCTGAGGGATTTTTAAACTTTTTTTAGCAAAAAAACCAAAACAAAAAAACAACAGCTGCCTGCTGCAACTGAAAGCTGTGCTATTGAGAGTGATGAAAGTCAACCTAAACAGTCTCAGAACTGCACAAGCAAATTATAAACTCTGAGTAAGTGAGAGGACCTTTTTTTTTTTAATATATATTTCAGCTACCAAAAAACCCAAATATCTATATTGTAGAAAGGGTCAGACTTTGAATTCTTGGCCAATAATGTCACACTGTTGCCTGGGACAATTCAAACTTTTCTCCAAAGTTGCATCAACCTCAGACATCTGCACTGCAACAAAAAGCCAAGAGCTAAGTAAGTGTGTCCAGGGTGAGAGGCCATGCATCAGCAACATAGGAGAGAATAGAGCACAGCAGCTGGGCAGGGCCACTGACACCACCACCAACCTTACCAACAATGGCTTTATTGATGGGATGGACAAATGGCTGGCACAGAGCATAGCATACGTGTGCACACTTTTATATACACGACTCACGCAATGCACACAGAAAACACTTACCTCATAACAGCCTCAGCACCAGGCTCCTGCTGCCTCCCAGCCTTGACTTTTTCTTCGTCTTTCCTTTGTTTTTGCTCTCCCCGAGTTGGTTTTCTTGCCCTGCTTCCCAGATGCCACTGTCTGTGGGAAAGGATAGAAAATGGAGATAAAAAGATATGTTGAAGCAGACAAGGGGAAGGGGAAGAGAGGAGTCTGTGTGAGCTCTGGTTTACATGTGTTGTGGGCAGATCTGAATATGTGTACTGCAGGCCCACTCAGCATTCCTTTACTTTCCACTACTTCCATGCACTGTCCTATGTGCCTTGATGCCCTGAACTTTGAGCCTACATTATGCTTCAACCTCTGAGACTTCTTGACATTTCTTGAACTTTGTTCACACAGACTTGTTGTTGTGACTGAGACACAAGGGCCAAAGCTGCTTGGTGAAGGAAAGATGACTCATTATTGGTTTAGTAAAACAACATTTAAACTTTTGGGAGAACATGAAACTTGAAACTTGATGTTAGTTTCGCTTTGATGTTAGGGTTCATTTGTGTTCACCATGACTGCATAATCAATGCAACCGTTTTCCAGATGTGTGTGGGAAAGCATAGAGTAATAGTCTAAAGCGCACAATTCAATTTGTGAAAACCATGTCTAAATGAATTTAAATTTCTGAAATTAAGAGTCCTTGGGGCATGATCATTGATCTTTCCAGCCTTATGCAAATCTGCATTAATATTTTCCCTACTAAGGAATGTTAGTAGGCAGTAGTGCAAGCGTATAAATATAACAAAGGCAAGTTGTCTCTCCAGTATGGAAGTTTTTTTTCTCACCCTTATTGTTATATGTAGAGTGAGTCACTGTTCAAGAGCCATTAAGCCACAGGCCAAGTCATGGCATTGAAGGAGTTGTGGATAACCTCAAGGGAATCCCTCTAGAAACAGACTGGAGAGAGTCTGAAGAAGACAGTGTTGCATTGATGCTATGGAGCTATGTACAAATGAATGCACAGCATGCCATAACCCCTACACACACATGCAGCATAAGGCATGCCAGCACACTCCACAGTGTGGGGTGCGGAGCTATGCGACCTTCCTCTGCTTCCCTTGGTGCTGGTTGTAAGCTGAGCATGCTCCATTGTGCTGCTGGGACTCTAATCATTGCCTATACAGTGCATGCATATTAAAGACTCAAAGGGTAACTTATTAAAATGTATCACATTTCTTCTCTGGTTATTTATTTATCTCAAAAAAGAAGCAGAGGGAACTTTACAGAGAAGCAATTAAAAATAGTTTAAATGTAAAAGATAACTCTCAGTAATCAAACATGTTTAGCTTCATCTAATCTGTGTGATGCTTTGTGCAAAAGGTCCTTTTCTAATATCTGAGGCAATCAAACTTCAACGTAATCATTTATTCCCCATCACACTTCGGGGATACAGATGCTATCTAAACAATCAGTTCTGCTAAATCAGGCCACGCCACCTTTGATGAGTCATTTTATATTACTGAAATTGCTCACACAAACCAAAAGGTTTACACGAACACCCCGCTTTGCCAAGAAGAACATTTTCATTGTAAATATCGTCTGCACCACATCTATACGAGCATCACCAGAGCTCTTGGACAGAGAGAAAAAGAATGGGAACCTTGTGTGCAGAACACTGCTCATTGTCCAAGTGAGAAACTGAAGGAATTTTTCCGGAACAGGCCCGCTCACAGCTTGTGCTTTGCTGCTTGCCTGTGACGCACGTTGATCCACCACAAGCTAAGGCTCCCACTAAAATACTCAGAAGAGCAGATGGTCTTAAAACATGGCTGCTCCCCCTCCCACACATGGCGCGCTGAGCTGCGATGAGCCCAGCGCACCACACACACACACACACACACACACACACACACACACACACACACACACTCATGTGCACAAGATACAAACATAAACACTGAGATATGCCAACATCCAGTCACACATTCTGTCCAAGGTACTGCAGAGTGTTGGCATAAGTAAAAGACTGGACTTATGTATGGCTCATACATAAGGCTCATCATGTATGTACTTATTTTAGTGTTTAGGTACATTTTAGCTATGCTTTACTCTTATCTGAAGTTTTTTGCAGGAAACTTCTGCTGGCAGTATCATATACCCAAAAGTGAGAAACCACAGAAAGATGGCCTGTGTTTTTCCCGGTATTTGCATGAGTTTGTGGGTGTGTACCATCACTTTCATCTCAAACAACACACAGAGATAGATTACAATTATAAATGGAGGCTTTTACCAAGAGCAAAACACACGCACAGGATATTAAAGCAAGCTTTATTTGGCAGACCACCAACATACTAAGAGACCAGGAGCACCAATAGCTTATCTTTCTCTGCTACCTGGCAAAACCAACTACTGGCAATCCCCATCCCTGTGTGCAGATGGTAAGCCACAGGCCTTCTCTCTTTACAGCGTTCTCCCTTCCGCTCTGAACAAAAGGGGGCGACAAACAGTGCCATCACCTGTTCAGCCACACAGACAATGCATATGTGAATCCATCTTAATGCTTCCTAAAACCTTCCATTTGACTTGATGTCCTGAAACAGTGTGTATAAAATGCCAGGTGTGGATTTAGTAAAAATCAGGCTAGTTTAGATTAATCAGAAAATTTCTAAATTGCGACAGTTTAATTGGAAGGACAAAATTTTCACATATCCATTACACCTAGAAGTGTCACAAAGTTTAAGGTGAGAAATTCAAATGTTTCTTGACAGCCGGTGTGATTTAGCATAAATTAATATCTCTTTGTGGCTCTGCGATCTTCTTTAAAAATCACTAATTGGTATATAATTAACCAACATTATGCTCTCCTCAACTCCTGAAGCAGCACTCTGAATTATATGAGAAACACATTTGGTTAAACATGATTGTTTCCACTTTTCTCTTAAAAAAAACAAAACATCCTCTTTGAGATTCAAGGAATCACTCCAGCTCCTCGCAGTCTCATTACAGAAACCATATACATCCAAACTACTGTTAAATGACTTGTAAAAATGTTTTGCTTGGTGTGTAATCGAAGAATCTTCTACCTGGCATCACATGTCTGATTAGACACCGTAATATGTTGTGGCATTTGCAGGAACAGCTCAGTGCTAATGGCACAGGCAGTAAAATCTGTCCAGTATTAATTGGCTGGGCTTTTAGCATCCCCCGCTAATGTTCAAAACACACACACTCACTCATCCATGCACGCTTACACATCATCACAAACACGTTCAATCACGCAAGCGCTCATAGAGGTGTACACATGCATAGACACACACTCATTACCTAACTTGGTCTAACTTGTGATTCATACAGCACATCTCACTTTTTTCACACCCTCGGTCACTCATCACATCATTTATGAACGCTCACGCAAGCAAGCGCTCATTCACCGTGTCCGTAAGTGTTTGACCTTAAAAAACAAAATTGTTAAAATCAGATTAATGGACTGATTAAATAAAATTCAATCCCCATGTGAAGAAATCTGTATCCTGTTGCTTTTTCTCTCAGGAAAAGATAAAAACCTCAAAAGAGGATAAAAATCACAAATAAAAACTGCTCCTCACCTGTGTAGGTGACCACAGTCGACCTCCAAACGTTCAATAGCTCCTGTATGAGCAGCTTCAGCAGCCACACTCACATGCAAAGCATCGCACCACCAAGACCTCTCGCCACCCTCTGTACCAAGCCCCAACAGTGGGGAATAAAGTGCTCTGCCCACCACCACCATCACAACCATCATCACCAACAACACCCCCCACCCCCCGCCCATCTCAAAATGAGTCCTTCAGTGTAGCAGCATTGTTCCCAAGCTTTGCCCCAAGGCTCAGCCATTCATAAATACACATGGGGCCACAAAGGGCCACTCTGTTCCACCTCACCCTGACAAATACGGGTGAGACTTTGAGCTCCAAGGCCTTTCTGTCCAACATGATGACTTGGTTTAGGTTGGATGGAACTGAGCATATTTGATCATTTTGGATTGATGGAGAGGCGATCCACTTCTTTCTGGGTGTCAGTGTAGCACAAGGCAGAAAATGAGTTTGGGAGGGAGGCTGAATAAGAGGGGTATGAGTGAAAAGAGAAAGGAATCCTATGAGGCTCATTCAAAGCCTGTCATTGATGGAGACTAAAAACCTCAAATAACGCTAGCAGTCAGAGGCTAGAAAAAATAAAGAATGCTTTGCCCCGTGAATAAATAACTATACACTTAGAATCGTGTATGTTCCTTTTTAACAGAGCCAAAGCTTCAAACACTAATATCAGTGGATGTACAAGAAATCCCTACGAAGTAAAAGCTATGAATTCAGGCTCTGTTTTAGACAGTGTTTTTTCCTACTATTGCATTCGTATGATGTCAGCAAGCACCGATACCCTAATATGGTCTTCACACACAGCTGGCTATAAGTACAGAAGCCCCACCCACTCGATGTTCAAACCTTTTGCTTGAGTGGCTGGTTGGCGGCCAGTCAGAAAAAAATGAGCTAGAAATGAGCTAAGGGCTGTGACCTACGGGGCTGTGCTTAGGGGGGTATAAGAAACACAAGGATTATTTTGAACTATGAAGTCCAAAAATGAATATATGGAGTCTAAGATATGGACAATTTAGGGTCTGCTACTGCTTTGTTAAGCAATAGCTTAACAAAAGAGTGGGGATAGCTCAGTAGGTAGAGTGGCCCAATGATCAGAAGGTCAGGGGTTCGAATCCACTGAACGGCTACCCTGAAGTACCCCTGAGCAAGGTACTGTTCCTACACACTGCTCCCTGGGCACTAGATTAGTGGTTCCCCACTGCTTCACTGAGTGAATGGGTTCAATTTCCCCATGGGGATCAATAAAATATACATAATTATTATTAATAAAAAAAGAGACTTAACAAATTGGAAACTGGGAATTACAATGCTCCTGATATGGCATGAAATTAGCACTAGGGCCAATTAAATAGTAATTATGACATCATACCTTGTCTACGTTGTTTAAACGTTGATTTTCCCTAGAATTATTGGGCTTGGCTTTTTCCCCCTACATCTTACCATAGAGCTGATGCTGATGATTTGTGTGTGAGATCCATCTCCTCTGTCTTGGTGAGTAAGGACACAGCAGACTCCTCCTCTATATCCTTTAGAAAGGCCACACAGTGATCTGAGGTCACTGTGCAGTGGTTTTTGAACGCATTCATTTTCCTTTCTACCTGTGCAGTCTGTGTAATAGTTCTGCTTTGCAACTTTTCAGCCACCCTCACACATAACAAGCAACAGCAATATAAAGACAGTCTGGGTAACTAAATTGTGACATTAGCATTTTATTGCTGCTTAAGTTTTGTCCAAAGTCAGTTCACCACATTTCTGTTAACTTGTTTAAGTTGCTTCAAGTTAGAAAGCACACCTGCATGGTGATGCTAGCTGACCTATAAAACTGCCAACTGCTCCTTCCCTGCTGTTACTATTAAAGAAAATGCATTATTAAGCCTATGTGGAATTACGAGTGTTTAGACAGTTGCATGGTGCTGTAACCGTGTCATGAAGCCCCAAGCCTTGCAATCAAACCTCCTCCCTCCCCCTAACACAGTAGCCATTGTCTCCCAAAGCCTTCTGGGACAGAACAAGCTCAGCTCGAGCCTGACACCGCACAACACTGGGAAGTCGATGTGCACAGATAATTGTCTTTTAATCACAACAATCCCCTTTTCTCTGCCCTTGCTCATTTGTCTCTGTCTCTTGTTCGACTGTTCTCTCTTGGTTGTAATTCTTGTGCCTTTCAGCGAGTTTGACTGGCCACAAGCCGGGCTGAAAATGGACAAAAACTGATGGTTTCAAATTTAAAGTGTCAAAAGCTGCGTTCTAATCTTAATATAATTTTATTCATTCCTTAACAGTTTTTTTCCAAAATGATGAAAAAAATAAAAATGATGAAATTTAGGTTTTCTGGACAAGTATTATCTCGAGGCATTGAAAATAATGATTGTCCCCATCTCAGGAACAAAAGCTTGTTGTCGAGGTGTGAGCACTTCAAATGAGGTCAGACATCCACACATGGTGCATGCAGCACTTGGCCATGTGTGGAGGCAGAAATTGAACTTTCCTGAAACCTTTTTATGAAATGATTCTGATTACTTTTTGCAAGAGCAAATGCAAACCAAGAGTGGCTTTGCAGAAAGGCTGTCTGAAAGTATGAAAGCTCATCTCCATTTGAAAGATTACCGTCTCTTGTCTCAAGGACGTCTGCCATTTCACCTTCCATTCAGCTGTGACTGCTCAGTTATGAGCACTTTTACATTTCAGACATGGCGAGAATACGTGTCATGGGAACTAGTTTATTTCCAGCAAACTCTGACTTTTGTAATCCTGGAGCCTGTTTCACAAAAGCCACCAAAAAATGGTGAAGAATTCTTTTTTCCTTTAACAAGTTAACTTGTAAATGGTTGATAATGGTTATAATCTCCCTCCAACAACTGGTTTGTTCTCTTTGATTTCCCATCTTGTTTAATGAACTAATAAAAAAGCCCTGTACACCCATGTTTAAACCACACGGGCGATTATGATTGGTTTGGTTAATTGGACTTCTTATCTGGGCTTTGTAAGTGTGCACAGATGCACTTCACTCACTCTACTGTTACACTTCTTGAGTCTGGACATATCAAACATTTATTATTCTTATTAGAAGCGAAAGGCTCTGCCACCTTCAGCTTGAGCCATAGAAACTAAACACCTGCATGTTAAAGGTTTTAAAATGTTATTCTTAGCTAGAGATTTCATAGAGAAGCAGCTCAAGATTGGGCTGATTTGTTTAGTTTGGGATTAAAAGTAGGTGTGCAACCAAAAATTGAGTCACTTTTTGTGGACAGTGTTACTGCCAAAACTTCTAATCCACACATGCTCTAACTCTTTAGCAATGTTAAGAGTAAAAAACACCAGAATCTACATAATGCAAACACACAAAGACATACTTTGACAGCATTCTAGTGTAACTGTTGAGGGTGTCATGGTAAGAGAGCAATATAGAGGGGGGGTGTGGGCTGGGGTTGTACTGGACAGAGACTAGTAACCGAATAAGCCTCTGAGAATGGACCCATTGTGTCTCTCTTCGCTTCACTGGACAGAAGCAGATAGCTACCATTTGCAAATAGATGAAGAGTTGGTGAAACACGATGATTTCATGTTTCTGTTATTACACTTAGCAGATGTTCACCTAAGTTGTTTTATATCTGGTATTAATGCATTTAACTTTGTTTAAGCAATGCCGGTTTTAAAGTGTACCAGCTGCTCAGGTATTTAAGCACTGAGTTTCCTCTCATTTGTATAAACAGAAAGAATTTTAATCTCAAAGTTAATGTCCCAAGAGAAAAAAGTCTTGCTCAGAAGGATGGTGAAACTCACAAATTTAACTTGTCATTTATTTCCCAGTAGAAGTAAATGGTTTGGTATTAATGCCAATTTTGCCAATATCAGTGAGAATGAAAATGAGCAATTCTTAAAGGGATGTTGACCCTATTTAGGAGGTTGGATACAGAGCTGCAACATGTCGTGTTTTGTGTTGCAAGGGATTTTTATTCCCAAAGGTCCACCTAATCTCAAATTTGTCCTAAGTTCCCATTTTGTGCTCCAACTGTCATGGAGGGGCTTTGGATTTGTAATGTGCTTGATGTTCGGTTTGTGTCTATGCAGGCCCTCGTTAGGAAATCCGCCTATTTAAAATTTTAACTTTTTCAAACTGGACATATTATTGACAGCTACTTTGATTAAAAAAAGAGAAACAGTAACCTGTGACCTGTCACTGTTTGTTTGAAGTTTGTTTTTGGGTCTGTGTTCTGTTGAAATCGCCTAAACAGGATTTGTCTATCAACTTGACGCTACAGATAGTTAAAACTGTGTTTAAAATGACTGAAAGGCAAAAGGACAGCATGGCTCCAACGTGAAAAAAAAAAACATTGAACATTAAATGATAATTAGCTGATAATTTGTTAAGAACATAGGGAAGCTCAGCGGTTTATTTTTTTCTTTTATCTTTTGGTCAAAATGTTTGAAATACACAATGCAAGGATATCAAACAGAACATATCACCAATTTTCCCTGTGTATCATACTTAGATGTAAATAGATAACCTGCTAAAATGTGACAGGGTCACCTTTAATTATAATGCAATAATTATACCATGCAATCAAATACACAGCACTGCTGTAATGTACACGTATCCTTGCAGAGTTGCCACAATAGTTCACTGTCTGGTATTCTGTTGCAAAGCCAAGTCTTTTAAGTGAGAAATTCAAATCCATATGATATAAGACAAAAAGAGTAATCACATAGTTGAAAAACCTAATCTGACTGCTTACAATTGTAGATCAGAGAACAGCAGAGCTCTTACCTTATCAGCTGATCAGACGCCACTGAGGAGACTCGTCTCTCTCCAACATTTGCTTTCTCCACTGCTCTCTCTCCTCCCTCCTCTCTTTCGCTCTCTCTGTCAGCAGATTGGATCTTTGGCACAGAAAAAACTGTGATTGGGAGGCCAGCTGAGGATTATTTTATTTAATTTAAGATTGTTTCTGTTTTTTCAGTTTTAATTTTTTATAATTTGGCTGCCATTTCTATCGTTATGACAACACTGTAGCCAGTGAAATCGATTTCTTAACCCTCTACTGCATGACTTTTTAATTTTGGGGGAAAAAATATTTTTCTCTATTTTAGGGGAGCTTTAGGCTCAGATATTGGTTTGTTGCTTCAAGGCAACACTGTGCGACAAGGGTAGTAAAATGCCAAGTTATTCTATAATAAGTTGTATTAGTACAACAAGAATGAACAAATAAATACACAACAAATAAACAATGTAAACATTTCACAGAACAATAAAACACCAAAATATCCAACATTTGACCCTAACCCCATGCACGCGCACACACACACACACACACACACACACACGCACGCACACACACACACACACACACACACACACACACACACACACACACACACACAAACATTGTGTTTCCATCACTTTTGGGGACATTACATTAGCTTACATTCATTTTATGGATACTTATCCTGACTCTATCCATCACAAGTCCCTGCCTGAACCTTACCCTAAACCAGACTCAAGCCTTCACCCTAAAATTGAATGATTTACCTTGCAATGTGTCCTCATAAAGTAGGCGAGACCTCACAATGTGATTGTGTAAACAAATTTGTGTCCCTACAACAATAAGTAATACACGACCACACACACACCCACACAGCAAAATTGGTATGGCCTGGATCAGGCCCACACAATGTGCTTACACATGGCCCACATACCGCAAAGAATGACGGCCCTTTGGTGGCCCACACCTGGTTTGCCAGAGGTGGCCCACACATGGGCAAGCACAAGGCCAGTTTCAGACACACTGGTGGTCCTGTCCTGGCCCATGTGTGGATTACCTCTGGCAAACCTGATCTGGGCCACCAAAGGGCCATCATTCTTTGCGGTATGTGGGCCATCTGCAGGTGGTGTGCAGCCACGGGCCAGTTGTAGACACACTGCTGGCCCTGTACTGGCCCAGAACAGTTTCATCCTAATGTGTACCTTCATCAAGCCATGTAATAACAACATGTGCCAGAACATGCAAAACAGTGCAAAAGTAACATGCCGAAACTCTGTTCAGACAGTGAATGGACTGATTTTTATATTGCGCTTTTCTACTCTCCCAGATTACTCAAAGTGCTCTATACAACATGCCATATTCACCCACTTTCGGTTAACTGAGTGCTTCCTAACTACATTCATACACATTCACACTCTTGACATGCAGACTGGAGGAGCCAGGGATCGAACCACTAACCTTCCGATCAGTTTGTAACCTGCTCTACCACCTGAGATATGACATGCCATTGCATAAACAGTGGCGTCATTGCCAGACCTGGCACACATCTGGTTGACATACACTCTGCCAAGTTTTTTCAAAAAGGTCTCAAAGACTTTAGAGTCAGACCTGTTACAGATCGTCAACTTTTCTTTATTATCAGGTGTGTTTCCAGAATCACTAAAAACTGCTGTAATCAAACCTATACTGAAAAAGGACAATCTTGACAAGACACAAATGAACAACTACAGGCTGATCTCAAATCTCCCGTTTTTAAGTAAGATCATTGAAAAAGCAGTTTCTCAACAGCTCAGTTACTTCTTAAAACAGAATAATTGCTACGATGCCTTCCAGTCAGGTTTTAGACAGAACCACAGCACTGAAACCGCTCTGACCAAAGTGTTTAATGACATATGTCTGAATACAGACAGTGGAAAAATGTCAGTCCTAGTTTTACTGGATCTCAGTGCAGCATTTGATACAGTTGACCACAACATATTACTCAAACGACTGGAGAACTGGACAGGTCTTTCAGGAACTGTACTAAACTGGTTCAAAACATACGTAGAAAACAGGAAATACTTTGTATCAATAGGTAACTTCACATCTGAGCAGACAAGTATCACATGTGGAGTTCCCCAAGGTTCCATCTTGGGACCCCTTCTGTTTAACATCTACATGCTCCCACTGGCACAGATTATAAACAACAACAAAATAAACTATCACAGCTATGCAGATGACACACAAATATATATCACAATGTCACCAGGAGACTGAGGCCCTGTACAGGCTCTTGGTAAATGCATTGAGGAAATCAATGACTGGTTGTGCCACAATTTTCTCCAGCTAAACAAAAACAAAACTGAGGTAATAGTCTTTGGCGCCAAAGAAAAACGATTACAGGTCACCAGAGAACTTCAATCTATACATCTAAAAACCACAAACCAGGCGAGAAATTTGGGTGTAGTGATGGATGCAGACCTAAACTTAGAAAAACACATTAAGACAATAACAAAGTCAGCTTACTATCACCTCAAGAATATTTCAAGGATAAAAGATCTGATGTCTCAACTGGACCTGGAAAAACTAGTCCATGCGTTCATCTTTAGTAGGCTTGATTACTCTAACAGCATCTTTACAGGTCTACCTAAAAAATCAGTCAGACAACTACAGCTCATTCAGAACTCTGCTGCTCGAGTCCTCACTAAGACCAAAAAAGTGGACCACATCAGTCCAGCTCTGAGGTCCTTACACTGGCTGCCTGTCCATCAGAGGATAGACTTTAAAGTTCTGATGCTGGCCTATAAAGCTCTGAATGGTTTAGGACCAAAATACATCAATGACCTCCTGACCCAGTATGAACCATCCAGATCCCTCAGGTCATCTGGATCCGGTCTTTTATCAGTTCCCAGAGTCAGAACCAGACACGGAGAAGCTGCATTCAGCTTTTATGCTCCTTATATCTGGAACAAACTCCCAGAAAGCCTCAGATCAGCTGAAACACTCAGTTTATTTAAATCCAGGTTGAAGACTCACCTGTTCTCAGCTGCATTTGAATAAAGCACCAAATCCACACTTTAAGCTTAAATTTCAAAACTTACATTTAACTACTGATTTTATCTACTGTTCTGATTTTATCTGTTTTGATTTTATATACTGTTGTTTGTTTGTTTGTTTGTTTGTTTGTTAATTAGTTAGTTTATTTGCTAGTTTATCATGCTTTTTATTTGTTCTTGTTTCTAATGTCTCTGTAAAGCACTTTGAATCACCTTGTTGTTGAATTGTGCTATACAAATAAACTTGCCTTGCCTTGCCAAAACACCAGTCAGTCAGAAGTGCCAGCTTGATGCCAAATCTGGGCCAGACCTGTTTTCTGTAGGCCTGGGCCACATACACCAAGCCACAATCAAGCCAGATATGGCATGCCATCTATGCCAGGCCTGTCCCATATCTGGATGACATACGTCTTATCATGCCAGAAGTCAGCCAGCAGTGCCGACTTGATACCAGATCCTGGCCAGACCTGCTTGCTATGTGGGCACTAACACACACACAGACACAGTTACTTTACCAACTGACCCCTGACCCCTGAACTCCTAAGTGTCCCGCAAATCTCATTCAGGGATCCACTCCTCTACTTCAATGTCACTCCCTGAAAGCTCACTTTTCTCACTTTCTGAGGAAAGGAAGTGCACATTCCCTTGGTTTCCTTCCATAAAAGGTATTAAGTCCATGTCATGTAATTATGAGTAGATTGTAAATGAAAAAAAAATTTACTATGATCATATAAATGCACACAAACACATCTCTACACACATATGCAAATGCATTATATTGCCTGAAAAAACTTGGGCTAACTGCACAGTGTTGCCTTGAGGCAACGAATGAAAATTAACAGTTTTACTGTATAAATAAATTTTAAAAAGTAGAACAAACAATCAAATATGCTTCTTAACATATTCATGCACATACAAGTATTTTTAATATACATTTATTTCACTATAAACATGTAAAATAGTGCCTCCTAATGGAGATGTCTCTCATGTAGTGCAGCTTGCAGAAAGGGGTCCTCCCCCCCAAAAATGAACGTCACACCACCTTCAACTCATCATTTTATTGGGTAGAGATGTGTCTGGTAGCATTATTTGAAGGAAAAAAAACAGTGTTTTTTTTTTTTTGAAGGGCCAGTGTAAGGCATGAAAATGTGGTTTGTTGCCTCAGGGCAACGATATGCTGTAGAGGGTTAAGATATGGTAATATGGCAAAATCGCCAACATTACGGTCAACAGAGCATAAAACAGGATAGGTCAAACTATCAGACAGGTCGCGAACAGGCCAACCACTGAGTCAAGTTGACTAAGCCACTGTAATAGGAGTGTCCTTGACATCCAAAGCATCAGTGATAATCCCTCACAGCGCAAGAAAGCATGGTTGAAACAGTAAGTGAACAAAAGGTTGCTCTACAAACTGTGTTGTCCTATCAACAGTGGGACCCCTGCTTCCCTTCCAGTTATGATGCTGCAAAAGACCGTGGCAAGTAAAGTAAAATGTAGTTATTACCACAGGAAGAACAAAAAACAAAAACTTACAAAGCAACTTAAATGACTTAAATGATTGTAACTGTACTGCAACTGCATTCACAAATATTCACAAACCAGCCAGCTGAGCCTTATTTTATTTAGAGGAGTTGTGTCAGATGTGTAGCACGGATGATTGCTACTGTCTTTGCCTTTGATCATCTATCAGGACTCATGAAGACCAGATATTTACTAAATGATGTGTCTGAAGAGTACAGTGTAACAAATATTACTAAATTGGTAGTGAAGTGGTATAAATGGAGATTAAAATTCAGAGTTTTCTCCACCGGAGCATTTTGTACATATAACAAACAATGCACATTAGCATCATTTGTTAGTGCCATGTCAAGTGTGCCTGATGTGGGTGTAATATGAATATTCTGCTTATTGGATTTAGACAAAAATGCCAGCCAACTGCCTCTGGAAGACCTCTGGAGATACAGAACACAGGCAGAGCATGAAAAACATTTAAAACAGGCTACAAAATGCTCACTTTTTCATAGATATGAGAAAGAATATCAAGATAATTTAAAACATGTAAAGTTACACATGTTAAAATGCACTAAGACCTAAAAAGAAAGCGGAAAAGTCAAAGTAAGTTGTGCATTTTCTGCATAGGAATTACATTTTGACCAATAAATTAGCCCACATGTTGTTTCTTGTGGGTTGTAATATATATACACGTTTTGTTTTCCTGGTTAGCAAATGTATGTTTTGTTCTTTTCTTACCTCCATTGTACCTATCTTTGTCACAGTACTTAAATAAACAAGTTATAACACATTTATATTGCGTGCTTTTACTAATATGCAGCGACTCTATCTGATGAACTTGAACTGCTTCACTTGAGATTACTGTGCATGTAACTGGTTTTCTCAAAGCTGGATCTCAGTATTGAAAAGAAACCATGAGTAGCATCACAACTGTAATATGGTTTGCAGTTTAAGTAGTTCTGTTTTGTGTATCCCAATTAAAACAATGGTGGCAGATGTTTAAATATGGTTTATGCAGATAATTAAAAGTCTGAAAAGTGGGGATGTTTATTATATTGAATGAAAAACTTTACAATTTTACATATACATATAAAAATAATTTTTTTAAAAAAAAAAACAGCACGCCCCTGCGGGCGGTTTTATCCTTCAAGCTCGGGTCCTCTACCAGAGGCCTGGGAGCTTGAGGGTCCTGCGCAGTATCTTAGCTGTTCCCAGGACTGCGCTCTTCTGGACAGAGATCTCCGATGTTATTCCTGGGATCTGGTGGAGCCACTCGCCTAGCTTGGGAGTCACCGCACCTAGTGCTCCAATTACCACGGGGACCACTGTTACCTTCACCCTCCACATCCTCTCGAGCTCTTCTCTGAGCCCTTGGTATTTCTCCAGCTTCTCGTGTTCCTTCTTCCTGATATTGCTGTCATTCGGAACCGCTACATCGATCACTACGGCCGTCTTCTTCTGTTTGTCTACCACCACTATGTCCGGTTGGTTAGCCACCACCATTTTGTCCGTCTGTATCTGGAACTCCCACAGGATCTTAGCTCAGTCATTCTCCACCACCCTTGGGGGCATCTCCCATTTTGACCTCGGGACTTCCAGGTTATACTCGGCACAGATGTTCCTGTACACTATGCTGGCCACTTGGTTATGGCATTCCATGTATGCCTTGCCTGCTAGCATCTTGCACCCTGCTGTTATGTGCTGGATTGTCTCTGGGGCATCTTTACACAGCCTGCACCTGGGGTCTTGCCTTGTGTGATAGACCCCAGCCTCTATGGATCTTGTACTCAGAGCTTGTTCTTGTGCTGCCATGATTAGTGCCTCTGTGCTGTCTTTCAGTCCAGCTTTGTCCAGCTACTGGTAGGATTTCTGGATATCAGCCATAGTGATGTGCGGATCGATCCTGAAATATCGATTCCTCCGATACCAATCATTTATGTTCTAGAATCGATTCTCACATTAAAATATCGATATTTTAGTACTTTAGGGTAAATTTGTAGTTTGTCATTAACAGGAACACAGTGGAAAGAAACTACATCATTCGGATTGTCTACATTCAAAGGAACTAGTGCGCCCCAGCCGAGACTGCAAGACCAGACTGACCAACCTGTGCACTGCCTGGATTGATTACAAGAAGGCCTATGACTCAATGCCCTACAGCTTGATACTGGAATGCCTAGAATTGTACAAGATCAATGGGACCCTAAGAGCCTTCATCAGGAACTCAATGGGGATGTGGCGTACAACACTAGAGGCCAACTCCAAGCCCATAGCACAAGTCACCATCAAGTGCGGGATCTACCAAGGAGATGCTCTGTCCCCACTGCTGTTCTGCATAGGCCTGAACCCCCTCAGTGAGATCATTAACAAGACTGGCTACGGATACAGACTACGGAACGGAGCAGTTGTCAGCCACCTCCTGTACATGGATGACATCAAGCTGTATGCCAAGAGTGAACGAGACATCGATTCACTGATCCACACTACCAGGCTATACAGCAATGACATTGGAATGTCATTCAGACTGGAGAAGTGTAGTCGGATGGTAACAAAGAGATGGAAGGTAGTCAGAACTGAGGGGATTGAACTACCAGAAAGCAACATTGCAGACATAGAGGACAGTTACAAGTACTTGGGGATCCCGCAGGCAAATGGGAACCATGAAGAGGCCGCTAGAAAAGCTGCAACCACCAAGTACCTGCAGAGGGTCAGGCAAGTCCTGAGGAGTCAGCTGAATGGTAAGAACAAGATCCGGGCCATCAACACGTACGCCCTGCCCGTGATCAGGTACCCTGCTGGGGTAATAGGCTGGCCAAAGGAGGAGATAGAAGCCACTGACATAAAAACAAGAAAGCTCCTTACCATGCATGGAGGGTTGCACCCCAAGTCCAGCACCCTGAGGCTTTACGCTAAGCGGAAGGAAGGGGGCCGGGGACTGGTGAGTGTCAGCACCACAGTCCAGGATGAGACAACGAACATCCAAGAATACATTGCGAAGATGGCCCCAACTGACCGAGTGCTCAGCGAATACCTCAGGCAGCAGAAACCCAAGAAAGAGGAGGTAGACGAGGAACCATCATGGAAGGACAGGCCCTTGCACGGTATATACCACCGGCAGATAGAGGAGGTGGCTGATATCCAGAAATCCTACCAGTGGCTGGACAAAGCTGGACTGAAAGACAGCCCAGAGGCACTAATCATGGCAGCACAAGAACAAGCTCTGAGTACAAGATCCATAGAGGCTGGGGTCTATCACACCAGGCAAGACCCCAGGTGCAGGCTGTGTAAAGATGCCCCAGAGACAATCCAGCACATAACAGCAGGGTGCAAGATGGTAGCAGGCAAGGCATACATGGAATGCCATAACCAAGTGGCCAGCATAGTGTACAGGAACATCTGTGCCGAGTATAACCTGGAAGTCCCGAGGTCAAAATGGGAGATGCCCCCAAGGGTGGTGGAGAATGACCGAGCTAAGATCCTATGGGACTTCCAGATACAGACGGACAAAATGGTGGTGGCTAACCAACCGGACATAGTGGTAGTAGACAAACAGAAGAAG
The DNA here is from genome assembly GCF_965226115.1 of Aulonocara stuartgranti. Lineage (NCBI taxonomy): Eukaryota > Metazoa > Chordata > Actinopteri > Cichliformes > Cichlidae > Aulonocara > Aulonocara stuartgranti. Next base: position 20,407,290 of record NC_138947.1, read on the forward strand.
ACGGCCGTAGTGATCGATGTAGCGGTTCCGAATGACAGCAATATCAGGAAGAAGGAACACGAGAAGCTGGAGAAATACCAAGGGCTCAGAGAAGAGCTCGAGAGGATGTGGAGGGTGAAGGTAACAGTTGTCCCCGTGGTAATCAGAGCACTAGGTGCGGTGACTCCCAAGCTAGGCGAGTGGCTCCACCAGGTCCCAGGAATAACATCGGAGATCTCTGTCCAGAAGAGCGCAGTCCTGGGAACAGCAAAGATACTGCGCAGGACCCTCAAGCTCCCAGGCCTCTGGTAGAGGACCCGAGCTTGAAGGATAAACCGCCCGCAGGGGCGTGCTGTTTTATATACCTTTAAATTACTTCGTATTGCTCAATTAGCTGCTTGAGGCAAGCAGTCTCAATTGCGTCAGAAGAGTTTACTGATCTTACCTTAAAACTGTAATCCATGATTTTCTCTGGATTTAAGATTCCCTCGCAGAGTTAAAAACAACAACAAAAAAACACCTTCACATTAGAATGTGTGCTTCCTCTTTCAGCTGTGTGGGGGGGCCCACAGCAGATTATCCATCGTATTCTATCCCTACCACCTGCTTTCTTAACTATCTCTCAAAAACACTCCACCTGAGCTGTCTCTCTGATATACTCATTTCTCACCCTGCCTATTGAGGTCACGTCCACTGAAAATCTTTGCATCCTTAACTCTGACACTGCCCTCAACTCCCTCAATCTTACCTGCACTCACTTCTTCACCTCTATTCACTGTGCGTTGGCTTTACTAACTGGCATCTTCACCATTCCCCCTGCCTCTCTCTCAGTCACATGTTAGGTATTCTCACGGTTTTAAAATACTTTTAAATTACCAAATCTGTAGAAAATGCAGCAGCTGAGTCACTAATAATGCAGTCACAGAGAGCTAATAATTAATAATAATAATAATAATACATTTTATTTGAGGGCGCCTTTCAGAAACCCAAGGACACCTTACAAAAAACACAATTAATAAAATTGGGGGGAAAAAAAGAAAAGCAAAAGCACCACAAACCCTACACAAAGCGTTTGGATCTTGTCTAACTTTAGCACCAAGTTGGAAGGCCTGGCAAAAGTTGCATCAAAACACTTCTCATTCAGAGTGACAGATTGTTTACTTGTCAGAATTAGATTTTCTCATTAAGTGATAAGAGACCAAATATGGCAACTAAGATTTCAACATGACTTCTTGCCGCAAGCACGTAACCACTCTGACATCTGACACTGTGTGATCAAAGGAGGATCATTTGCACAAACCTTGGCCACTGTAAACACCCTTAAGGAACCTCAGTGTGTTGCTGAACACCTAGGAGGATGTAGTGTGAGGAGGATACATCACCGATGAAGTAGGGACAAACACAAAGTGGCAGAAATCCAGAAACCTGTAGAACAGGGATATTATTTTATAGAATCTATTCAGGTGATCTGACATAAAAGTTGGTTTGGTCTTCTTACCTTTTACTCGTAGTGAAATCTTTTTTTAGGTGAAGGAGGCAAAGACTGCGGACTGGCTTTAAAAAAAAACAAACAAAAAAAAAACACACCCCCCCAGCTTGCGTCACTTTAAGAGCAGACCACTGAAACTTGACACTTGTCTTATGTTAAACCTATAGTATGCCCCTACAAGTCAGACATTCTTACTTATATTTAGCAACCGTCAGAGGAGCCACTGGCAACTGAAATAATACCATATCTGAAAGATGACGCAACACCTCTGAAATAAATCCTATCTTTATTAAGTCTACATTTCAATTATGTTGAGACAGTCAAGGAGGCAGTGACTAAAGTCTGGATTATTATTCAACACTGTGATTTGTGATGTTTGAATAGGTCCCTCACACACACACACTGGTATGATCTTAAATCATGTTTCTATATCTTTTTTCTTTAAAAAAGAAAATGATGTTTCGTTTACACTGTACCTTTGCTTCTGTTTGTAGCAATATATCGTAACAAAAACAATGACCAAGAAGATAGTTTTTAACATTTCTTCTTTTAAGAGGGAGAAACCAAAATACTTATCCAGTACTAAATTCACAATGGTACAAATAAATAATAATCTCAATATGATCATCTCTTACTGAACAACAAGCAAGGTTGATCAAAGTCTTAACATTTCTAAATCTAATAGGAATTAATAATTGTTGGACAGAGAAAATGCTGCATTAAAACAGCATCACTGCTTCAGCATACCATAAAACATAAGATGGTGGCATCTAGTGGTGAAACACTTTTAGCTCAAACAATGTGGCCTGGCAAGAAGATCTTTATTTTAAAATTAGATTTCAACACATCAAAATGAATATTTGCAGTAAGATGTTTTTCCGGATGCCTATGTACAACATACTGAAGGTTAAAATTGCAATTTAGCGTTAGAAAGTCTCTGGAGTATTTTGTTCCACGAGGAATCTAAAACGAGTGAACACAATAATACGACAAATAACAAAAAAGCTAGACAAATTCCTTTAAATGCACACAGATTCATATAAAAAAGTCACTTTACTTTTCACAAATGCAAAAACAACAGACATCCATAAAACTGCATTAATACCTGCATCAGCTAAATGAAACTATATAAAACTTCTGAATATGTTTAATTGTTGAGATGAGATATTTTTAACTATCTAAAAATAAAATTATGTACACTGTAAGGCACTTGTGGCAGCCAAAATATTGTGTACATGAAAAGGCAAACCTCGTCCATGTTAGAAAAGCATACAATCACATTTAGGACTAATTATGACATTTTTAAATCAACATAACAAATTAGCAGTGCAATAAATATTTACAGTCGCTCTCTTGTTTTTTTAAAGATCAATGCTGCATCCTTGTCGTACTTTGTTCTCTTTAGGTTTTTATTTCACACAACCAGGCTCTCCCGACTCACAGCTCCATTCTGCAAAACAAGAAAACTCATTAGCTCACCCAATAAACTAAAACAGACTCTCTTGATCAAAAACAAGCAATGTGTCATTGGCCCTGAAGATGTATTAATAGAGTAATTTCAGTATTGACTTTTGCCTTTTCATAAGAAGTAAGAACATAGATTATCATCAAACCAATACACTTACAGCAATCTCAACTTCTGTGACTCACCTTGCGGAGGTTGCTTTTCTTTTCATCTTCACTGTAAGGCGGTGGTGGTGGAGGCGGGTAGTCATTGTGCCGGCCAGGGTTTCCAGAGGGTGGGTTCACAGGTAGTGGAGGTGCCCCACGTGCCCCCCTCCCCCGATCTGAGCGGTCGCTTTCGCTGTCCAATCGCTCCTGGCTCCGCGCCCTCTGCTGCTCACCCATCCTCTTCCTCTCCATGGCTTCTCGTAGAAAACTGTCATCGTAATCCTCACGCCCGCCCCTTGCACCACCACCATACCGGCGATCCCTCTCCAGATCCATTAGATCGTCACGACTGTGGCTGCGCCGTCCTGGGAGATCCCCGTAGGCTCCACCCTCTCCTCTCCGGCGATCGGGGGAGTAGTCACGACGTCTGCGGTCATCATAGTCACGATCATAGCCATTCCGGGCGCTGCTGCTCCACCCATCATCAGAGCTAAAGAAACACAAAACAGCACATTGAATTTGCTGAACTGTTTTCAGCTACTGTCGTGTTCCGAGTCTCACTTTAAAGTTCAGGTGATGTTTACAACCAAACATTGCATCTGTAATTGGTAACAGGTTAACTACTCATGATACTGTGACTCCACATGGGATGGAGGTTATGGTTCCCAAATGTCCGTATGTCTTATCAACATTACATATAAATATCTTCTTTGCTCAAAAAAAGAAAAAAAAAACTAAAGGAAAACTTTAGATCTGTATACAGAACTGGGTATACATACTAGACTGGATCATGTGCTAGGAGTGAAACGATACCAACCACATCGCTTGATGGAAATGACGATTATCAACCTACAGAGATAATGTCCTCCATGCCTTCTCCAGACCCCTCCACATCTCTCATATATGAAAAGAATTTAGGTGTTTATTTAAATATCAGCTTCCATATGAAATATATACATTACATCTTAAAGAACAAAGGAGCATGAAGGTACAAGGGTGCAGACCACAGAGCTGTCGGAATGCTACTACACAATCCCAGCAGAAGAGGTTACATGAAGAAGATGTGGGAATTATGGAATCTTCTATACCTGACATCTAGACTAACTGTGAAACAACTAGTAGTTCAGTGTAACATCTGGAAGAGGCAACTGATATCACAACTAGAGATCAATGAGGTACAACACATATGCTATGGACGGGGGTGGGGGGGAAGGACATCAAGTTTGAGATTGGGTACCAAGGTCCAACAACAATTAGTGCGATGAAGGTGTTGAGTGTTGAGAACACGACAAAGAAATAAATTTTGAGCTTATGACTAACAGTGATGTCTGAAATCTCTGTGAAACTTTACTAAATGACTTGCTGCACATATCTTCAAATATCAAGCCGATGACGAAAGGTAAATGGTGTGATATGCTAATATGGATCCTTTCTTTAGTGAGCTTGTGTGGAAAGTACATGCATCACTGAAGATGTAAACCACAAAAAAAAAAAAACTAGGGCAAATTTATCAGCTGCACTTTGTCATCAGGCTAAATTAGTTTACAATTCCCTTCACTCTGATGAAACACATTTGGAAATTACCTTGAGCCAAGGCTTAACTAGGCAGACATAGTTGATTGTTTGAACAAAAATGACACAAGACCTGCTAGAATTTCTGTGCCACGATATCTAATTTATTCTTATATATTTAAGTTTGATAAAGTGATAACATTGTGATACTGAAAGGTTGCGGTTGAACTGACACTATGTGTGGGTGACTGAACATTTCAGTTAAACAATTTGCACATGTCTCTCTTTACTTTGAAATGGTAAATAAATGATCCTGTAATGAGAGATATATGTACATGGTTCATCTTTACACTAAGACAATTACTGTGAAACTTCAATGATGCTGCACATGGTACAGATTATGCTGAAAAAAAAAAAACTGCTAAATGATGTGATGATGGCAACAAGGAGGTTACTCGAGAAACTAACACTCACCCTCTTCCTCCTCTGGAGTCTGGGCGGCGTTGTGGTGGGTAGTCGTCTCTGGGGTATCGCCGTCCAATATCGTCAAGATTGTCCATCGAACGGGAACGTACGTGGTTCTCCATGTAACCTCTTTGCTGCGGGTAATCATCACGGCGGCGGCCTTGCTGGGAAACGCTGCTGATGGTGCTCATAGCTTCATCATGGTCATACACTGTGGGGAGATGCGGGGGCTGGGAACGACCTCCACGGTTTCGAGGCTCAGATCCACTACTGTCGTGCAAGGAACTGACTTCAGTCATGTTGTCCACTAAGACAGGAAAATTGAAAAAGAAATGCAGGTCAGACGAAATAAAATTAAGTTTAGTAGAAGGATCAGAAAAGTAACAACATGAAAGCTCTGCAGCTATCAATGCGCCACAATCAGTAACAATTGTTGTAATTTATGTACCGTAATTGTCGGGCTATAAGCCGCTACTTTTTGCACAAGCTTTGAACCCTGCGGCTTTTAGTCAGGTGCGGCTTTTCTATGGATTGTCCATGATTTTTGTGATATCGTAAGAGGATTTGTTTTGTTTGTTCCGCTGTTGTACGACACTACAACGTAGTGCCGTACGAAGTAGCGCGAAAAACAAACTTCAAAGTAGCGCTACGCATTCAGTGGGAGGCGTGGATGATGAGCGGCGATAAACTTGCAAAAAGCAAGTTATGCCCAACTCCACCAGTGGATTCTGACAGCGTGGAAAAGTGTGAAAACATCCACGATCACCAACGGATTTCGAAGGGCTTGACTGCTGCATGATGGAGAGGAGGACACCGCCACGGCCCTTCTGAGGGTGTTCGACTCTGACACTGACAACGAGGATTTCTTTGGTTTTGAAAGTGACAACGAAGGAAAGAAGCTGAGAGTGGATGGAGTGGATGACGAAGCCACCCTGAGCCTGTTCGTATCCGACACTGGAGAAGAGGACTTTGGTGGTTTTAGTGCGCAGGAAGAAGAGAAAGATGGTGGTGAATGACTGACTTTTCTTCTTGTTAAAGCTGTGTCACTACACCTGAGCCTAAAAGGTAGTCTGAATCTATTTTTCTGGTGTCCTGTAGGTTATTGTTATGTACTACATTTTAACTCTTTTTATGAAGCACAGTACATGTTTTGTACTTGTAATTACCGCTACTTTTTTATATACCTAAAAAGTTATGCAAATATGTACCCATAACTTCTTTTTCAAAATATTAATAAAAGTGTCTCCAAACAGCCATCTCTTTCCTGACAATTCGCTTTGTGCATATTCTCTTACATATGATAAGTCAACATTGAAACACCTGTGGCTTTTAGTCAGGTGCGGCTAATGTATGTACAAAACGGGATTTTCCCCTGATTTTAGCTTGTGCGGCTAATATTCAGGTGCGCTTTGTAGTCCGGGAAATACGGTAATTTTATTTTGTATTACTAAATGCAGTCAGTTTTCACGTACATGACTGCAGAATGTTAAAATTTGTTCCTGTGACATATTGTTTTCTGGGTAACATTTACCAGCTACAAACCACAAGTGCGGAAAGTGGTAATGACAAATGAAACAGGAAACACATGACATCACGTACTGGTTTTTCCCCATCACAACCACAATTCCAGAGTAAGACAAGCAGTCTCTCTCTGTCTGTTCTAACAAAGCAAAAATCTTGACACTCTCTCTCTCTCTCCCCCTCTCTCTCTCTCTCTCTCTCTCTCTCTCTCTCTCTCAGACAGAAAATGGTCTTCTTAAATTATATGACCATTATATATTATCAGTCCATTAAAACTATTAGATAGACAGTTATATCAGTTTAGAGCAGAACTATTAGTATTATAATTAATTAAACAAAACAAAGAATATTTACCATTTGGCTTAATTGTGTCAGACTCATGTCAGACAGAAAATCTTGGAGTTAATTTAGCATTTACATTTATCCGACTTTCAGTTGGCTTCAACGATCATAATCTACTGTATTATTTAACCAAATTGTGAGGACGAAAACCAAAGTTAAGATTTTTATCTGCAGTTATTTTTATTTTTATGATTCATGTATTAATATATATTATCCCTGTTTAATAAAGAAAACCAAAACCAAACCAAAATTCAACCAATCAATGCATATAGGACTTCCAGCCACAGAATCTAATATAGTCTGCCACACAGGAATAATAGGAAGCAATCAGTTACTCACCGCGCTGATAGTTGCCAGGCCTGGATGGATCCATATTGGCAAGCTCCCTCTCCATATAGTAAATGGCACGCGTTGCGTTCCCGTCAGGGTCCACCTGGATTCGAAAACCACTGCGAGCTGAAGTGAGGAGAATAAGTTCAAATATAGTGAATGATTTCAGCTTCTTTCAATATTTGCATACTCTTATCAAAACCATCAAAAAATGCTTTCATATTTGTGACAAGTTGAAATCCCTTTATTGCACAGGCTTGTCATACTTTTTTTTTTTTTTTACTTTCATATGCGCTGCTTTGTTTATGAGAAGCTGTAAATTATTGACATTTGATTAAGAGTATAATCAACAATGATGTTTTGTTTACAAAACCTTTTTACCAAAAGTGATATTTTTTTCTGGGTGAAGAACCGCCAAAGTCAGCATGATGCTATTAGAGGAACTAAGAGAACTATAAAATCTTTATAATTTTGTCAGTTTTGCAACATTAGAGTAAATATAAGCTTTGACAGCACAATTCTGCTCTCAGCGCATGGAAAACAAAATTATTTGCATTAGATACAATTCACTGCTAATCTATATTTTACATATAACTTTATGTATAAAGACAGACATGCAACAGTGAGACCTGAACGAAGTAGATGAAGCACACTGCCCTAGCAACATGCTAAGCTAATATGCATCAAAAGGTGTTCTACAGACTTAAAGTGGTGTTAAGATATTTGAGCTCTTCCAAAAGTAGATGCATAAAATCCTAAAATATAATAAAATGTTTAATAAATGTATACAACAAAATCAAATTATCAATTTTACATTTAAAAGAGAACTTCAAACACAAATATCCACGGATATAAAAAAATGTGAACAGACTAAGCAGCTGTGTCACACAAATACAGTTTTTTTTAAATGCACACATAATGTGAACATAACCACATCAAAGTAAGATGAGAGTAAGAATGCAAAGAATCAGTTTTAGGTGAGGTGAGGTTTTAAATGTATCTTCTCACTTTAAATTTGGTTTATATTCATAATTTACCACATATAGTGAGGGAATTCCTCAAATCTGAGAGATAATACTGAAAAAAAAATTACCCCACCCACATAAACAAAAAAAAACATTCACACCGCAGTGTACTGTTTGGGTGTGGGTGGGTTAATTCCTCCCCCCAACACACACACTCTACTCACTGTTGTCCCCTCGGTCTTGCTCACGTAGCAAAGGTACCTGGGAGCCGTGTCCCACTACATAGAGAACAAAAACAAAGCAAATTTGAACAAGCACTCCACAAAGCTAATCTCTGCACAAAGTAAAAACCTCTGCGTTGTTATTATGAAACTCATATTCAACAGTTAACTGAATTTTCCTACTCATGGCTGCAGAAGTACAACACATTATGAAAACTGCAACAGACAGTAATCATTGTGAACTTTCAGGTTTGTAATTTGTATCACCTACCTGAGCTAGCACCATCATATTCATGACCGTAACCACTCTGAGGCAGCTGGGCTCCAACCCCATTAGGTACAGGAAGTAGAGGCATACCAGGCTGCATGTATGGTGGCTGACCATACATACTCTGAGCATAGAGGGTGGAAGCATATTGATCCCCCATACCTTTCTTTACTGCTTTTCCTGCCTCATACACTGCAAGACAATGGAACAGAGTTGGTTTTAAGCATGTTGGTGAAAGATGACATCAACTGCTGGAGACTGTAAAATTATTAGTTTAAAATTTGTGATTTTTCTGTTGAGAGTTAAAACAGAACAGATAATAGTTTACTGTCTTTCCATTAAATAAATAGAGGTATTCTGTTAACCCTTTTAGGAAATACCCCAACTTCCCATTGAGTCAGTGTACTTTAAAAACCATGCCCACTGGAGGGGAAAACAGTCTGGCTTACAAACATGCAAATGAGGGCTGAAACAGTAATGCATTACCTTAAACTTGTTTTTAAAAAAAATCTAAAAGAAAATGACTTTTCCAGTTGAGTATTTCAGTACCTGAAGTCCAGCTTTTAAAATATGTTAACAAGATGATGCTGTTGGCTGAGCATTACACGCACTCTACTAAAAGAGAAGTTGTCAAAATGTTTCCTCTGTTTGATTTATTAGTATAGGCTCCCACCACAAAATAAGCTCACAGTCATTTTCTTTTCTCTCTTTTTAAATTTTTTTTTCTTTTGCTAACAGGCAAAATTGACTAGGAGGCACCCCCAAAACCTTTCCCCTCCAGTTTGTTCAGGGTTGTCTCGATAGGAAACCAAACTAAAGTTAACCGTTTCCTGGCTTGAGGATCATATTTACATTTTAAACATAGTTATGGAAATTTAATTAATAAAGCCTCTGGGGGTCAGGCTTCCTGCAATAAATTTAAAGCTGAATGCTCATCCACTTCCCACCATCTAACTGTGTGTAATGTGTGTGAAACAGACATAGTGAAACCAAGTGACATAAAATCACTGTTACTAAAACAATGTGACCAATACATCAATGAAAAAAAATTCAACCCCCCCCCCTCAAAAAAAAAGACCCACACACAAATTTGTGCAAGCTGGCATACAAGAACTCTCCTTATAGTGAATTGTACGCTGTACTATTAAAATTATGATCTCAAAATGCACTGATACTCAATGGAACAGACGCATTTGAGTCTAAAATGGGATTAAACAGTAATAATAAATGTGGTTAAAGAAAGTTATGCACAATTTTATTGGCTTTTCCGTTTGATACTTACATGCTCGTGGACAGCAGCAGCGATCCGGGCAACAGGGGCAACTGACATAACAGCAGCAGGTGTGTGGACAACACTGACACCAGCAAATCCCAATCAAGAGGACCAGCAGAAAGAAGCCAAGGACCACCAAAACAACCAGGAGCCAGTCTGCAAAAGACCAACAATTAAATGCATTTAATCTTAAAATCTTAAATTTAAAGATTTAAGATTTGACATTTCTTCTTCAATTGCTGACATAGTCCAGGAGAAAAAAAAACACATGAAATTCATGTGAACCTAAACTACAGCTACAGTGGTCCACATTTCCTTTATTTGTGTATTACATCAACAACAGAAAACACCTATACTGTATATGTAAATGCATCTTAACAATAACAGTCATAACAGACGAGACAGTTCCACAAGATAAGACTTACATGCAATTTTTGTCATTTACATAAACAACACATGTTGGCAACCATGGTGACTTTTAAAAGATTTAAACCGGTAAAGCCGGTTCACAAGTCTATGCATGCAGCTCATAAAAAAACAACAGAGAAAGAAGACACTGTATATTGAAATGAATCAACTAAAATGCAAACTGTGTTAGCAGTGTGAAAAACATAGGGCTGTGTACACAGAAAAGGGAATGAGGGCTGAATGTACTTTGGTAACAGGCTGCCTGTACTCACACTGAAAGTTAGATATGCAAACATGGGAACTGAGTCACACTAAAGAAAGAAAGAAAGGCAGATAACAGCATAATGGGATATTAAGGATGCCAGTAAACAGCAAGTAAAGCAGAGCAGTGCATAAACCTATATTTCTACCCAGAACATGATGCCTGACCCTTAAATATAGCAGCCTGGTTTCAAATTGAGTCACAGTTTCTTCCTATATGTAAAGGCACTTCTGGAGTGTGACCTTAAAAGGAATTTATCATGTGTCAGATAATTTTTTCTAGCAAAATGAGTCAAGAGTGGTTTTGTTTTTAAAAAAAGCACACAAGCCAATTGTACTCTTGCAAAGAATTACTCATTACTCCAACCTCATTGTTACGCTCCTGTTCTTTAAGGTTAAACCTGATAGTTCATACGCCTCTACTGTGGGACTGAAACTTGACTGAGCTATATCAAGAGGCTTGTACTACCTTCCATAACCAGTAAGTCAATGCCAGGCAGGAGGTCAGTAGAATTTGACTTTCTCTCTGTGAAAGAAAGATAAAGCCACAATTATTTTTATGTGGTCTGCTTTTGTTACCTGCAACCTGTGACTCTAAAAACCCTTTAAGAACTCAACCTGTGATAAATACCCTCCTATCCTTTCAGCCACTTGAAAAATCTGTCAATGGTTTTGTGCATTTGTTCTCAAATATTCTAATGTGTAAGCACAAGATTGTGGGTGGGGGGAAAGAAACTGAAAGCAAAACGAAGAAGTGTCTGCATAGAGTATACCTGTACCTGAATGCAGTGGCTATAAATGGAATTAACTTACCCAGTACAAGGAGCTCTGTGTAGTCTTCACTGTTTCCTGTAACATCTTGAGAAGAGATGACAGAACAGAAGTAGACACCACTGTCTCCCCATGCAGTCTGTGCGATATTCAGGTCTGCATCTATAGGTAACAATTAATATTAGTACATTTTTTTGTCATTGTTTCTCGATAGTTGCTATTCAAAAACTGTGGGTCTACCAGATGACCCTCAAATACATGAACTATACACTTCCAAATTCAAGCTGCCCCTGAAGAGGTATGTGGTTTAATTGACTCAGTCAAATCAATTAAAACATTAGAATTTTTTTTTTTTGACTTTTTTCAAACCACTGAATATTTTTTAAGACTCCATTGCTCATTTTGAAGGCCCCAGCAAGTCAGGTATCCAGCTATGACTAAGCACTCAACTGGTCGTGGCACAGGGTACGTGCAGGGCAGCTGGGTTGGTTCTGCTCGTGGGTTCTTTCTTTTAAAAGGAAGTTTTTCATTGTTATCAGGTAGTTGCCCAAAGAGGATTGTCTGTTTCTTAGGGTTTTCTTCTGAATAGTGTGGGGTCTTTATCTTGGAGTTAACAGTACCTTGAGTTGCCTTGTGATTTATTCCAATATAAATAAACCTGAACTGAAATGAATTCATATCCATCACCTTACTGTGATTTTTTTCTAGAATTATATCTACTCAATTCCCATCATACTTCAGCACACTCTAAGGTACAGCAAATAAACAGTACAGCTACAGACTATTGTTATTAGCAATTCATTACCCTGAGATTTATCAAAAAAAGAGCAGCAACCTAGCAGCACTGTTCAACTTATGAGAAAATGAGTGAGCCCATCAAAAATACCTATGTTAGATTTGTATTGTTGATTGTCATTTATGCTTAGAGATATTTACTTATATATGCTTAGAGTTTTGTAATTAGTTGTAGATTGGTAGAGGTTTTGATCCTTGATAGTCTGCAAACTTTGTGTGTATTAGACAGCACTTTGGGAGCATGAGAGGTCATACCGTGTCTTATTGTTTTATGGTAGGATTAACGTAGTTGCGTCTGTTCTAGTCTAAGTGCTCTTTGTTTAGATGAACTGCAGGACTTCCTCACCGTGTTATCTAGGATGAACCATCTAGGGTGAGGGGGAGGCTACCCTCTTCCTGACCAAGGATGTTTGACCCTTTGATCAGCAGTCCACACACACACACACACACACACACACACACACACACACACACACACACACAAGGTACTCTTTGTGTGTATGTAGACGTCATATGTTAATGAACCTATGCATATTCATGTAACCTCAATAAAAGGGCAGTGGTACGGGAGAACGGACGAGAGCAACTGGGGTCAAGTGAAGGAACGGCACTCTGTCCGGTCTCTCCCGTGCACGAATAACATGAAGAAATTCACCTATGTTTCAAATCAGTTTGAAAACAAACAAACAAACAATTGGACTGAAATATGCCATCCCTTTTGTATTGAAAATAAGAGTGAAATCGATCTTTGACAAAGACACCGATTCTGTTCATAATTTTTATGGACAGTATTTCTAGGCAAAGCCAAGTGGTGCAAGGCTTTCAGTTGGGTGGTCTCAGGATCTCATCTCTGCTTTTTGCGGATGATGTGGGTTTGTTCGCCTTGGAATGGTTCACAGCGTCAGCATCTCCAAATCTGAGGCCATGGTCCTCAGCCAGAAAATTGGTGGAGTACCCACTCTGGGTCAGGGACGAGTTCCTGCCCCAAGTGGATGAGTTTAAGTATCTCGGGGTCTTGTTCACAAGTGACGAAAGAAGGGAGTGGGAGCTCGACAAACAGATTGGTGCGGCAGCTGCAGTGATGCGGACACTGTACCGGTCTGTTGTGGTGAAGAGAGAGCTGAGTGTAAAAGTGAAGCTCTCAATTTACCGGTCGATCTATGTCCCTACCCTCACCTATGGTCACGAGCTGTGGGTAGTGACCGAAAGAACAAAATCGCGGCAGAAATGGGCTTCCTCCAAAGGGGGACTGGCCTCTCCCTTAGAGATAGGGTGAGATGTTCAGCCATCCGGGAGAGGCTCAGGGTAGAGACGCTCCTCCTCCATTGAAAGGAGCCAGTTGAGGTGGTTTGGGCATCTGACAAGGATGCCTCCTGGGTGAGGTGTTCCAGGCATGTCCCACCGGGAGGAAACCCTGGGGAAGACCCAGGACACGCTGGAAAGATTATATCTCTCTGCTGGCCTCGGATTGCCTGGGTGTTCCCCTGGAAAAAATGGAGGAGGTGGCTGGGGAGAGGGAGGTCTGGGCTTCTCTGCTTGGGCTGCTGCCCCCGCGACCCGGCCCCGGATAAGCGGAAGAAAATGGATGGATAGATGGACAGATAGATCTTTGAATAGTAAGACTTAAGACTGCAGAACAGTAAGATTCTTTACATTAGTTTTCTTTCTTTTCTCATACAAATTCAGTACATCTGAACAGAACATATAATAGAAAAAAGTGATATATAGCTCTCATGTAATGTGAAACTAGGGCTATTCGATATAATGATATATATCGGATTACGATATAAAAACATCTATGTTTCATTTTACGCTATCGTTTGTTTCGTGGTGTTGCAAAATAAACGTTTATGTTTCATCGTTTTGATGGTCACTGTAGTGGCTATATTGATTTCTTAAAGTTCTCTCTTTCTGGTAAAACCATGGTGTCCGCTTGTTTATTTTCCACATAAACCTTTCACAATAAAGCTCAAGATCCTGTTGAGACTTTCAAAATAAACTGAATCATGTGAAAGAGTATGCAGAGTATTTACGGATGAGAAGGAAAAAAGAGCCACCAGGTGCTAAAAAATAAACCTTAGACTCAAACGTTAGAACAGGCTTTTCCCTGCAGCACGCTGTGTAATAAATACTCACAAAGAAAACGGCGGCCGTTACAACTTATGTCTAAAAATATATAGTTTCATGCATCGGTTCAAACACTCGACTCCAGGTACATGACGCCCAGCTGGAAACACTTCACGAGTCGAACTGCCTGCGATTGACAGAATTTACAGAAAATGTAAATTGTTTTGTGCTTTATATCGTTATTGGGACGATAGATGTCTTATATTGGGATATGAGATTTTGGTCATATCGCACAGCCCTATGTGAAACTACTGCAGAGACAGGCAATTTATTTTCTCAAGTGGCTAAATGAGAACCTGGCACTTGTGTGAAGGGTCCCCACCATTAAACTGAACTCAATTCTGCTCAATATTAATTCAATCTTTTTAAATGTTATTGGTATGGCCTCCCACAACAGACCCAATTTCTCTTGTGGCCCCTTAGGAAAATTAAATGTACACCCTCGCAGTGTTTACGCATTTTCCAGATTAATTACAACAGAAGAAGGAATTACTGACAGACATCTTGATTCATGCTCAAACATCCGGGTAAGGAAATCCCAAAATGTTGAGCTGTTCATCTGCATGTAGCGTTTTAAGTGGAAGAAATATTTCATCACTCATCCAAGTTTTCAAAATGCTATGTCCAGATGAACAGCATCAACAGTTTGGTACTGCTTACAGACTAACATGTCGTGCCAAGGCTGTTACATATCTTAATAGAATTTCAGTGTACTAATTAACCAACTTACTGCCGGTTATGCTGATCTTGCGCTCCTGGTACTCAGGGCCAAGGGTAACTGCAGTGCCTTGCTTGGAGGCCACTATTCGCACTGTCCTCTGGTTGTCTGCACACTCAATGGTGGGGTTATAGTTGGGGTTGTTTTGAGACAGAATGTTGTCTGCACTGCTGGGATTGAGTGCAGCCTGAACCGGGTCCCGACAGTAAGACTTATACTTCCACGTTACAATAGGGAGCTGAGTGGCCGTTGTCTGATACTGACAGGTAAGGGTGACAGGCTGGAAGAGAATGACGACATACCTCTTGGTAGGACATTGAACTGATACACCCATAGTGGATTCTAGAAAGAAAACAAAAATATAAGTTAACAATGAAGATTGACACAAATTATGTATTACTGTGATTATCATGATCATGTTTCTGACATTTAAAAAAAGGCATCCTACATCCTCTAGTATTCCCCAAAGGCGTGGCACGAGCCAAACACCATTTCTTCACTTCTAGTATCACCGAGAGTACATGTAATGAGTCACCTCATCTGTAATGAGTCTGGCTGCATGAGCTCCAACCACTATAGCTTTAGATTATGATGGCTACGTTCTGATAACACAGAACTACAATTAAAGGAAGTTTTGAAGTCTATGTCATGTCTTTACCGTTAGTTAAAAAAAACTTTTTTATCCAAGTATGTGATACTTGAAGATGTTGACTAGTTAGTGATAATGACATTATAATTCAACACACAATCAGCAGGTTTACTATATACAGCCCTAAGTAAGGCCTGCATGCAGCCCTCAACAAGCCTTAAATCACCACACATGAGTTATAGTGGAAGTTTTTGTTTATAAGAATGCAACATCATACAAAAACTACTCAGCTCCCTCCGCTTTCGTCTGCATTTCTACTGCACTTAATTATGAGTTATATTATTTTATCCAACGGCTATGCCTTGGATACCAATTCGGCTTCCTCTCAATCAAATTAAGTTCCCCAATATTTAAAGTTTACAAATAAAACCAACACCAACCCACGAGGCGTCAGAAAGGTGTATTTAGCAAAAAAAAACCAACAACAAAAAATAAAATAAAAAACATTTCTACCCGCATTTTTTTCAACTAAAAGTTTGTTTTTTTATAAATATGTCGAATAATAACAATATCAGTAATAATAATAACAAAAGAATTACTTTGAAAATAGGATTCATAAATTGTTTTATTCATATTAATCTATTTTTTATTTTATTTTTGTTTGTCTGCGAGTGCATTATATTAAAAACTACCGAAAAGAAAGAGCCATTTTAATTCTATGTCCCAACAGGTTGTCTCAAAATCCTTGTTGTCAATTTTTTAAAATACGTTTTCCCCCAAAACACAAACGTTAAAAGACCTCAAGCCATCAGTACAAGAAAATGCCCACAAAAAGTTATAATTTTGGAAAAGCTAGAGTATTTAGAAAGGCGGTTTGTATATCAAAGTTTCCCCAGCCCCCACCCTGTTTGACAAATACAGGCCAACTTACCTGTCGCCATTAGAGCGGCGAAGATTATCGTCCAGAACATGTTTAATCTTGCTTCCTCGCGGTCTCGGTAGAGTTAAGTATTTTTAATTCGTAAATATACAAACAAAAACGTATTCAGGTACATGTAATTTTCCTCAGACAGATAGTAACACCTCCATTTTGCGTCTTTGTGTGTTGTAGACTTGGGAGGACCCGAACGCCCCGCAGGTGTATGCCAAGAGACAGGTTGCGAAAAACGGGGACATGTGTAACTCCTTGTTTTACAGGTGGTTGCTGAATTTTTAGGTTGACGGCGCATTAATTTCGCTACAGAACCCTAGTCGTGCGAAATGGCCAAGTTTTTATTATTTTTAAAAAGGCGTTTTCTTTACGTCTTTGCCCATTTTGTGTTCGGTAAAATGACATTTTAACCAGGAAGTACGCTACGTGTTTTACCCACCGTCTAGATGGTACAGTCTAGAAACTGATAAACGACAAGAAAGCGCTGTTTGTTAATTTTAAACCCAGGTTGTGGGAGAGAGAGAGCATGACCTATTTCGTGGGGGCGGGCGCTTTTTATGTGATTTAGAACATTAAAATAAGCTTAGTATGAAAAGAAAAACAAACAAACAAAAGTCTAGTTTCTACACTACCATTGTACAGAACTTTAACTTTGCTGCTTGGGAATAGACCTATAAATGTCAGAAGTGACTGCTTACAAGTGACTTCATTTTGAAGGCTCAACTCTTATCTTGACTTCATTGTTCCCTGTTTTTCAACACTTTGCTTTCACAGTCCAGGTTTTGCTTGTGGATCAGAGAGCTTCTATACATATAATAAGACTAAAGTCTTATCAGACCGTGGGAATCTTAAATTTTGATTAACCAGGTTTAACTGAAAGAGACCATAAATTGAAGATGTTTGTCTTTATGGCGTTCTGACAAAAAATAACATTTCATAACTGTCCATTAAAAGTTTTTTAAGCAAAAATATAGGTATGGGAACAAAATACACTACATCTGCCACAGTGAAATGGCAGCACTGATCCTGCAAGCCCTAGCAGCTGAGGGATTTCCCATGATGTACACTCTTCTGATTATTAACTGAGCACATTATATTCTGTTCCAGTGTCTGTTATGAAAAAGAACATGAACCATATGCAGCTTGATATGCAGATGTGTTTATAATTAAGGCCAGATATGTATATGCGTTTCAAACATAATTATTTGCTGTCAAGTAAAGCTGAAGTCTGATAAGCCAAATAAGCATGAAGGTGATTTACAGAAAAATAACCAGTTATTATGGAAATTGTTTTTCTAAAAAAAGGTGACTTCTTTGGACTTAAGCATATGCAATAAAACACATCCTATTTAGCCATTTTGCTATGCCAATACAGTTAAAAACATTTTAAGACAGAAAGTAAGTATCTATGAGTAAAAAAAAAAGATGTTTCAGCACGATGTTTCATGCTGAGGGATAAATGTTGAAGATCCAAAGTCCTGTTTGAAAAAAGAGAGAAGTGTGTTAATTGAAAATGCATTTAGCCAAAGGAAAAAAAAAAGATCCACAAAACAGTCTGCTTGTAGCCCCTTTCCATTTTTTCAATATTTGAACTAAAAATATTCTCCAATTCAAGATTTACTGGGACTGAGAATTAGTATTTTTTTTTCAAATATATCACAAAGCTTTTCTTACAGCACTAAAAGGAAAGAATAAAATCATCTATTTTAAGATTGGGGAACTGTATTAAAATGTATAATGGATTAAATGGTGTGAAATATTTTTGGGGGGTTGGTCTATAGCTTTAGTCATTCATGAACTTATTCAAGGGACCTGATATAAGGAAGTTGTGTTTCTAAGGTGAAAGTTTTGTTAAAATAAAATCACACTTACTCAGAAGATCACAGTGCTCCAATCCCAATCAGAAAGAGAACTATGAAATAAAAGAAGAAAAAAAAACCTACAGACTGAGACTGCTGTTGTTCAGTCAAGGTCAGCAAAACCTGGCTCTTGGCAATTTAACTTCATTGTTAAGTGACTATTGTACATGTCATAGGTTAGTATCATAATTTATACAAACCAGCCATTAAAATCAATCCAGTAGGTCCACGGCCAGGATCTGAAAAGACAAATTAAGATTGAATCAAGAATTTAAGTGTCTTATCTTCTTTTCTTTTCTTTTTTTTTAAATGTACCTTCATCTTTAATGTATTAATACATTTACATCAATACAGAAATGTACTATTACACATATGTACAGTACTCAAGTAATTTATTGGATCATCACCCAGTGCAAGGTTTATGCTGCAGCTGCAGTAAATTAACAGTATTGATTATTATTAAATAAATTACATAAATATATTTAATGCTAAAATATAATTATTGCTGTTATCCATTATGTCAAAGAAGTATAACAGGAATGACTATTTGGCCATCGGGTCCCCAGCTGTTCATGTCCGCATTGGAGTGTAAAGTAGCTTTTTTACCCAGTGCACCTCACTGTGCAACAAATATGTCGTCACATCTGCTGGCATGCACCTCTTGATTTTTGTAACCTGACATGAGCTACTATCATGTTTGCTTTTAACACCAGTTTAATGATATACGCCATACTCCCCAAAGTATCCACTCACCGATCCAAATCATTGAATTCAGGTGTTCCAATCACTTCTGTGGGCACCAGTATAAAAAAGCCACCTAGTCATGCAGACTGAATGACAGGATCCCACCTGTGCAACAAGTCCAGCCATGAAATTTCCTTGCTACTAAATATTACGCAGTCATCTAGTGGTGGTATTATAACAAAGTGGAAGTGAAGGCAGATGAGTGAAAACTTTTGGTGATATAGTCTATCAGTACAGAAGTTTAGAGATTCACAAATTATACAGAGGGAGAGCTTACGACAGTTTGAAAACGTGAGACTCTGTGGGTTGAAAAATACCCTGCAATGTCTTTGCCTATGGTTTTGACTCTTTATATATCAGCTCTGTGTGTTAAGTGACCAATGCAGAGAGTATACTGGCACCTTTTTCTTGGTTTATGCTGTCTCCAGAAAGGCTGATCTATTCAAGCTGTTGCAGCATCTAATTCTGTATAATCTAGGAATTAAGTTTCTGTATTGATATATAATTGAAATTGAAAAATGACACAATAATAGATTCACGTTATCTGCCAAGTTGCAGCAAGGTTAGAAAACTGAGAGGTGAAGGACCAGCAGAAAGGACACCAAAGCGTGACTCAGGTCAGCAGATATAACTTCACTTTGAGAGTGTGTCACTGTATGTGAGGGTATATCGAGCCCTTTATACCCAGAGCGCAGGATTGCTACAAACTGTTTCACCATATAAACATGAAACATATCGTCATATAACTAAGCCTCTGTCATAATTAAGATACTTAGTTTGCCAAGTGTATAAAAGCGCGCACTGGTGTATTTCTTTTTCTTCCCCAGCTGTAATATATTGTTACATTCATAAGCTCACCCACTAAAGCAGTTTAATTATTAGTTGTATTTTGACAAACATTTAACTTCGGCTTTTATTACAGATTCAACAGATAGAGGTCGCTCGTTTGTGCTCAATGTGTGCACATTTCCGGGGGAAACTCCGTTCGGACAATTTCTGCTGTTTATTCAAAATACCAGTTTTGCTAGAAATAAGTGGGACTCGGCTACAACGTGGGTTAACCGCGACTGCGCTCACAGACTTAAGCTTTCCAGTTCGTCAGTGACGCGTTCCTTTCTGATCATCTGCCCTCTGTTTCTGAATAAAAAGTCACTCCTAGAAGCATCGAACACAACTACAAACTACTCCAAACTTTGGAAATCACGGCAGCGTAAATATTTCCCCCTTGAAAGGGAAAATCCTATAAGTACGTGCTTCTTGGACTACTCGAACGCCCCCTTTCAAAAGAAAACTTCGCTGTTCCTTTACTTCCGGTTATGACTTCTTCTACCAATCGTGTTGATGTGGAGGTTTTGTCTAGCGACATCTATCATTCTATTAAAGAAATACTGCAACGAGCGCACTCGCTGTGCACTCGCTGTGCCAAAAAGGGATTTCTGATATTTGCCCAAATGATTGCCGGTATTTAAATAGTTGTATGCATGTATGTATGGTTTATGTAGCGATTAACAAATGGTGGCAGGACAGATTACAAGTTTTACAGCCTCACTATTATTGGGGTAGGGTTAGGGTTAGGGTTGTGCAGTGCTGCCCTCTTACATTCACTGTCTGGATCGGTAGCGCTGCTGCTCTCCGACTTGATGGGACGTGGGGCCCGGGCTCTCAGGGAGGAACAGCGGGGATGTCAGACGGTGGGTTTATGTGGTTGGCTCAAAGTTCGAGGATCCAAGCGGTGGGATAATGGCAACCCAATAAAAAAATCTGTTAATCGCGCTGACAGGCTTGTAAACGCGCGCACCGGGTGGCCACTTCCTGAAATGCGAGTGAGTGCGCGCCTTTTCTTTTTGAAGTTTGCGATTATGGGATTGGTGCGATCTCGGGGTACTTAACGTGGGCTTAATTCTTCTCTCGCCCTCTCTCTCACTTTTAAATATATTTGTATAACAAAAATATTAATCATCACAAAAAGGCGGATCGCCAAAAAACGGCGTTACATTTTTCAGTAGCAAAACTGACCTTTAAGAACTGCGCAGTTGTGAATTTGTCGGATGTTGTTGACTCGCAAATCTACGATTTGAGACCAGGAGGAGACAAACCCAGTCTCAGTGAACTACGACAGCACGGAAAAATCGGAGGGTTGCGTCACCAAGAATTTTAAATCTGCAGTTCAATAATCAAATATGAGGATCCATCGGCTTTGGCAGACCCACTTGGGTTAAATACATTATGTGAAATGATATTAATACGCAATATAATGTGCTAAATCATACAAAATTATAAGGCTTTACCACTAGGAATGAGCCCACATCCGCTAATACTGATTTAACATGCCGTTATCTACTTTAACTCCTACTCTAACATCCCAACCTGTAGTGGATACCGCCCCTAGTTTCAGTTCCATCACAATATTGTAATGTTGTCAGTTGTTGTGCTATCCAGCTCCAGCTCATAAAGGGTTATCTAAAACTTTTTTTTTCTCTATGTGAAAATAAAGTACATACTGTAATGGGAAGTCCCTCTGCTGGGCATCGGGTCAGAAGTCTTATACTGCATGCCTAAAGAGGAAGAAATACATTTAAGTAGCATAATTCTGTATGAATAACTAATTACATTTAAATAATTCATATATTGTGATTAGAAATAGAACGACTCGTTACTGTGAATTCATGATGGCACAGATGGCACATATATGCCTTTTAACCAGTTTGATACACAGCACAGTAGAAATTCAATAGCAATAAAATCTACAGCCTCCAAAATAATATTTCGCATGTACAGAGTTTATCCAGACTGCTTTAGACTGTACCGATTTAAACAGGTGCATTTAATGTAAGTCTGTGCCATATCATATTGACCATAATGCCCTCCCCCCCAATATTGTCCTCCCACAAAGAGACAAGTCCGGGCATGTCTGAGAGATGAGTTAGAGCTGGGCGTCCGACTTCGAAGATGAGTTACACAGAAAAGGGACAGTAGACAGCAGAGCACAGTTCCCAGCAAAGTATGCAAGAAAATAGGAGGAGGAACTTGCAGCTGGTGATGTGCGACCCAACTAAACAAAGAGTATTCACCAGTTGCGGTACTTCTGATAATAGAGGCAAATGGTGGATTTAAACAACCAATTAAAATGTTCTATCTAGATGCAACACCCCAGGTAGAAAATATTTTTTCATCTTTATTATGTGCCTATATTGGTTCAGGCTCCTGCAGAGTCACATGGTTATTTAGTTTATTCTGAATTTAGTGTTATTTTATACTTAAAAATTCCAGGGAAACAACACCCACACTCCTCATTTTAAAAGAAGGTTCGAACATTCATTTTCTTACATTTATAAATGCTGCTGTCTTCAAGCTAGATGCATAATATATATTTTTCTATATCGACAGAAATACTGTTATCATAGTTTTTTCTTGAAATATTGTGGTATCCTTTTGAGGTTTTTTCGCCCAACCCTTATTTAATACTGCTTGCTGAGTTTAAACCAGCGGAACATGCAGCACCCTAACGACAGTGACAACAGTGAATAGCGCTATTGTGTTGATCGTCGTCTCCCATTCTGATTTTTTTTAACCTTATCTACACAGTTGTCTTAACAGTTCACAGTGAATTTATAATGTTTTTATATTGTATTAGATGTATGTTATTTAAATATTTTTAAACATGCACATTCTATTTAAATTTTATTTTGAAACTTGACGTCCAGGTATATTTTAACCAGCATTTCAACAAAGCCAGCGCAGAATGGCACCTTAATGGCCTACATACATGTTTTATGGATGTCTTGAATGAGTGATCCCTTTGCTTCTGGTTGGATTTCATTAGTGTCGTTTGAGCAGGTAATGAAGACAAAAACGGACTGGCATACTGTGCAGGTTTTAGGAGTCTTAGGCACAGGCGGTGGTATTTGAGAGCATTCTGAGAAAGCTTTCTCTCCATAGTACAGGATATCGTCATATTCGTCATATATTGTGTTGAGGCTGGAGCACTTGTCCCGATCCTTGCAGACCCAACAGTTTAGCCCATCTGCATTTAGAGAAATGGAAAATATAAATATAAACATGATTTCAGGTGTAAATGCATGCAAGTTAAAATTACATATTCTGATGGGACCTAGAATAATTCTTAGTATTGCATTTTATAACATTGTTGTAAGTCACCCCGCATTACACACCCTAAAAAGTAAGGCATACCCACAATGTAAAATGGAAAAATATTTGTTTTTCTGGTAATTACCATACAATTACAGTGTACCTAAAAATAAATTATAGTGTAATTAAATTACTTTCACAGTAACTTGAAAATATAATGTATATTCACTTTCTGGTACAATAAAATTGCAAATAAAGGGGCTCATTTAAAGTCAGATTTAATTACAGGGCAATTACGTCCTCAGTTGGGGTGTTGTATTACAAAGTGTTACCAATTTTTGAATAAAAACTTACTACAGCTTAGCTTACTCATGTTTTTAACACAGTAGATGTGCTGCAGGCTAAGTATATAAATAAACTGTCTGATCAAAAATATAAAAATATAAGTAATAGTTAAAAAAACTGCACATGTATATAAACTAGATATAAATAAATCTTTAAATACATATGAAGTACAACATACCATTAGATCCATTACAGGCAGGAAAGTTTATGATTAGAACTGCCACCACACAGAGATTGTAAACTGGAAAGAAAAAGTACGGGGCAGACTTACTCATGGAAAAAGTCACTATGAATTACTCCACGTGAGAATTTAAATAAAATTATACTCTTATTTAGGTACAGCAGTTATACTGATTGCATCATATAAGACTTTCCAGTATTTTGTCTAATCATGCATGTAAATGTAACATTAAAGAAACATGCCTCAGCAGAACTGCAATAAAATACAACAACAACTTTAACTATGTCCTCAGTGTTAAACATGCTAGATTTTTTGGCATTTAATATATCAATCTTTATGATTTAAAATGTAATATTTGCAATAAATGTATGCATGGCAGTTTTTAACAGATGCATATTGGAAATTTAATTACCTTTCCATTTTTTCCCAACAGCTCTTT
Organism: Aulonocara stuartgranti; assembly: GCF_965226115.1. Classification (NCBI taxonomy): domain Eukaryota; kingdom Metazoa; phylum Chordata; class Actinopteri; order Cichliformes; family Cichlidae; genus Aulonocara; species Aulonocara stuartgranti. The sequence goes on from NC_138947.1 coordinate 20,431,523, forward strand.
TCTTGTAGCGGTTTTGGGCCGTCACTTCTTCCACTGGTGCAGCGCTTCCTGGGTTTTCTTTGGCGTCTGTGTTGGCATCCATGATGTTACCCTTATTTCCTACATCTTCCATGAGTGCCTCTGTAATGGCTGATGTTCCGGGTAAAGGCTTGAATACTTCCTCTCCCTTGCTATTATCGTCACGATCTGTGTATGTCTGGCAATTGAAGTTATTTTGCGGCCCACTTTGCATCCCAGCCAAACTGGACTTGATTAAGAATCCCTCTGTCATAGGTCTTGACTCAGGCGGGTATGGGTGTGGCTTGCTTTGTGCCATCATGGGGAACTGCTTCATGTGAAGAATGGGCCTCACACAACTCCCTGTGTCAGTTACAGGCAGGGCAATTTCTTCATACTTGTAACAGAACTTGTGCACCATGTCAGAAGAAAGACCTGCATCACTGTAATATAGAGGGGAAAAAATATTGTTTTTTGCTCCCATTTTTACAAGAAGTGTAAAAAACATATTTTATTAAAGAACTGTAAAAACCATGACAAAAGCATACCCGCTCTCCTGAGTGTGTAGATTATCACCATCTTTAAGTGAAAACATAACACAGTTAGTCTACTGAAAATCATTTTCATTTGCAAAACAGTTCATTTTACAGTCCTTAGATGTTTAACTACCAAAATACAAGCATATTTTTGTTTTTCCTTTTTAAGGAAATTCTTTTAATGAGTCAGCATAATGTGCAGCACTTAGGTAATATGGTAAAATAGGAACACTGCACATTGTTTTCCTGGGTTGCCATTGCAGTACATTAGCAGCACATGTTGTTCGTACTTTATAATTTCTTACAAAATAACTTCAGCTGCAAAAAGTTAACAAAACAAATTTCGGTGCCGTAAAAATGAATAAAAGTTGTGATCTGAGTAAAAGTTGCGATTCCATTTCATTCCAAGCGAGGGCCTGGAATGAAATGCTACTACAGCCATTTTGCTGGTCTAGAATGAATGAAGAGCCTCAAAAATGAGCACACTAAGAGGAAAAACAACTGCCTTGCCGCCATTTTAAAAATATTGAATAATGCCGTGTCAATAAACAAACTAACCTCGTGGTTGAAAGTGGGGCAAATAATCCGACGGATAGACCATTTTCTCACGATGAGCAATAGTTCCACAGATAACCCCGTACTGGTTTTGTCCTCAAAGTGAGAGCAGGAGGAAATGAAAGAGCATATGACAGCTGGTGTACGTCATAATAAATATATTTTTTGCCACTAGATGGTGGTATTCTACTGAGGTTGATTGCATAGTGAACCTTTACTGAACCATGTAATAATAATAATGATATTATTTACCGCTTTGAAAAACGTAGTTAAAAAGTGCTTTACAGAACACAAAAGAAAATATAACTGTAAAGAAATATATATATTATATTTTTAATAAGTCTGTAATTCTCCGAAGTCCATTAAAATGGATAGGACATAGTGTAAGTAACAGCAATGGCACAGCATGTCCCAAAGCCACAACACAATGTTACAACTAATTAAACAAAACCTTAAAGGACGTCTGGTCTTCGCTTTTTTAATGCAACCAAGCGGCCATCCTTGGAATTCTTTACACTGCAGCCGTCAGCATGTGGACTATGGGCTCATTGCTAGAGAACTGCTGTATACGAGTAGATAGCCCATCTCCTTGTTTCGCAATGGCTTTTAGTTTTGTTTGTCTTTTTTTTTTTTTTTTTTGGGGGGGGGGTTGCCAGATTTCTCTGCCAGTCAGTTTGTATTTAGACGATGGCTTAAAGAAATCCTAAGCAACAGCATTTGATTCAGTCATATACCTGCTTCTAATTGTGAAGCCTGAGCAAGCAGACATTTGGTTTAGTTTAGTATTCTATATCTCACGCGTTTTAATGGATTTCCTCATTGTTAGCTATTTTATTGTATTCTGTAAAGCCCTTTGTACTTAATTCTCAAAATTATTTTCTTCTTCTTCTTCTCTTTTTCTTCCCACCCCACCCTGATCTAATTTTAGTCATTGCTTTCAGTTTTGGTTAGTTTCATTTTTCTTCTTGTTTCTGTGAAGGAATTCCTGCTAGGTATCGTAAACCAAAAGCAAAAGTGGTGGCAGATAAATTGAAAATATCTATATTAGTGTTGGTACATAACAACAGTGCCAAGACACAATGTGCTAGTGCTGGTATAGACTTACATTAAAATAGATGAGTAAATAACAGCATGAGAGACCAGTTTATAATTTGATAATGCAACCAAAAACAATGCTGTTTTTTTTTGTTGTTTTTTTTCTCTTATTCATAAGGAGTCGCTACAGGAACTCAGTCTGCATGTACAAGATGTCCTTACTGATGCAGCCGTCTCCCTTTTCCCCTGGTATGAAGCAGGGGATTTTTTAAATGTTAGGTACTTGTGTTAATCATTACACTATGGGGCCACTAGTTTAAAGCTGTACAATTTACCCAAACAAAAACCAATGAACTAAAAAGTTTCATTTCTTGTTTGTCGCCTTCCTTTTTGCTCACTTTTTCCTCTGTATCACAAATTATAAATTCAACCAAAAGGTAAAGTGCCAGGAAACATCATGCAAAAAGTGTTCCCTTGAGATTTATTTGAGATCACTTTGAAACAGAACAAAGGAAATACTGACAAGAAATGCTGTAAACCTTCTAGTGTGGTACCTAAAACTACAGCCAATGCTACAACCAGGATTTTAAACGTATAGAGGTGAAATAGAAATCCATATACACTTAAATAATTATTCAGTGAAAATGTTGCACTGCTGCAATGGCTAACACTATTGTCTAACAGCAAGACGTTCCTGGTTTGAATTTGCAAGCCAACTGAGGCCTTTGGGTATGGTTTGCTGTGGCTCTCTCAGGGTACTGTAGCTTCCTCCTACAGTTCAAAGAAATTCATAACAGATTAGCTGGTAATGCTAAAATGCCAATTGTTGTGAGTGTGACTAGTTGCCTGTCTCTGTGTTAGCCCAATGATAGATTGAGGGTAATGCATATGGATCTGTCCTGGACGTGTGTCTCTTCTCTTCCAATTACCCTGAATTGGACAAGTGGTTAACCCGAGTAAGTTTCAAATTATATAACAATCTTTTATTCAGTTAATATTGTTTTTCTCCTTCACAAAGGCAATGAATTAAAATCTGCTGGGGAAAGTCCAACTAGTTCTTACACATTTTTTGTTAGTCTGAAAACAATTACGGTATGAATCGACTGTAGTATAGAAATCGTGCTTTATAAACAACAAATTGTTTTGGGGGGTTTTGTGATACACCTTGCTAAAACCCAAAGTTTCAGCAACCCACCACATATTTATGATTTTTAGTAGTAGCAGCAAGGAAATCCTCAGTGCATTATATACAGTCATTCCAGTATAATCAGTGTGTTTTACTTTTATAATGACAGCACACACTACAGTAGAGAGCTTGTACATAATTTGCTTGTACACAATTTTGTATCGGTGTGATGTATGAATATATACTAGAGGGATTTCTGCTACCACATATTTATGATTTGACTCAATGGGAGTTGTATACCTGGTAGGTCACCACATTAGTTAGAAAACCACAACATTTTCATAGATTTACATTTGAAAGAAATAAGCTAAATAAGTCTCAAGTTGACTCCATGAATGTGAAATGAAGAAAAATAATAAGTGAACTGCAACCATGTTTTGAATCTCCTACAACAATTTTACAAAACTCTCTAAGCTGCAACTTATTGAAATATGACATCAAGAGAACAGTAGGATGAAGTTTGAAGCCACAAACGTTGAAATCTTTACAATAGACTGCTTCTACATACAGTCATATATACAGTATATACATGTCCATATGTACAGTGGGGCAAAAAAGTATTTAGTCAGCCACCGATTGTGCAAGTTCCCCCACTTAAAATGATGACAGAGGTCAGTAATTTGCACCAGAGGTACACTTCAACTGTGAGAGACAGAATGTGAAAAAAAAATCCATGAATCCACATGGTAGGATTTGTAAAGAATTTATTCGTAAATTAGGGTGGAAAATAAGTATTTGGTCAATAACAAAAATACAACTCAATACTTTGTAACATAACCTTTGTTGGCAATAACAGAGGTCAAACGTTTACTATAGGTCTTTACCAGGTTTGCACACACAGTAGCTGGTATTTTTGGCCCATTCCTCCATGCAGATCTTCTCGAGAGCAGTGATGTTTTGGGGCTGTCGCCGAGCAACACGGACTTTCAACTCCCGCCACAGATTTTCTATGGGGTTGAGGTCTGGAGACTGGCTAGGCCACTCCAGGACTTTCAAATGCTTCTTACGGAGCCACTCCTTTGTTGCCCGGGCGGTGTGTTTTGGATCATTGTCATGTTGGAAGACCCAGCCTCGTTTCATCTTCAAAGTTCTCACTGATGGAAGGAGGTCTTGGCTCAAAATCTCACGATACATGGCCCCATTCATTCTGTCCTTAACACGGATCAGTCGTCCTGTCCCCTTGGCAGAAAAACAGCCCCATAGCATGATGTTTCCACCCCCATGCTTCACAGTAGGTATGGTGTTCTTGGGATCCAACTCAGTATTCTTCTTCCTCCAAGCACGACGAGTTGAGTTTATACCAAAAAGTTCTACTTTGGTTTCATCTGACCACATGACATTCTCCCAATCCTCTGCTGTATCATCCATGTGCTCTCTGGCAAACTTCAGACGGGCCTGGACATGCACTGGCTTCAGCAGCGGAACACGTCTGGCACTGCGGGATTTGATTCCCTGCCGTTGTAGTGTGTTACTGATGGTGACCTTTGTTACTTTGGTCCCAGCTCTCTGCAGGTCATTCACCAGGTCCCCCCGTGTGGTTCTGGGATCTTTGCTCACCGTTCTCATGATCATTTTGACCCCACGGGATGAGATCTTGCGTGGAGCCCCAGATCGAGGGAGATTATCAGTGGTCTTGTATGTCTTCCATTTTCTGATGATTGCTCCCACAGTTGATTTTTTCACACCAAGCTGCTTGCCTATTGTAGATTCACTCTTCCCAGTCTGGTGCAGGTCTACAATATTTTTCCTGGTGTCCTTCGAAAGCTCTTTGGTCTTGGCCATGGCGGAGTTTGGAGTCTGACTGTTTGAGGCTGTGGACAGGTGTCTTTTATACAGATGATGAGTTCAAACAGGTGCCATTCATACAGGTAACGAGTGGGGGACAGAAAAGCTTTTTACAGACGACGTTACAGGTCTGTGAGAGCCAGAGATTTTCCTTGTTTGAGGTGACCAAATACTTATTTTCCACCCTGATTTACAAATAAATTCTTTATAAATCCTACCATGTGAATTCATGGATTTTTTTTTCACATTCTGTCTCTCACAGTTGAAGTGTACCTCTGGTGCAAATTACTGACCTCTGTCATCATTTTAAGTGGGGGAACTTGCACAATCGGTGGCTGACTAAATACTTTTTTGCCCCACTGTATACATGTATACATGCATATGGTAACCATAGCATTCAATTATAGAATCATTTTTACAAAGAAATGTTTCAAATGAATGAGAAATTGGTTGTAATAGAATTGAATATATGGAGAACAAATTAAATGGCTTTATTATTACTGTTACACAGGCCAACTAGATACAAGATCAAGAACAGAGCCTTTAAAATTCAGAGTAAGTGTGAACACAACACGAGTTTTCTTATGTTGTTATGTTTTTTCTGGAATTTGTATTTAGAGCTTGTTTCTGTGCTGCCATGATTAGTGTCTCTGTGCTGTTTTTCAGTCCAGCTTTGTCCAGGCACTGGTAGGATTTCTGGATGTCAGCCATTTCCTCTATCCGCCAGTGGTACTTACCGTGCAGGGGCCTGTCCTTCCATGATGGCTCCTCCAGTTGCTACTCTACTTTACTGGGTTTCTGTTGCCTGAGGTATTCACTGAGTACGTGGATGAGAAAACTCTTCATTGTCTCATCCTGGACAGTGGTTCTGAAACTCACCAGTACCAGGCATCATTCCTTACACTTAGCGTACTCAGTCTCAGGGTGCTGGACTGGGGTGATACCTTCCGTGCTTAGTCAGGAGCGCCTTTGTCTTGATGTTACTGGCTTCCATCTCCTTCTTTAGGCAGCTTATTATCCCAGCAGGGTACCTGATCACAGGCAGGCCGTAGCTGTTGATAGCCCAGATCTTGTTCCTAATATTCACCTGACTCCTTAGGACTTGCCTGACCCTCTGCAGGTACTTGGGGGTTGCAGCTTTCTTAGTGGCCTCTTCATGGTTCCTATTCACCTGGGTTCAGGCCTATGCAGAACAGCAGCGGGGAAAGCTCATCTCCTTGGTAGATCCCGCACTTGATGGTGTCTTGTGCAATAGGCTTGAAGTTGGCCTCCAGTGTTGTTTGCCACATCCCCATCAAATTCTTGATGAAGGCTCTCAGGGTCCTGTTGATCTTGTATTGTTCTAGGCATTCCACGACTCAAATGTGGGTCGTTGAGTTATAGGCCTTCTCAATCTGGGCAGTGCACAGGTTGGTCAGTCTGGTCTTGCAGTCTTGGGTGACTGTTCTGTCTACCAGGAACTGGTGTTTTGCTCCTCTGGTATTCCTGCCAACTCCTTTCTGTGCCCCACTCGTGCATTGAGTCATGTGCCTATTCATCTTAGCGCTGTGATGCCTGATAGGGGCTTCCATGTGGTACTGGGGCAGGTTATAGGCAAGGCAAGGCAAGGCAAGGCAAGTTTATTTGTATAGCACAATTCAACAACAAGGTGATTCAAAGTGCTTTACAGAGACATTAGAAACAAGAACAAATAAAAAGCATGATTTAAAATTGATTAAAACAAGCAAATAAACTAACTAATTAACAAACAAACAAACAAACAAACAAACAAACAAACAAACAAACAAACAACAGTATATAAAATCAAAACAGATAAAATCAGAACAGTAGATAAAATCAGTAGTTAAATGTAAGTTTTGAAATTTAAGCTTAAAGTGTGGATTTGGTGCTTTATTCAAATGCAGCTGAGAACAGGTGAGTCTTCAACCTGGATTTAAATAAACTGAGTGTTTCAGCTGATCTGAGGCTTTCTGGGAGTTTGTTCCAGATATAAGGAGCATAAAAGCTGAATGCAGCTTCTCCGTGTCTGGTTCTGACTCTGGGAACTGATAAAAGACCGGATCCAGATGACCTGAGGGATCTGGATGGTTCATACTGGGTCAGGAGGTCATTGATGTATTTTGGTCCTAAACCATTCAGAGCTTTATAGGCCAGCATCAGAACTTTAAAGTCTATCCTCTGACGGACAGGCAGCCAGTGTAAAGACCTCAGAGCTGGACTGATGTGGTCCACTTTTTTGGTCTTAGTGAGGACTCGAGCAGCAGAGTTCTGAATGAGCTGTAGTTGTCTGACTGATTTTTTAGGTAGACCTGTAAAGATGCTGTTACAGTAATCAAGCCTACTAAAGATGAATGCATGGACTAGTTTTTCCAGGTCCTGTTGAGACATCAGATCTTTTATCCTTGATATATTCTTGAGGTGATAGTAAGCTGACTTTGTTATTGTCTTAATGTGTTTTTCTAAGTTTAGGTCTGCATCCATCACTACACCCAAATTTCTCGCCTGGTTTGTGGTTTTTAGATGTATAGATTGAAGTTCTCTGGTGACCTGTAATCGTTTTTCTTTGGCGCCAAAGACTATTACCTCAGTTTTGTTTTTGTTTAGCTGGAGAAAATTGTGGCACAACCAGTCATTGATTTCCTCAATGCATTTACCAAGAGCCTGTACAGGGCCTCGGTATAGGCCGGTAGTTGGATGGAACCAGTCCCTTCTGGGGGTTCTTGGGGATCAGGACTGAGCAGTTAGCCATTCTGGGTGTGTTTCATCCATTAGCAGCCTGCTCATTTGTGCTACCAGATGCTCATGGAGTGCAGTCAGTTTCCTCAGCCAGTAAACGTTAATTATGTTGAGGCTTGTGGTGTCCAACTTGTCCATAATGGAGAACCTTTTTTGCCACTGTGATGGTTGCTGGACCCTGTTTAGGGAGGTCTGTCTGATCTGCTCTTAGATTCACTAGCCACTGTTATGTGTTGCAGCCTTCTCCCATATGCTCTTCCAGTATTGCGCCATCTCCAGACACAAAAGTTTGGACACACCTTCTTATTTAATGTTTTTCTTAATTTTTACTACTTTCTACTAGAGATGGCATGATAACAATACCACTTTTTTATGTCCGATACCGATACCAATATCATACATTTGGATGTCTGCCAATACCGATATGAATCAGATATAGTGTATTTTATAATCAATAAAACTGTCTTTTTTAATATCTTGCTGCATTTTGTAAAAGTTCTGTCATGGCAAATGGGATGAGCCGTGAGGAGAAAATAAATGAGGCAGGCACTTGCTGAGATGTGAAGGTGGTTTATTGTAAAATAAAGCACAAGGTGAAAAATGGCAAAATGGAACTAAAGATAATCTAAGCTGGGAAAAACTAAACTACTAAACAGCAAATATGAACACGAACATGAAGGAGGGTGAGCAGAGGCATATCAAGGTGGATGGCAGGGAAAACACACGGAGAATACACAGTTAAATCACAGATAGACCAGCGACTAGTACACAAGTAGAAACAACTTAAATACACACAGGAGAACACAGGGAGATTACACACAGGTGGGGAACACAGAAGGAAGTAACTGACAAGACGAGACAGGAGAAGCAAAACTGAATACACTCACATGACACACAGAACTTCACTGTAAAACAGGAAACAAGAAACAGAAAAAAGGACGCTGACTTGACGCTGAACTAAACCGTTAAACAGAATAAACTGAAACATAGAAAATAATATTCAAAACAGGATAACAAAAGAATCAGAACATAAATCATAATACAGAAGAATACCAAAACATAAGAAACTGAAAATGCTGGGTCAAAATGAACCACAACCCTGACAAGTTCATACTCAAATTTTAAAAAACAAAACACTACTGCTATTCTGGTATACCTGTATGCTAAAAATACACTGCACACAAAATATTTCATAGTTCAGCAATACTGATCAATCTAATAAACCTTTTTCCCAAAGGAAAAAATAAGTTAAATACCAGCTTACCTCTGGCGTCCAGGGCATAATTGGCCGCTTTTGACGACTTTTGATTTTACCTCTATGTTTCACCTTCAAAAACTGTTTATGTTGCCTTATTTGGTATCATTATTTCCAGCACAACCTCTAAGATCTGAAATGTGAGTTATTTTTTCGTTTTGACATACTATATTTACACAATTAAAATGTAAATTTAGACAAAAAATTAAAATCCAAGTAGAAAACAAGTTATATTTTTTACAGTAAAAACCACAAACATGTTTAACGAAGCATTTTCATAACTTATAATGCAAATAGAAATTGTACATTTCTAAAAAGTTATGCACACGTTTTACAAACAACAAAGTTATATGGAACTATTTACCTAAAAATGCAGCCAAGGCCTCAGGCGTTTTTTATATAACCATTTAAATCTATTTACAGAACAATCAGGTGTTCTGCATCAAATAAGAAGGCACAAAAATTACTTGTGCCACTCCAAAAAAAATGTTTCTGTCCACTATAAGACAGAGGAGAACACCACTGGCCTAAACCCTGCAGGTCTGTCAACAGGAGCTGTATCAGTCCAGTTTTACATGTGGAGACAGCATTTACACTGGAATTTGCCTTTAGTGGCTTTTTTTGGAGCAAATGTGACATCCATCAGTGTAACTGACACACAAAACAAAACAATGACTACACCACACACTAACTATAGCCTCGCTAAATGTCACTAATGTCTCACAAAAACTCGCTTTCACTCTTTCTTTCTTTCTTTCTTTCGCTCGCCCGCTTTCTCTCGTGGCATCTGCTGCAGTCGTTTTGCTGCTTGTTTCCTCTTTGTGGTGCAAAGTGGGCGATAAACAAACAAGAGAGACGGACTTGTGACAGAAAAGCTGATCATTGATCATTTTCATGACTGAAGTAGCAGCAGGAGAGAGAGAGGCAGTCGCTCCATATATCGGTTGTTAAGCTTAACATGGAAATGCTTTACAAACATTCAGAGATGAACTTACACACTTGCTTTACTTCTCAGGGATAGCTATCTCGGAGATGAAATGCCGGTTTGGAAGCACGTAGCGAGGCTCCAAGTGCTCAACCAGACCGCTGACAGGCCTCGCACGCCACAGCCGCTCTATCACGTGACGCATACTGCTCCGACGTGCTACGGTTATGAGCTGAGTTACGCCATGTCACAAGTTTTGTGAGGTGCTTTCCTGATATTTAATTAATCGGATTACATGTTTTATTTCTCTCCAATATCCGATCCAGTAATTTAGGTCATTATCGGACCGATACCGATACGTAAAATCTGATCGGTCCATCCCTACTTTCTACATTGTAGATGCATACTAAAGATATCAAATACATGAAGCAAGGTATATGGAATTATAGAAAAGATATCCATCCATCCACCCATGCATACATTTTCTTGTGCTTATCCTTGTTATGATTGGGGGGGGGAGCAAAGGGTGGCTATTTTGAAGAATAAAACATGTTTTGAATAATTTCACACTTTTTTGTTTACTAGATAATTCCATATGTGTTCATTCATAGTTTTGTTAAAAACCTAATAATAGTTCAAAACCTGCTAACACTAGCAGCACGCTAGTGTTAGCAGGTTTTGAACTATTATTAGGTTTGTGCTCACATTGGCTCAGCTTGTATTCAGCAGTTTCAGTCTAAAGCACAAGACAGCTAAGGCTGATGGTAATTTAAGTATTTTGGTAGGTAATTGTACCAGTTAATAATTTGCATAAGGACATATCTGCATATTTCATCATCCCTTCTTTTTCATTTTAGCATTTTTAGATGTACACATGTATATGTATACATATAACCACTAGCACTGCTGTTATATTTATTATGGATGTTGCTGCTATTTTGTTTTCCACACGGTCATCCAAATGTTAAAACTCTGGTCTCTGGCTCTGTCTTCTCTCCCACTGTGACAGCACGTGTCCTGTTTATCAAACATTATCTCATACCTGCATTTGTATTTACGCTGTGCTTCTTTCTTCACTTGTAATTAGTGTGCTACAGGATAGGACTGGCTTTGCTTGGGGCCATGAATCAGATTCAGGAAGGTGTGGAACAGGTTTAAAGAGCGCTAACAATGTCAACTCGTGTTCAGACCTGACAGAGCTGCGTTCCCTCAACAGCATAAAGGTAGGAAGAGAATCTTTTGTGGTTTAGAGATTCAAGAACAAAAAGGATCAAAGATTATATATATTTTAGCTTTGAGTGGTTTTAAATTTAAGTACAATTAAGTAATTGAAAAGTGTGTTTACTGAGGAGCTTCTCATGTATGTTTGTAAAACCTTGAGTTTGTCTTAAGTGAAAATGATTTGCTATACTGTGATCAACTTTAGTCATTCAGATACTGTGACTGCAAATGTTCTTGATAATAAGGACTATTTTGAAAGTTAAAAACTGCCTTCTTCAATCTCTTCTCTTGTGAACTGACCAGTCTGTCAACATTTCCTTCCTGTTTTGACTACACAGCTCTCTGGCTCTTTGAAAACCTGTTGTATAATCCTGACATCAAGTCACTCTGCTGTCAGAATATTTGAAATGATAAGTGTGGTTGTAGATCAGGGTCCTGGTGTCTTTATTTATACAACAGCTTCAGTTACAGCTGAGTTACTGAGAACAGCCTGCCTGAACTTTACTATTCAGGTGCTCACTGCCCAAACTGTATTTCTAATTAAATAAATTAATTATAATTTGAGGGAAACAAAATGGTAGTTCAGTGAGATTATCAGTCTGTGGAACATTTTCATTCTTCTTAAGAATTTTCCGGTAAGGAATCTCAAGAGTGGTAACGCCCTTCCAGGGAATATTTTTTTTAACTGAAGTTTATGTCTGACAGTCTGCTGACACCAATGAATGTTAGGTTGAAAGGTGAGTGAGAGCAGTTAATAATAATAAGTCATATTTTATAGTCCGTAAAATAACCTTGCTGTCCTGAATTGCTTTACTGAATTGTTGTTTTATCAATGTCTAAAGTGGAAAGTACCAAAAGTCACAGCAGCTAGTACCAGAAACAGAACAGAGTGATTTCAAGATCATCAAAAGCACTGAAAGTACAGGGTATTACTCACAATCGTTCTCCACCAAACATAAATATTTACTGGCTTGTATTACAATTACTCACGCTTATATCATATAACTAAACATTGTAGTTGTCACCAAACCTGAATATACTACAGAATATACTCCTTGTTATCAATTCTATCATTCTTTGTTTTGTGAGTAAAATGACCCTCCCCTCACTCTAAGGCTCTCACAGCGTCTCCTAGATGGCGTACTCCACCAGCACCCTTGCAGAGGGCTGTTTTGGGAAAGTGTACAAGGAGAAGTACAATGATACCTGGGCTGCTATTAAGAAAGTTCCTCAGCATCTCATCAGCTGGAAGGATCTGGAGAGAGAGAGTGAAGTGTACAAGTAAGCATATTAAGCATGGTTAATATTTTCAAAGACAAAAACAGCAATATGACATTATTACAAAACATAGTTGTATAAAATATATGGCAGACGGTGTAATTGCTGACAGACATTTAATACTTTTTTGCTTGCTTTTAACTAAATGTAACTGTTTATATGCTTTTTATTGCTAAACAGAGAAAACTATCATTCTGCATGTTTTTTATAGGCAAAAAGCATGTTCTTTATGCATTAACAGTCACATCACTGATAATTGATTTAAAGCTGGTTACATGGGTCCCCAGTAAGTATTTATTTCATACCTTCTATTTACTACATATTAGCATTGTCATTTCTGGGCTATAACCAAAGAGCATCATGGTGTAAACCATAATATTAAAAAATGTGAATTGCACAAACACCTACTGGCCAAGACTTGTCGGCCTTCTACACTCAGAACTGCCTTAAACTCTCTCCACAAAGTGCTTGAAACATTGCTCAGAGATTTTTGTTGATATTGGCATCATAGCTTCACACATGTGCTGCAGATCTGTACTTGTATGATCAAAATCTCCTTTTGCACCACAACCTTGAGGTGCTTTGAGAAAAAAAACTGAGTTCTGGTCATTCTTTAGATCATTATAAAGGTATCTATCTATCTATCTATCTATCTATCTATCTATCTATCTATCTATCTATTAGGGGTGCAACGATACACAAAATTCACGGTTCGGTTCGGTTCGATATTTTTTCGATACAAAAAAAATGTTGATGCCTTTTTAATTTGTCATTTATTAAAATTATAAATATATATTTTAACTCAAAAGTACAGTTTTTAAATTTAACCCTAACCCTTGTGCGTGTTTTTTATTTTGACAGCGAATGCGCACCTGCGGACCACTTACCAGCCCTGGTTATTTAGCTCGTCATATTGCAGCCACAGAAATTCTTTTGTCCATGAAACCATAAAGCTGCACTTTCTTTTTGCCTTATAGTCTGATTTGTCATAACTTTTCCGTTTTGTGGTAAGCTTTTATTTGGCTGTCACTTCTTCACCCTGACCTGTCTTATTTGGCTCAGCAGAACTAAAATATATATACTGCTGCTTTTACACACGCACTCACATAAGCTCAGCGATTCTCTGCGCGATCAACCTCTCACATGTTTAAGCTGCGGGAGATTTCACTTGTCATGTTTGCATAGTAAGCTAACAATTAATAAGATGATGTCAGAGGAATTGGTGCACAAATTATCATCACTCACAGATCAGTGCTGTCGCTCTCTATACACAGTTCGCGCGATTGCAAAGTGAAAGCAAAAAAACAAGCGCAAATTCAAACGCGATTTCAATATGTCACATATTGACAGTTTCTCACCGATGCCAATGACATAATTACCCAGCTACATTTCTGAAAGAATGCAAAAGCATTGACATATATTATTCCTTCCTACAATAGCCCGACGGGCAGGGCAGAGATAGATTTTGGTAGCCCGACTGAAAAAATCGCTAGCCCCGGGACGTCGGGCTAGCGATATTGCGAGCCCTGTATCTGATTGAGGAATCACTCATCTTTGGAAAAGAGAGTTTATTACAGAGAAATGTCTCTTTCCAAAATAAAAGCTATACTATCCGCTTCTTCTGGGCTATATTCTCAGCAGCATATTAAACATATAAGGAGAATCATGTGCTAACAGCTGTCTAAATGACTCGGCTACAGTTAGTAGCATGGTTGCTTGTTTTTTTTCTGCTTCCACTTGTCTTTGCACTAGGATGATGTCGGCGTAAATGTGCAGTCATATTCGTTGTGTTCCCACTAGTGCTTTCAGGTTAATCTCGTTGAAATTACCTTAAAGCCACAACACGGCAAATCTCCGTTAATGAGCTACCGCCGATCGCCCCGTGCATGGGGCTAGACGGCCAACACGTTTACGAGCTAACTGCGCTAACACACTAGCTCCCACCCATGTAATTGAGCATTGCATGGCACATCCAACATACTGTTTTACTTTAGTCCATGACTCGCTTACCTTCAGGGTCATACGTCACATGAAAACCAAAATAATTCCAAACGCCAGATCTGAATGAGGGTGGGGGAGGTCCATGTTGCAAGGAGAGCTTAACTTCTGTCTCGCTAGCTTGCCCTGCGCTCTTCCTTCTGACGATGCTGTCTGTGTTGAGCGCTCAGTGAATCTGCGTTCGACTACTCCGCCTAGGCTGCACTGTCGAGCCTAGGCGGAGTAGTCGAACGCAGATTCACTGAGCGCTCAACACAGACAGCATCGTCAGAAGGAAAGTTGATAAAATAAATTACAAATTTTGTATTGTTCGATACATATGCGTACCGAACCGAAAGCACTGTATCGAACGGTTCAATATCAATACGAATATCGTTGCACCCCTACTATCTATCTATCTATCTATCTATCTATCTATCTATCTATCTATCTATCTATCTATCTATCTATCTATCTATCTATCTATCTACCTACCTACCTACCTACCTACCTACCTACCTACCTACCTACCTACCTAGGCAGTATTATGAGGTTTGTTCTTGTTACTGTAAAAGGGAGTTTTCCCTTCCCACTCTTGCCAGGTACTTATTCAAAGCAAGCTCATGGTTTGAATTTCTGTTGCCTACCTGCCAGCTTGAACCATTTTCCTTAGGCCTCTGATATCAACAAGGCATTTAAAGAAGGGGTAGATCAGCAGTTTCTGAAACACTGCCATCAACCAACCACCCCATTTTCAAATGTACTTTAATCAACTTTCTTCTCTATTCTGATGCTCTGTTTTATCTTCATCAGGTGGTCTTGACTATGTGTTAATTAACTGCTAAAAAATTAAAGTAATACTATTTAATAAGAGTACAGCATAAAGTCAATTAAACGTCTGGGGTATTGATATGGCCAGTTAAGTAGCAGAGGTTGTTGTTAATCAGTTTCAGCTGCTGTAGTATTAATGACATTAACAACAGCTTTACTAGAGGAGCAACAATGAGATAACACCCAAATCAGGAGTGGTTTTACAGGTGGAGGACACTGACATCTTTTTCCTCTTTAGCATTATTGACCAATTTTTCTTTCACAAGTTTTGCATTTAGCTGGGGTCAGTGTCACTACTGGTAGCATGAGCACTGCCAGAGTCCTACAAAATGATCTTCAGCAGGCCACTGATGTGAATGTCTCTGATTAATCAATCTGATCAATACAACTAGAAACAGACTTCATGAGAGTGGCCTGAAGGCCTGACTCATCTAGTGGCCTCTGAATCAAAACCTGAATGTTTGCACATAATTCCCTCACCTGATGCTAGATGATCCAGGTGGTTTTGAATGTTTTAGAAAAAGAAAACGCCCAGTTTATTTTGTTTTGATTTTGTCAAAATCTTCTTTTCTCCATGACTTGTTACCACTGATCTGCAGCAAGTCAAAACATCCCAACATAGTGAGGCTTCTGGGCAAAATAATTCTTAAAGATGGAAAATGGATCATTCCACTAGAGTTTGTCTTCGGAGAGGACTTGGAGACCACCATCTTCAAGGCGTCAAAGTCTAAAATATCGGTGAGGTTACTAGAAAAAAGACAAAAGAAATGAAAGTTGAAATTAAGAAAAATTGTTTGCATGGTTTGCAGGTCACCACTGCCTTTTGACTCACTCCTTTGCTTTGCTGTGTGTTTTGTGTAGGGTATAAACCAAGAACAATTGCTGTTGTAATATTACCTATTATCTTCTGTTGTGTAACATTTTATGTATTTTAGCATGCAATTGCCTAATTTATTTCACACTTTAATAAGTAGTTTAAAGATTTCCAACTCAGGTAAGCATGAAAGTCAATGTGACCCTGGTCGTCCTAAAATTGGTCTCATATTTATTTTTACCACACAGATGACTCCAGCTAATAAAGGCACAATCATTGTCGGCATGTGTGAAGGGCTGCTTCATCTACACTCCAGAGACATTGTCCATCAAGATCTCAAGCCTGAAAACATTATGGTGAGTGGAAATTTAGATTTCTTTTATCACAATGTTTCTTTTTAACATGCAGATTTGAGCATATGTCGACTCTGAATAAGTCTTATCCCTCTGGTAGGTAAAGAAGTTTTTGTCATTTGTTTGTTTTTTTCTTTTTTATTTGCAATGTCAAAGTCAACTTACGCAAGCTTTGGTTGTCTCAGAGATTAAGTAATGTAGGGCAAAGCACATGCGTCTGTCACAGTGAAACTACGAATGGCTCGTTACGCATATACTTGTCTCAAAACTTTAAAGACATACGTGTGGCTGGTATCATAAAACTGATCATGGCAAAAAAACACCATCCCATATTCTTTGTCACTTTTCAAAATCACAAGATTACAAAATGCTTTAACAACAAAACAAGAATCTGAAAAGACAGTCAGCTAAAGATCAACAGAACCAGATAAAAAAAATAAAAAAAATCCATAAATAGAAAAGCTGGTAATTCTGTGCAGACTCTTCAGAGAAACTATCTCTGAGCAGAAGCTGGTTGCACATTATCCACCGTATAAAGCTGTATGAGGTGTATTTTTTTTAGTCAATATTTAATGTTTGCTGAACAATGTTTGTTCTTTAGGTGGAGCATAACACGAACAGAGCAGTAATTATTGATCTGGGACTGGCCAAGTTCTTCAGACGTGGTCTAAACTCTGCAGTGGACATGGGGAACGAGGCTTACTCGGCTCCTGAGGTGCTGCAGAGGGGTAGCCAGAGAGATCAGCGTTCAGACGTCTGGGCCATGGGAAAAATCATAGCTGAGCTCTGTGCCCGGATTCGTCTGTACACACCCAGCGTCTGTCCTGACAAAATCAAGGATGTTTTAAAGGACCAACCATACTGCCCTGCTGTGTGTAGGATGGTGGACCAGAATCCATCTCTGAGGGCCTCTATGGGCGGGGTCATTAGTGATATTCGAAGAGCTGCAGGAATGGGCATTGATATTCGAAGAGCTGCAGGAATGGGCATTGTCACCAACACACCCATTCAAAAAGATCATCTTAAACCACCTACACCTCACTTTAATGCCAGAAACCAGTCCCCATCACCTCCGAACAGAGATGCACATCTGCCAATCAGGGACCCATCACCAATCAATCAAGCTGCATCTCCGCTAATCAGGGACTTATCGCCGATAAACCGAGGTGTTTCTCCACTTAACAGGGATCCATCACCGTTAAACAAGTTTGACATACATCAGTCACCTATGAATAAGCCTACAGGGCGGATATTTGAACGTTCTCCTAGACCAGAGATAAAACCTTTGCCTCGGACTGGAGTGCACCTTCCTCCTTCCCCACAGAGGCAAGAGGACAAGAACAAAAATCACGATCTGGTGCCGAAAGGTGGATCAGAACTCGCACAGGACCTCAGGAAAATGAAGTTGTTACACGAAGCTGCCAAGGATCTTCCCTGCAACCTGCCAACGACAGGGAGGGTGGTGGTGCGGCGTTTTGAGGAGAAAAACGGGGAAATGGGTTCATGGGAGCAGACCGAGGTGGTGACTCGTGATGGAAAGATAGTCAAGTTTGATGATGTCAAGTTTAACAGCAAATGAGAGTATCTGGGAGAGTTACAAAATAGTTGTATGTTCACTCAGCTTAAAGAGTAGACTGAGTTTAGGTACAGTAGACATTGCATGGAATGTAACAGGATATAAATTTTTTTTAAGGAATTGATTAGTTTTGAGTTATTTCCAAATTAAAACTTTCCATTAGCGTATGCTTAGTTCCAAATTTATTTTTAAAAATATCAATTTCAAGTGCAAACCTAGATGTTGTGGATTTTGGTATGCATTATGCTCACTGTAAGCTCTGTGAGTGGGACTTGTAATGAGATTATCTCCAGTTGAAAAACTGATAGTTATATATATTTTCTGTTGGCTAAAATGTGCAATGGTGATTACATATGAAATGTGTTTTGATAGTTTTGGTTAAATAAATGACTGTGAGAAATTAAGGGCAGGGAATGTGGGTGTGGTATACAGAATGGGTCTGTGGTGTATTGTCTGCTTAATATGTCTGCTGTTTTTTTAACTAGTGATCTAATCTTTAAGCTGTACTGTGCATCAGAGTCTCCTGTGTCTGATAGTCGTTTTTTTTTAATGACTGTAAAGTAAGACAAATAAATCCAGCAATCTTTATCTTTGAGTTGCTGGAACCAACAAGTGATTTGTTGCTGGGTTGATTTGATGCTATTGTGTGGCAGAAGTTCTTGCTACACTGCTCTTTACACTTCAAAGTGAACAAAGGTGATGTGTTAGTCCACACCCCATTTACAAGAACAAGAAGAACCTGTTTTATTTTTTTTGTAATTACTCTTGCAGTAATAAAGTACATCTTCCAATCTCATGTAGTTGTACACATCAGCATTAAAGTTGCTTTTATTGTTTATATGTGCTCTTAGCAGTCTGTGTGGATTTTTTTTCACGGCCTGAAGGGGAAAGCTCTGAGTTGAGACTGATTTACTGTCACTGGTGGGACCATTTCACATTTGGCTTCCTCCTTGAAACCGTGTCACTGTTTAGATGACCACCTGTAAAGGATCAGTGATTTGAGGTTTCTACATGAATATAAACTTAGGTCAACAACTGCCATTTGGTTTCAGTTGTTTCTACATCTGTTAACACTGCAGTCCATCTTAGCCACATGGATCAAGGAAGTGGGTTGTGTGGTTTCCTTGTAAAGCTGAGCAACTGACAACTTTTATTTATGTAGAATGTCATGTGAATTAGCAATGCTTCGTAAAGAATTACACAAGTGGTATTAAGTCCTGGTTCTGTAAGTCGTGTGTTTTTAAATATGGCATTAAATGCATATTTGTATTGTTGCCTCTTAGCTCCATTTGAGATAATGATGTGGTGCAAGATGTGGGTGAGTTAAACAAAGTTAGGTTTGGTATTATTATCACATTTATTATAATTTTAAGATTTTCTGTTATCTCACTTCAAATGTAATTTTTTTCACAAGCACACCACAGACTGGATTAGTATGGACATGCACTCTGTATCGGTGACTGCTTTTGGCAGCCACATGAGGTTATAGTATGCCCTCTTTTGGATATTTGGATAAGTGCATTTGTCTGTTTTAGTAGTAACCGATGACAGTGAGAGACAGTTTATGATTTTTGACTATAAGGTGATTGTGTCTTACTATTTTCAATTAAAATAATCATTGCATGTCTTAAAGTACATAATACTGCCTATAAAATATTTTCAGGTAGAAATGTGATGCAAATACAATCCACTCTAGAGACACGATGTTCGCCTTGTAATCGGAAGGTTGACGGTTCGAGCCCCGGCTTGGACAGTCTCGGTCGTTGTGTCCTTGGGCAAGACACTTCACCTGCTGGTGGTGGTCAGAGGGCCCGGTGGCGCCAGTGTCCGGCAGCCTCGCCTCTTCAGAATATTCTTCTAAAATTATTTTGGGTTACCAGAAACAGGCTTTTGGTAGTTTATGGCACTTTGTATTTAAATTTGACCATTTACATTACGCACTGTCAACACAATATTGTCTGTATTTTGTCCATGAGGATAGATCACAAATCCCCTCACAGTGCTTTTCTTTTAACACAACAGTGAGTCTAATGGCCTCTGCAGAAACCAGATCTCAATCAAATAGAGCATCTTTGAGATGTGATAGAATGGGACACGCAACAAATTTCCACTGTTATATGCTATCATGTCAATATAGATCAAAATCTCTACAAAAGGTTTCCAGCACATTGTTGAATCTATGGCATGAAAAATTAAGGCGGTTCTGAAGGTAAAAGGGGATCCAATACAGGTACTAGCAAGGTGTACCTAATAAAGTGGCCCATTCAATTTAGTTCAGTTTTATTTATTTAATGCCAAATCACAACAATAGTCAACTTAAAGCCCCAACAATCCCTCTATGAGCACGCAGTTGGATACAGCGGGAAAGAAAAACTCTTTGTTTTGTTATGTTTTGTGTCTTTTCAGCCAAGAGAGCTGAAGTAAAACAGCAGCAACAGCTAAACTAGGTGTAGCTAAGAAAGCTAATCATTCTTGTCTGCTTCTTGTCTGAAGCTCTTTCAAGCTAGGACACTTTCCCCACAAAGAATAAAATGGTGCAATGCTAGAAATGGTTTAGAAATACAGGAGAAACTTGTTAGTGGTAAATTAAGCCATAATAGAATAGAATAGAATAGAATAGAATAGAATAACCTTTTAAGGTAGCTGGACTGAGGTGAAATTTTAGCCTCTGCCTATTATCACATGGTTATTTCAATTATGTCACGCCTTTAGATGCTTGAGTTATACAAGTTCCATAAATGTGATGTTGCAATTTAAAATAATTGATACATTTACATTGATTTGATTCATTCGTCAGCCTGAAGTTGTTTACATGTTTAAATGTCTACAGTACTAAACATCAGCATTCAGGAAAGGTGTGATGCGTGCTTATTTACACTTCACAGTCTCTTTCCTTTGTAAAACCCCAGGATCAACTGTACCGCCACTATATTGAAGTCGTGTTCAGGTGATTTTATCCCGTCTTTTATCGTGTTTCTCAAGACTTCCATCCCCCGGCTGGATTTTTTCACGCTGCATGACAAGCAGTGAGCTCTTTAATAAAACAGCAGATTAATTTCTTTTAAAGCAAAAGCTTGCTTGTCCATCGTGTTGCATCATCTTCAAAAGCAGCGTTCAACAAGGCCGCTCCACTCACTCAGTCAGCTGTGTAACCATTGCCGGGTCGGCTGTGTGATAGGGCTGATGGGTAACGAGGGGGAGAATCATAGGTCTTGGTTTGACAGATAAATACCTTTATGCTTGGGTTCATGCATTTTGAAAATTTTCCCCTGGGTAATTCGCACACACATCCACATCCAAACTTCCCACATGGACATAGTAACAAAGCCAATTACCTAACTTCACATGCACACATTGTTAAAAATAGCCTTTAGCACGCAGACACACATATATACAAATCCAGTACCCAAGACAGAGTTTCCTTGTTTTCAGGTTTTAATAGTTCTTACAAAGAAAGAAGCATAAAAAATTTATTACAATTTTTCATTTGGATGGCATGGTAGCAAGTTCCCATTCTTCCACAGCTCAACACAGTTCACAGTGAACACACTCCTCTGGTGCCACTGACATCAGATAACAAGAAAGTGCAGAGAAAATGGAGAGAAAAGATGGTTTATCAGCTGAAGTTGCTCCAAGTTGCTAAATTCATCAAAAAAATAACATATAACCACACTTGCTTGCAAGTATATCAAGAACTGGATTTGGATGCTGAATTATATTTCATCTGAAGAAAGTTTTGGTCAATATTATCATTTGACATTAAGAAGCATTATTTAAATGAGTACAACATAGAAAGTACTCATTGATACACTGAACATATGCATCCAGTTTGTTGTGTTATACAACACCTGAAAAAGAGCTGTTTCAGATGACACTGGACAAGCAAACGTCATGTAGCTAGCATACAAAATATATTATTACATCATTTTGATTGGGGCGACCGTGGCTCAGGGGGTTGGGAAGCGCATCTGTAACCGGAAGGTCGGCGGTCGATCCCCGGGCTCTCTGTCCTGGTCGTTGTGTCCTTGGGCAAGACACTTTACCCTACCGCCTACTGGTGTTGGCCAGAGGGGCCGATGGCGCGATATGGCAGCCTCGCTTCTGTCAGTCTGCCCCAGGGCAGCTGTGGCTACAACCGTAGCTTGCCTCCACCAGTGTGTGAATGAATAGTGGCATTGTAAAGCGCTTTGGGTGCCTTGAAAAGCGCTATATAAATCCAATCCATTATTATTCAGCAGTTTTACATCATTTGAAATTATTATTATTCTTTTTTTTCTTTGTAACTTTGACCTTTGCTTCTATAGAGACAAAATCTACATAAATCTTGCCCCTAGAGGGAAACAATCAAATGCTCTACACTGACTTTGTGCTGTTAATGCCTTTTTGTTATCTCTCAGTGCTAGCTAAACGCTGCAGTGTGGTGAAATGCAAAATTATTATAGCTTACTAAGCTGAACTACAAAATAAACTAGATCTTTAGTTTAGTGTCAGTAAACCATAATTACTTTAATTTACTAAAATAAAAATAAAAACTAGAGTCTTGGAATAATATAATTAACTTATAATGATGCCTGCCTGTCTCCAGTAGTACTGTGTGAAGTGCCTCAGGTAGAGGATGTGAAGACATGCACTGTTGGTATTGATACTGTTACAAATGAGTATCTAAATTGCTGCATAAATAACATCTGAGTATCGATCTTTTTATTTCTTTTTTGTTTTGGGTTCTTTTTTGTACAACCCTACTCCAATCTGCACCCACACATTATCTACGTGAACATGATGTTGCTCTGTTTCATAGCTCTTTAAGACCTACACAGTTGCTCTAAATGCAAAACTAGATGGGAGCTGTGGAATACAGAAAATACTGAGAAGGAGCAAGACCCAGTACCATCTTCATTTAACCAACAGAAGACAACAGCAACAACAGATTTTTTTAAGCAAGCAAAAAGAAACACAAGAGTCAATTCGCAGGGTTGCATGAGCCATCAGCTGATAACATGGGTCATGGTGTGAGTAGATGTTGAATCGCCTTGGAAGGAATTTCAAAACTGCCCACGTACAGTATAGTCCCGAATTTGCCATTTTAAGATCTGTTCCAAAGCAATTCACTCATACTTGACCTATGTGACCTTAATGATTCACATGATGACAGGCTGGATCAGTGACTCTCTGCACTACCTCCAAGGTGACAGTCCCAAAAGGCATTAAATAGCTGTGATTTCCCACCAGTAGTCTTTCAGATGATAGCTGAAACTGTCATTAAAGACCCTAAAGAAAAAAAAAGAAGGCCAGCAGCGTTTAACATAAACACTGAAGAATGCTCAGTTACAACTAACCACAAGCTAACATTCAATTGAACCTTTTATGATGAATGTATCAAGCATTCTGCAGTGTGTGGCCAAATCTCAAAGGCAAACCAGCTTCAGCAGTACAGCTGGCATACGAGGTGACTAAGGTTTGGGTCAGTCAGTTGTGTGTCAGCCTGTAATATCAAGTCTCACAGAGTGGTGATGGATCAAGGAGTGTGATTGGTGCAAAACCAAGCTTTCATCTACTGCAGAGAGCTATAAGCAGCTGATGAAGACCATCTGTCCATCCACCCATCCATCTTCTGCCTATCCCACTTATGTGAATGGTGGGCTACACCTTGGACAGGCTGCCAATCTATCATAGGGCCATCACAGAGAGAGACTACAAAGAGACAGACCTACAACTAAATTAATATTTAATATCATTTTAATTATTTTTTGTAAGGAAGAGAACTTGGAGAGAACCCACGGAGACACAAGGAGATCCAGACAGAAATGCTCGGTTGATGAAATGTGGATGGGCTTACCTGCACATGACTGTGCAGCTGCAATGCCCAGGGCTATTTTAAGAAATGACCATATTGTATAACTCAACCAGGCTCATGTTTGCCTTTAAACTTATGAGAGAGTCAAATAAAATAATTGAAAGAATAGGTAAAAAATACAAGCTATGCACAGCTTGCACACACACACACGCACACACACGCACACACACACACACACACACACACACACACACACACACACACGTACACACACACACACAAACAGATATATGCATACACGCAGGATGAGGTTCACAGCTGATTTGACATGTTTGTTTGATTTGGCTGCGTCTGCTTGAAAGTGTCACATCGGCGTCCATCTAACATGCACTCGCATCCACGCACAGTTAAGCGATCATGTGTGTAGTTCACTTACCTGATGTGACAAACATGTGTAAGTTAGGGATGCATGAGTCGTGTGTGTGTGTGTGTGTGTGTGTGTCACTGTGAGCCGCTCGCCAGCCGTCTGTCTCTTCTCATCGCACAGATACGGCGTTTCTGCTCATAGATTCTTTTCTGTCTGTTTCTAACATCTGACTTAAGGTGACACTTGTGTGGATGAGCTGAGTGGGTGTGCTTGTGTGTAACTACTCTTCATGTTTTGTGTGGAAGTGTGTCTATGTAGGTTTTTTCATAACTGAATGTTTGTAAGGGTGCACTGTTAGTCAGCAGTGTTGGTCAAGTTACTTGAAAAAGTAATCAGTAACTAATTACTGATTACTTCCCCCAAAAAGTAATCCCGTTACTTTACTGATTACTTATTTTCAAAAGTAATTAGTTACTTAGTTACTTTTTAAAAACACATTTACAACCTGAATAGGTAATAAAGCAATAAATCTTTCAGCCCAATTCTACTTTTCTACATAATCCATCATACAAAATGTAATCAAATGGAAAAGTCTCTTTTTAAAACTTGTTTTATTAGTTTTAATCTTTTAACTTTATGCATCAAGCAAAAATTAAATTATATGCAACATTCTCTGACTGGAAGAAATTTGTTTAACATTTCAACCTATTTTCTGCACATTCCAGCACATAAAATAAAACAAGTTTTTGTGTTTACACTCAGTCTTTCAAATAAATGCAAGTGAAACACAGCAGAAAATAAATAAAATCAAAGATTCAGCGGTCCTGTTGCTCTATTTTCACCTGTATAGCAGGAGTGGGGTAGGCGGAGGTTTCCCCTGGTGCAGGTGTGTCGCAGCGGTCAGTGGAAGAATCCGCGAGTTTGTCTGTGAATTTCCCTTTCCCTGGCAGCGCACTCTGTGCTTGCTCAGAAGTTTAGTTTTTTTTTTCGCTGTATAGAGAAGTTTTCTTCCCACGCAGTGAGCAGCGGACGCTAATGTTTTTGTCACTTTTTACAGAATCAAACTCAAAATAAGGTCAGTACTTCCACGCGTACTTAAACGCTGCACGCTCATACTCTCTCCTGCACTCGATATATTATCCATTGTTGATCTGCACACAGCTGTTGCCACGAACGTTGCACTCGCTTACGTCATTGTCATGAGACACTCGCAAAAAAATCACGGCTTTAGTAACGCAGTAACGCAGCGTGCTTACGGGAAAGTAACAGTAATCTAATGACTTTTTTTGCAATAGTAATCCCTTACTTTACTCTTTCCTTGAAAAACGTAATTGGATTACAGTAACGCGTTACTGCCCATCTCTGTTAGTCAGCCCATGTTTTAACTAGAATTGACTTGTGATTTTAACACTAACCAGGTCATAGGGAATCCTAATTTTTCAGTTGCTTTTTGGATACAACTTAAATAGCATTATATGATAGTAAAATATCACATTTAGATTCGTTCTACTGGATTATCTGTCAGATATAACAAGTTCAATCGGTATGAGTCTAATGGCATCATGAGACATATTCATTACCATAGACTCATCATAACAACCTCTGCTATCAGATAAAAGAGAATGGCATGAAAGTCTTCACTCAGAAACAGCATAAACAAGATTTAATATTCATGTAAACAAATAAAATGACAGCCTTCCTTAATCACTTTTGCATATTTCTGGAAACATTTCTGAAGTTCTCACCGCTGTCGATGCGCTTCTCAAAACAGCTTATGCGTAGAAAAAGACTAAAGTTAATCTGCAAAGGCGTGCAATATTTCCCAACACATCAAATTTCTGTGTCAAAATTAAGTTTTAGTGTAAATGAGCAGTAATTGCTATCCAAATCAGATGTTCTTTGACATGGTGTAACACTAAGGTGGTCAAAATGTTTAGATATTCTAAATGACTAAATGAAAATGGACAGTGACTACTATTAGAGTACTTTTGGGCCTAAAACCGAATAGCCTTCAGATGGTGATTTTAAAAGCACCAGTTTTTATATTTTTCTGTGTAAAACAAAAAGAGGAACATGTATGAGAAAAAAAAATCTGCGATGCTCAGACACAAAGGAAAGAACATATTTTGAAAATTCAGATGACTGTTTTGCATGGAGTAGCTTACCTAATCACATAATTACAATATGTTCTGGTTAGTAGAACTATCAAACTCAAAATACACCATATGTTTGGATTGCAAAGACATTAACAAATAATAATTACATTCAGTGTTAAAGCATCTTGTCTTCATGAAAAAAGAGATGTTATATACCAAGAACATATCTTTCTCTCATGGTGAAAGCAATTCACTGGAGACTGACTAAAATAAAATAAAATATAAAATAAAACAACATTTTTTTTGTTATATATCAGTTTATTCCCATATTCCCGCTTTTACTGCGCAACATGTCGCCTTTTTCTAGTACAAGTCGAGCCATCTATCGCCACTTCTCACTTTTTGTCTCTAGGGGGAGCTGTAGTACCTACTGTCAGTCTGCATCCTCCTATGGTTCCTCCTTCTGCATCCTAGGATAACAATAAAACTAAATCACGGTGAAACCAAAGCAGTACACAGACCCACACACACATTATCACTGAAGCTGATGTCAACACACTGCGTAAAAATCCAACTGTTTGTAACCTGAATGAAGCCATAAGTTGCTAAAAAAAATCCTAACACAAACATTTGCACACTAATCTTTGTGAGGACTCTCACTGGGGTAATGCATTATCTAAATTAAACAAAATATTGTTATATTTTAACCCCCAACTCTAACCCAAAACCTGCTTTTAAGCTGAGCACTAAAACTAAGTATCAACCTTCAAACGGCCCTTTGAAGGAGTGAAAACTTGCCAAATGTCGAAATGTCTTCACTCCCAAGGTCTAAACTCGGATTGGTACACACACACACACGATTGACACCAGCAGCCTGTTTGTGATTATAGCAGCTGAAGGTCAGTATGGCTCCTGTTACCAAGGTGACAGGAGATGACTGACGGGTGTGAGCTCAGACTGATCAGAGGTCAGTTGTGTGATTGATTCTCCTGGTCACATTTGGCACACACACACTCCTACTGACTTAAATTTGTGTTATCTGCATATGACATTGAAAATAATGTTAAGAAAGAGCTGGTCAAGGATCAGATCATGTGGTCTGTTTCGTGTCAGCTTCAGACATTCAAACAGTTAATGACGATCGAAAAAATCACATAAGCAAAACCAAATTACACAACATTGAACTGCTGCAGTTAGCAATCGGCCAGACGAGCTGAGAACTCCTGGGCAGGAGGTTTAACACTTCACTAGCTTAAATTTAAAACACCTGGATGATTTTTTTTTAAAAATGCCGATAAAGACTGCACATCTGTTTAGAGGGAGCGCTGAGGCTTTGAATCTTTAAGGCAACAAACTGGAGCTTTAAATCATAGACAGAAGAGAGAGAGAAGAGAGTAGAAGGAAGGAGAGGAAGCTCATCTCTCTGACTTAGGTATTTTTCTAAAAGAGTCTCTGTGGTGTGTCCAGCCATGCATATCAGAGTGTGTGTGTTTGGTCTTTCTGGTTCTCAGTCGACAGCTCCTGTGATCATTAAATTCAGTTCAGTTCACTTCACTTCGTTCAGACATGAATTCTCTTTACCCATTTATTCTGTTCAGGGTCACAGGAAGTGGAAGCCTATCCTACAATGGGTGGTATTCCAGGTTTCCAGCTTATCAAAAGGCTACATTCACATCTCTCCTGCAGGCTCTTAAAGATGTCCTTTCATTGAGGAGACTGGGAGTCGAGTGCTGATATTTACTTCTGTGCAACTTAACCAGCTGCACCTGAATTTATTTATTTATTTTGGTCATGTGTAGCTGGTGGAGATTTATTAGTGTCATTTTTTGTTTGTTTGTTGCAAAGTGTTGCTAAGAAATTATAATTTTTTCTTCTTTTTTTTCTACCAAAGAGTCTGTTGGGTAAACTATAAGAGTAATCTGCTTCAGTACTTCACACTGTCTTTGCTTTGGCCAAAAATGCCTTGTTGATACCAAAGGTCAAGGAAGCCAACAGTACCTCAAATAAGTTCTTGCTACAATCACTATAATTGGAAAATCATCTCTGAATGCAGAATACATGAAACCTTGATGTAGATCAGCTACAATGGCTACAGTTCACAGGGGCTCACCATAATCAGAAAATAGATGTTTGGAAAAATGTCTCCTGGTCTGATGAGTTTCGTAGGGTCAGGTATTTGGAATAACCTACATGAAAGCTTGAATTCATGCTGCCTTGTATCAACAGTTCTGGATGCCTCTGATTGGGTGTGGGGGATATTTTCTTGGGATACTTTGTCTCCTTTATTATCCTCTGAGCATTGTTAACATGCCACAGTCTCTCTTCACTCTTCATGATGACAGTGTACCATATTCTGATGACTGCTTCCTGCATAAAGCTCAGATAATCTCAAACTTGTTTCTTGAACATAAAAATGAGTTCACTGTACTCAAATGGTCTCCACAGTCACCAGATCTCAATTCATTAGAGAACCTCTGAGAAACACAAGATTCGTATCATAGATGTTCAGCTGACAAATCTGCAGCAAC
Source organism: Aulonocara stuartgranti (assembly GCF_965226115.1). Taxonomy (NCBI): domain Eukaryota; kingdom Metazoa; phylum Chordata; class Actinopteri; order Cichliformes; family Cichlidae; genus Aulonocara; species Aulonocara stuartgranti. The sequence goes on from NC_138947.1 coordinate 20,460,368, forward strand.
TATGCAATACTATCATGTCAGCATGGATCTCAGAGGAATGTTTCCAGCACCTTGTTAAGTTTATGACACAAAGACAGTTCTGAAGGTCCAGCTCAGTTCTAGCAATGTACATCTCACTGGTGATGGCAATTCTATATATGTTACCATAATTTAACATAATTTTCAATATAAATAAAGGCCAGTCATGAAAGTGTCCCTTGGGGAAATTTGCATACAGCATCTGCATTTCATAAGGATTAAGCACATGTAGGACAGGGCCCAAATATTTGCTGTACTGCTGCCATTGGCTGACCTTTAATAAGACAAGGTTCAGGAACACAGAAAATGGCCTCCTCTGGTCCTTCTCTGCTCTCAGTCACATTTAGGTGGAAGAAAAATGAACAAATTTGACCTTGTTCCGTGGCTTGCAGAAGATCTCACAATTATAGAGCCACTGGCATACTGAAGAACAGACTTGATACATGATTACTATAACACCGGTTGGCATGCAAACGAATTATAGTGGTAAAAGCACGCAGCCCTGAGGGAATCGTGTGGAAGATGAGAGCTTAGTGGACACGGTTATATTAACCTAGACCCTCTGGGATCTGTTGGTTAAGAAGTCATTGAAACCAACAGACTGTGCTAAAATCCATATTAAAATGAGATAAGAGCCTGTGTGCTGGGACACGTGGCTGAATACAATTAAAATATGAAGAAAAGTGGATTAAAACTGACACTATGGTACTATGAAACAGAAATTAGTTTGTCAGTTAAATCTGAGAGCTTACCGAAGATTTCAGAGAAACGAGGTTTGTTATTTAAGTTAAATCAAGTAAAGTAAGATTAAATAACTGAAACTTTCTATTTCTTTTCTTTTCACTGGCAGCAAGTATGAAGTGGGTCCTTGTTATTTTCGTAAAAGCTCTTTGTATTATATAACTTCAGAAAAGACACGGGGACCCAATTTCCCCATAGGGATCATTAAAGTTTTATCAAATCCTGAGTCATTGTAGAAGCAGTAAAGGAGAGGATAGAGATAAAAATACAATAAATGGAAAACAATTAAGATTTTAGCAGCATGTAATGCCATTTTTACTCAGAAGTTGAAGTTTCAAAATTTTAATGGAAAAAACTATTTTAAGCACCTCTTGATCCAGAAACAAAAGTTTGTTTCTTGGACAACGTTGCAGATAAGTGACAGTTGGAGCTCCTTGGGTATTCGGATGATTGAGATGATACTTTTTGGATTTCCTTTATCATTCCCAGAGGGGACAGTAATTATTAAGCAAAGGAGACCAAACTGTGAGTGGTTTTGACCTGAGATATTACAAAGTAAGTGAAGATCATCCTCGGTGGACTTGCAGATATCTAAACAAAATTCATAATAAATTTTTAGTCTTACAGATAAGGGCAGTACGGTTGCCTCACAGCACGAAGGTCCTGGGTTTAAATCCACCATCAACTGTTTTAGCCTGCATCGGGCCTTTCTGTGTGGGGTTTGCATGTTCTCCCCTTGTCTGCATTGGTTCTTTCCAGGTACTCCTCTGGGTACTCTGGCCTTCTCCCACCATCCAAAGACATGCATGGGGTTGGGTTAATTGGAGATTCTAAATTAGCTGTAGGTGTGAAAGAGAGTGTGAATGTCTCTGTGTTGGAGTAACAACCTGTCCACGGTGTTCCCTGCCTTTCACCCTCTGCAAGCTGGAACAGCCCCCACTGTCCCACCAACCCTGATTTGGATAATCGGAAGAAAAATTGAAAATGGATTCATGGATAGTTTTACAGATATTTGAGTCTGTACACATTAAGTGGCAAAATGCCATTGGTATAATAGAATAGTAAAAGGTATAAGCCAGTATAGATTCAAAAGAATTGTAACCAAAGCTGTTTCCTTTTGGAGCATTTTCTTTGGCTGGGGGCGACATCATTAAACCCTTAAAACAAATGCAGAGTTGTCCCAAGGAGGTTGTATGTTTTTGAAAATTAGATCAAATACTGTTTTTGATTAGCAAGAACATCACCACACAAAGGTTATCCACAGAGTGTGCAGCATTAGAAGCAATTTTTCGTCTTGTTTTTTCCAAAAATGTGTTTATTGATTTTTCAGATGTTTTAAAGAGAAGTACACAAAATAATAACACGTATAATAGGCATGCATACACACACACACACACACACACACACACATTCGCGTATGGCTATGCTGTATTTTGCTTGTCCGTTTTTGGTGAACTTTGCTCAATTATCTTCAGTGGGGAAAATCCCTAATATACATAGTTTGGGATATCGATTCAACTTAACACTTGTAATATGTGAAAATACAAAGAAAATTATTTCCAAAAACTTTGAATTTCTGAACATTCCCGTAAGCAATCCATCAGTGTGCCTTTGGCCTTACATTTAACACATATGTCTGGGATATTAAAATCAAATTTGCTTAGCAATGTTTGAGTGACATATGTTCTCATTAGCCATTTATAGTTGGGCATTGGGCAGATTGTGTTTGGACTTTCAATCAGGCTCGCTGTCATTCCTCTACGGATATTCTACATTTTAAATCTTGACACCATGCAAGTCTTTTGTTTTCTGAGGATGTTTGAGAGCCATCTCTGACGTTAATATAAAAGCGGGATATTAAGCCCTTCTTCAAGTAGTGGTTTATTAGTTTACTGAGTAATTCAGCCTTTAAATTGGGATCCCAATATTGGGATAACAAAAATTGGAAGTTGCTGTGTCATGTCATGTGTCATGGCATGATTAATGTTGCTAGATTTTTCAATGATTTAAAAAATAAGGAGTATGTTTAATTACATAAATGGTCACTGTTAAAATTTTAAATCAGCTAAAATGCTAAATAAATAACACATTTGTACCACATCTGCGGTAACTGCTACAGCTTTTGGTTACCGCTGGGTGTAATGGTCGCGCTGCATCTCAAAAGTCCTGAATTCGCAGTCGATTCATCAGTTTTAAGGTCTATTCTGTCCTCACTGTACTGCCAAGTGCTGTTAAACCACACAAGCATAAGCCTTGAAGGTTATAAGCAATATCTTGTCTGATTCTGGGCGCACCAATATTTGTTTTGAGGAGAAATCTAAGAGTTTAAGGCAGTTCTCATACCTACAGTTCATTTGCCCTGGTCTGAATCAGTAGATGTGCTGTAGCTTTTTCCTATGGTTTCACAAGACCACGTCCTCCAAAGAGTCTCAGAGGAGTTATTTTGGTCCACACCTGAGTACGATTATCATGTTCACATCTGCACAAACGAACTGCACCAAGGGGGCAAATGAACCAGTGTTCATTTTGAATGGACTAAATAGCAAAGGTGTAAAAACACCTTTAAATTGATTCACTCCAGAATGCCTGACATTTTCTAGCGCAGAAGGACCATAATTCAGACGTACATGGAAGCCAGATTTATTTCACTGCTGAATAAACCCAGTCTGCTGACACGTGTGTAAGTATGTGAGTGTACGTATGTGTGTGTGTGTGCGTATGCTGTGAGGAAGGTGGTTGAGAACGAAGATGCTGTAAATCCACATTAGCTGCTGCTGCTTTAGCTTCACAGCCTGTTTCCCTTTTCCTGAGATTAGACAATGCAGGAGATGTGTGTGTGTGTGTGTGTGTGTGTGTGTGTGTGTGTGTGTGTGTGTGTGTGTGTGTGTGTGTGTGTGTGTGTGGCATGATACCTGACTATGAGTAAAAAAAAAACAGTTTTAAGCTTCCTACATGTGTGTGTGTGTGTGTGCATATGTGATAATAATAATAATCCTTGTGTTTGTGTGCATGTGTGTGTACAGTATACATGTGTTGTGAATTTATGCATGTGTGTGTGCACTCCCGTGTGTGTATGTATTAGCAAGATATTTGCAGCCCTCTTACAGGCATTTTTTGAGGAGAAAAATCCCTGGTATCATATTACCCCTCCGTGTGTGAATATCCGCACATTTACATTTTCATACACAATGTGTGATGAAGGCACTTTATCGTGTGTATGTTTGCAGTTGATAAACATATCCCACGTCTTCCTCAGTGGGAATCTGAGCTGGAAAATCCCAGTCCTCTGACACAGAAATCCAGTTTTTATAATGACGAGAGGCAGCAGACACACCGCCGACTAGAATAATCAGATCAAGACAAAGAGGAGGAGGACGGTGAATTGAAACACGTTGGAGGTCTGATTGCACTAATATTAATAAAATACATTTTGCTCATTGATACTGCAGTGGAGGAGTTTTTTGTATTATTAATTCTGGCTTTGTAGGTCTGATTTCAAGCCTTGCTCTATTGTTTCATAAACGTATCATTGCAGGATGCAGGTTTGACAGCATTTTTCTAAAGCTGAATTCCATTTAAAGGCATTTATGAAATTTTTCAATATTTCCAATGTGACAAAGCAACAATTAGTGCCAGCTAAATGAGAAGCTGTTAACATTATGCAAGTTATCAAAATTGGGCTGTGCTAATAAAAATAACAACGGGAGGTAAAATAATAAGCATTTCATTTGGGTTTGATCTTAATGAATCTGAGTATTTTGCCAGCTGGAAGCCCATTTCATTGTAGTCTCCATGTTCCACAAAATTCACAGCATCCAAAGTCTTTTTTTTTAAGAAGCCGTGGCAACTACAGTGAGTAGTAAAGGTGTAGTTGACATATTGAGATTGGTTTTTTATACAAAGGTTAAAGAACACGTTTGATATTTAATTTAATACAATTTTATTTATATAGCTGAAAACCCTTTATAGGTAAAACCCTGCAATATTACAGAGAAATATCATATGGCCCCCTATGAGCAAACACTTAGACTTGTATATGTTTGCATACATTTATATTAAACCACCAAGCAGCTTATTTAAGTTCAGCTCTATAATTGGTTGGTCAACTAACTTAAAACTGGCAGCTCTTTGGATGAAGAACTGAGACTTTCTACAAATTTCCACAAATCAGTTGATCAATTGATGGAGAAAATGATCTTTTATCTCTTCTTTATTTTTTAGATTTGATTGAAGCACAGACTTTCAGCTTTCAAAGAGGTTTAACTGTTTAAAGTGTCCCTATAGGGAACTTGGATAATTGTAGGAAAATATAAATTTATAGGTTTCTGTCTAGGTCCAGTATTTTGTCTCCTTTTACCTCTGGTCAGCACGTATTATTAAAACAAATATTTGGCTGTTGCACTTTCCACTCCATTTAGTTTCTGTGTCTGTCTCCTGTTTAGTGCAGATTCAGTTAAGGCCAGAATCTGCAGAGTGATAATCCTCAATGAGTTAAAAAATCAACACTTTTCACATAAGTAGTCGTGATCCTCTGTTAAACTAGAATAACTGATTTTAAACAAATTAATTGTCAAAAACTCTTTGTAAACATTTGCAACGCCTCCAATTTGATTCTAATTGAACGAGCTGCTGTTGCAGCATTGAAGCAGATGTTTGGTATGTTATTATGGCCCATATGGAGGATTGGTTGACAAACTCCTGTGGAGAGAGGCAGGGTGGAGGGTGGATGGTGGGGAGAGGCAGAGCTTGTAGAATAAAAAGCGTGGCGACGGTTTCTGACAGAGATCTGACAGCTGCTGCAGGTTCACATCAACCATCTGCAAAACCACAGTTCTGCCGAGTCTGCACACCTCCCGTCACATCAAGTCAGCTTTTTACCCACAGATCCCAAAAGTTCAGGACAGGTCTGTGTGTGTGTCTGTATGTGTGTGTATGGAAACTAGAGAGAGCTTGTGTATGCACATTTGCAAAGTGATGGTACATGAGCAGCAGTATGTGTGCGAGTGCACACCAGAGAGTTAAAGACAGATTGAGAGCTTGTGTGTGTGCTTGAGATTTTACTTTATTCAGTGTGTGTGTGTGTGTGTGTATGTGTGTGCATGCGAGAGATTGAGCAAGAAGTCAAGCATTTGTGTGCGTATGTGTAAGGTATTACATTGCTTCTGCGTGCGCCTGTGTGAGCTGTCGTCCAGGATTTACCCTCAGTGAGAGTTAATCTGAGTGTCGGCAGGATTCTCTAAAGGTTAGACAGAGACAGAGAGGAGTGTGTTGGAACCAATGCAGCTGACCTCGTTTTCAAAACACACACCTCCTTCAATCTAATACTGAGTGTGATGGTGTGGTTGATGTTCAGGTAAGTCTGTAAGCCAAAAAAAGAGAAATCAATGCATTTGTTGATGTTACTCTGTGAAATGTGAATTGGGCTTATCTTAGGATAACAAAAATAAAAAATACGATAAAATTAGGTAAAATTACAAGATCTGGTTGAGTAAGTCATTTTTAAATTGTTATTTAGTATCATACTGTTATTATGGATATGTAATTAACTGTATAAATTCACAGAGATATCAAGGCAGTGAGATGGTGCAGGATAACTTGAGCCTTTTTTTATGAGGGGTTTGCAAGTTGTGCTGTGTGGGTTCTCTCCAGGTGCCCAGGCTTACTTCCACAGTCCACAGAGATGCATGTTGAATTAGATGATTCTGAGTTGGCTGTAGGTATAAATACAAAATACAGTACCCTGTCCCCCTGCCCATGGATACACTCTAGCCCATTTGTGGATGTAGAAAAGAATGTAAAAACAACCAGAAGCAGTGATTTTGGATTGCTGTGGTAAAGAGGTAAAGTGGGCCGTCCATCAGCTTGAAGGTTGCTGTATAACTGTGTGTGGCTTATAGTAAAAAAGCACTTTGAGTGCTCTGAATAGAGCAGTGTAGAAGTACCAGTCCATCTACCATTCCCTACAAGAACAGGAAAAATTACCTAAAGCCTTCAGCATAGATCTTTTTTTTTTTTTTTTTTTTTTTTTTTGGGTGCATACGTTTGAATTTATTTTAGACTTTCTTTAATCCAAGGACAAACATATACATTCGCTCACTCAAATATTTTTAAGAAGTGGTGCTGATGTTTCTACAATGTCTTAAGTTCACGTTGCTAAGGCCTGTTAACTGTTGGTGATCACAATTGGCTTCAACTGGTAGTTCCTCTTTGCCAGCATAAAAGGATTTGTTTGACACCACTCATTGGACTGACCCATACTCAAAACCATGGAGAAGTCCAAAGAATTCAGTGAAGATCTAAAAAGGTCATCCAAGATTCAAGATCATTGTTCAAAAAATTGTTGTTTGGATATGTCACCACTTTGGTGAGGTTGGGAAGACAAACCCAAACTGTCACCCTCGGATGATGGACAACCCAGGAACCACCAAGGTTGAAGCCTGCCATGAACAGTCCACAGTGAAGTGAGTTTTACGTCACTAGACTGAGTGGTTGCTGACCAAGAAAGAAGCCCCCTCTCCAGAATCAGCACCATCAAGCTTGACTAAAATTTCCAGCTGCCCACATGGACACGCCAAATAACTGCTGAAGAAAAACTTTATGATTTATACAAGATAAAGAGCCACAGTGATAAGAGGTGTTTGAGAAGTAAAGGTGAGGTTTTCAAACCTACTGTAAAGCATGGCGGTGGTAACATCATGTTCTGTGCCAAAGTAGATGAAATAATAAACAAAAAATACTTCAAATCCACAGACGCTTGAAACTTGGATACAATTAGCTGTTCAAACAGAACAGGCTAAATTTAAGCTTCTGGAATGGGCTTCACAAATCCTCGACCTCAACCCCATTAAAGATTTGTGGGCTACGCTTTAAAGCCATGTCCATGCCAGGAAACCAACCAGTTTGAATGAATTCTACCAATTCTTTTTTTTTTTTTTTTTTTTCTTTTTTCTAAATGACATCAGAAACAGCAGTATGCGACATTACGTGATGGCAGAGCTTCAGTTCATCCTTTGTCATTTTTTTTTTTTTTTTTTTTTAAATAAATAGGACAGGGGGAATGAATGAGAGAGAGAGGGGGAGAGAAAGAAAAAAAACCAAAGGGGAGAAGAGACGGTGAGAAGGGGGGGAAGAGAGACAAAAAAAAAAAAAAAAAAAAAAAAAAAAAAAAAAACTCCTGGGTCACCTGTATGGAGAAAAAACAAACAAACAAACAAACAAACAGAGGAGACAGCAAACAACAAAGAGCAACATAATAATAGAGAAAACAAAGCACCATCACAATAAACTAGCTAGTCATAGATATCAGTATTTACTAAGTAATAAACGATATTGTGCAGCACGCAAGATAGACAGCGCACAGTGTGCTTTGAGGCAGCAGCCAAGAAAGCTTTAGTCCGCGTCTGTGAATACCCATGTGTGCATACCTGTGTGGATCAGCATGCTTGCATTCCAAAGGTTTCTCCATGTAATGATCTGCTAGGGAGTGTGGGGGGGCCTCAGCCCCGTCCTCCAGGGTGTGAAGCGGGTATGGAGGAGATCAAAACTCCAGACATCCAGAGGCCCCCAGAACACAAGAGACCATGGAAGACCAACAGAGGGGCAGCCGCGCCACTGTTCCAGTAAGAGCTGAGGAGAGTCCCAGATGAGGGCTCACTCAGCAGCCGCGGAGCAGAAGCCAGGGGGGGTTGCAGTGACGCGCCCGTGAGCTCCGCCGGCCCCCAGCTGCGCCTGAGTGACCGAGCCCTAGGCCGAGAGGCCGGGGGCACCCCACCTCCAAAGGGGCCCGAGCGAGCCCCAGGCCCCAGGCCCCGACAAGCGGCCGCCAAGGAGTGAGCCGGTGTGTACCCGGACGCCCACCCCCAGACACAAAGAACCACCAACACACCGACACCTGAGGGAGTCCGCCACCGGCAGGGGAAGTGGTGGTGGGTGGAGATAGGCCTCCAAACCTTGGAGGGCCTGAGGTGTCCCCAGAGAGGTGGCGTCTGATACCCAACCTGACATATAGACACAGACATACAGGCACACACAGACACAAACATCCATTCCCACCCTCATACTCTCATATGCACTCACTCCACACTCAACCAACGTGGAGACAGACATAAAGAGACGCTGTACACACAATCACACTCCCCAAGCGTACTCTACAATCCGGGTCTAGGTACCCTTGCCCCTGGAGGGGGGAATTGCACCCAGACCCAGGTGGTGTTACCCTTTTCCCTGCGGTGGGGAGAGGCAGACCACCCCGACTCCGCAGCAGCAGGGAGGCCCCACACCCCAGACCGCAGTCGGACGGCCAACTCCTCCTACTAGCCCTCCCGCTCCAGCAGGCCGCAGAGAATGGGGGTGGGAGAAGACTCCAAACCTCCCTCCACCCGCTCATTGTAGTGTTGATGCATATGTGTTCTAAGGTGCAATTAAAACCCAGGAGGGCATGGAGCTACCTGCCAAGGAGCAGCAGGTAAGCGCATGGTCCCTCCTGCTAACCCTCAATGACTAAGTGTATTTAAAATTGAGAGGTGGGCAACGACGTCAGGGGTGAGGTATACACCCTGATGGTGATTTGGACTCCGTGATTGTGCCCACCCCCAAGATCCTATATGTATGTGTAATGAGAGTGTGAATAATGTGAATGTCTAAGTTGTGGGATAAAATTGAGGCAGAGGCAGCCAGAAGGGGACAGGGGGGGGGGTAGCCTCCTCTGCACCCTGGTGACATACCCCCACTCCAAGGCCCTGCATGTGTGGGTGGTTGTGGAGGAGCGGGAAGAGGGAGGCTTCAGCATAGATCTAATGGCAGTTTAAGACTCTGATTTGTTGTTCAAATAAGGCTCCAAATAAGTGATTTCTTACCAGATCAAACATTACATTTGGAATAAGTCTGAAGTTAATGTCATCAGATTAAAGTCAAGGCTGCAGCAGCTCTGTGTGAGCTAAATAGAGAGTTAATGGTGCATCTGGTTTTCCTTATTAAGACCAGTAATTGAATCGCTTCATTTTTCATTTTTCTTATGCACAACAATTAAAATTATTTTTGAAAAACATTAAGTTTTCATTAAGTTTTGTCATTCCCTGCTGGTGTGATGGTAGAGTACAGGTTACAAAACAGCCTTTGTGCTTGAAAAATGTGGAGCCTTGTTTGCTAGTGAATCAGCTATTGGTACTGAGGCTAGGCAGCAGTTCACTAACACTACCTTCTTCACTAACACTACCTAGTTCACTAAAAGTGCAGAGGAGCACAAGAGCAGAGGGGGAGGGGGGGAGGGGGGGTTATGGAGCCAGTGAAATTCTGTGATCACCTCTTAGCATTACAGGTGCTTTAATACAGACAAAATAAACTAAATGTATCAGAGGAGGGCAGCTTGGTTGACACTCTACATTTGCTAGTTAATTGGCTTAAAGTACTAATCCCGTGAGTTATGGTTATGAAACCTAATTTATGAATCCTCTCTAATAAGTAAAAAAACAAACCCACTGAATTAAGAAATGATGCCGCTTTAATTACTTAGTTTAACTTTAGCGTTTAGTTTAACAAATAGCCTGAAACCCTTTGTCAGCTTAACAATTACTGAGTGACGACCTTCAGGTGAGGATTCATCTGGAACCGGAAAAACAGCTCTGTTTGAACCTGAGCAGGTCGGCACCCTTCATGCGTCCGTTGCTTTGAAGGGAAGCCAAATGGCTCTGCTCCACAGCACTGATCTCATCCACTCTCCAAACTCTGAATATTAAAACACATAATGCATGCAGTTTCCCCACTCTTGCATTTTTTCCCCGTAATTCTTTGTCGTGCACCGGTGCTTAACATGCTGATTTAGATGTGGGGTGTCAGCCAACCTGCCCTCCGGCAGTTTTACCCTCTGTGACCCACTTTATGGAGGCTCCCGCTTCGCCTCTGTCAGACTGATGCCGAGCCGACCACGGAGCAGTCAGGTGGCTTCATGTGCTGAACTGCCAAGCTGAGCCCCCAAATTATTCTCCTCCAAAGTGCTTTTCTGCTCCATTAAAAGAGAAGCACAGAGTCTTAACTTGGAGAATGTCAACTTAAAATTAAAAAACCTGAACTATGAAGGCTATGGTGTTGCCTCGCTTAGTCAATAAATAGTTCATGAGTTATAACACAAGTGTTTACAAGAAGTAAGGAGGTTTTCACTGCTGAGCACAGCAGTCAGCAATCAATACCAATCAGCAGCAGTACAGTTAGGCAAGTTCAGTAAGTTTAATGTACTTTCATAAGAAGTAGTTGTCACACTTTGTTACACGCCCAGCTTTCTAAAGGAAGTGCCTCGAGATTATTGTGTTTTCTTACTTAAAATTCCAGTTTTGTAACAATGATGATTATTTTTTGCCTTGCTTTATTAGCAATAAACAAGTAGCACTGTGAACAATAATGAAGTATACCGAGATTTTAAAGGTACCAGGAAGATAGCACTCCAGTGTCATCGCTACATAGCCCAGAATATAATTTTACTGCTGATATGTTAGACTAGGCAGCCACATAAAAATATATTAAAAATCAAATCAGTATGCAGAAATGTATGATGACTGAATCTGAAGTGACGAAACGGGGTGCGACATCTGCGATGGATTCATCTGTACAAATGAAAGTGAGTGTGTATTTTTATGCGTGTGTGTTTTTCCGAGTGCGTGTGTGTGAAAGTCATGTTGGTATCCAGAGATTTCAGGGTTTTTTGGCTGAATTATAGAGGACGGGAGTTGATGGGACCCCTTGGTGTCAGCGTCACCCAGTCTGTCTTCTGCATTCAGCTCTGCTGCAGAGATGAAAGTCTGAGCTTTGATAAAACAGACTGGCTGAGTGTCAGAGCAAGCACACACACACACACACACACACACACACACACACACAGACATTTAAATACTATGCTTCTTAGGATATACCATTTTCATTTAACTCACACTTTCCCATTCTGTAAATTTGTCGTGTGCGTGTTTTTGTTATGATTCTAGTAAATGCTCATTATTGACTTGTCTGGCTTCAGGTGTTGTGCCTACATTTTCACTGTTTGCTTCTTAGATTATAAATGTTTCCTACTCCAAATCCCTTTAGTAAAAGAGATCTCAAACTTCCCTCCAGTATGTCAAACTCTGCCTTCATTTTAATTTAATATATTGTCTGAATGCGTCTTGAATCATTGTGATGTTATTGTGCTGACAATATCTGTCCATAGAAGTAAACACACATATAAATGCCTGCGGGTTAGCTCCCACTGCAGTAGGAGTTTCAAGGATAACATTTTGCCATGATGAACCATGTACAGACACACACGTACACACAGACACAAGTACACACACTTTAAGAGTGAAAACAATACAAAGATCACTGTCATGGCTGGTAATGAGACTACCTGATTAAATAAAGTTCGTAATAAATTAAAGGAGGAGCAGCAAGGTAGCTGAAAATCAGGAGGTAATTTCAGCTGTCATCTTTTATGGGGAGAGAGTGAAAAATTACTCACATAAACACTCTGGACTGAATTAAAATCACTGACCAGGGCAGGTAATTTTAAAATCGCCCCACCGCTGTTAGGAAATAAATCCTACTCTAATGGAGCTTAACATGTGAGAATAGACAGCCCAGGAAGCTGTGTATATTGTATCTCTTTGGGTATCTTCCCCTGATTTTAAAAGTGGAGCATGCCTTTCCCTTCACAACAAGCCTCTGCGCGTCCTCCTTCACTGCATCCATAAACTTTCTATGTGGCATTTCTCTTTTCCTCCTACCTGTGAGCTCCATTGTTTCCCTTTTCTGAACATGTCCAAACATCTCAGCTCAACCTGAGCTGTCACCCTGATGTCCTCATTTCTGTCCATCCTGGTCATTCCCAATGAAAATCTTAACATTTTCAACTCTGCCACCTCCAGCTCTGTAGCCTGTCTTTTTCTTTGTGCCATCCCCAAACCATACATCATAGCAGATCTCACTAGCTTGTTGTAAATCTTCCATTTGACTTGCTCATATTCTTCTGGCACTCATCTCCACCCATTCCACAGTGCCTTCACCCTGTCTCGCCCCCTAATGCACTATTCCCATCCACTGATTTGCATGCTTATGCATGCATATTTAAACTCATCTACCTTCACTACCTCTAATTCTTGCATTTTCACCTTTCCACCTGCTTCCTTCTCACTCACACACACACGTTCTGTCTCGCTACTGGATTTAATTTCTCCACCTATCGATTCCTTCCTCTCTCCAGAGCATACCTCCACCTCTCCAGGGTTTCTTTCACCTCTTCTCTGCTCTCACTACTGTCCACAATGTCATCTGCAAACATCAGATGCCACAGAGACTCCTGTCTGACCTGATCTGTCCACCTCTTCATCACCATTGCAAACAAGAAGGGGCTCAGAGAAGTCCTCTTATGTAATCTCACTGTCATCTTAAACCCATTTGTAACTCCGCACTTCTCACCATGCCCACATGTTTTGCGCCACTCTCATATTCTTCTCTGCCACTCCTGACTTCCTCATGCAAAACCACAGTTCTTCTCTTGGCACCCTATCATATCCTTTCTCTAGTTACACAAAGACACGGTGCAACTCTGTACTTCTCCATCAACACTCTCAAAGCAAACATCGCATCTATGGCTGCTCACAATCAGTGAGCAGCCATACTGCTGCTCACTGATTGTGACTTCTCTCTCTTAAACTAGTCTCAGCAACTCTTTGCCAAAGCTCATAAGCTTTATTGATCTATAGTTGCTAGAGGTCTAACACTGTGATAAAAGACAGCTGTACAACAAAAAATCCAACAACAGCAGTGTGATGGACAAATGAAGTCCAAGAAAAAGGTAAAGACACACTGAAATCGCCATTGCAATCCAATTGTGTACTGGTAAAAGATATGTGTCCAATAGAAGTGAGTAATGAAGGCTTTGGGGAAATGGTCATCCACAGTCATTGTTCCAAAGTGCCAAAACCTGCATGTATGCAAAGCGTCGAGGGATCTCACAATTAGGAGTTTTATTCACATCCATCATGCAGCTGCACTGAATGACTGAATGAATGAAGACTTTACTTTGCTTCTTGGAGACCCACTAAGATGCAGTATATACAAAAACCTTATTTTTCATCATTTATAAAGATTTATTTATAGTATACTACCACAGCATAAAATTGAAAGCAGTGCCCTATTGATTTCATTTTGTGTAAAATTTTGGTAGAATTTCATTTTATTTATATTTTTCTCAGCAATGCACTGAATTTAGACAATGAAGGAGGACCAATTTTATTTTGATGCAATTTGAACTTTTATTGGACCATTGCAAGACCTTGACTCTTTTCTTCAACCATTCACTTACAGATTTGCAGCTGTGTTTGGGATCATTGTCATATTGTATGACTAAATTTGGGTCAAGTTTTAGCTGTCAGACAGATGGACTCAGATTTGACTCAGTACTTTGGTATTCAGAGGATGTTCATGTTGGCTCAGGTGCCAAAGTCCTGTGGTTGCAAAACAAGTCCAAATCATTATCCCTCCACCAAAGTGCTTGGCAGGTGGCATTGGAAGTTTGTGCTGATATGCTGTGGCTGGTTTTGTGTATGTGTTTGACACATTATGCCCAAACACTCTACTTTTGTCTTGTCTGTCCAAGGGACATTGTCCTAGAAGTCTTTGTTTATTCAACTTCTCCAAACAAGAAAACATTATTCAGTCATTATGTAATTGGACTGTCATGAACTTTAGCATTTAACATGCTATTTAAAACCTTTAAAGCCTTGGGTTTTCTGAGTTTCTCTGAGCACTGCATGGCCTAACCTTAGAATGAATTTGCTGGGACATCCACTCATGGGAAGATTGTACCACTATGTTAATATACATCTCAGCGCTCCAGACTGGCAATCTGCCAAAACTTGTGATTTTCTAGAGGTGGTCACATGTGCTGATAATCAATTACCCTCTTAATTCCTATGGAAACGCCAAGCGTTTACTTAGTTTTTCATTGAACGCCACACAGTATTTAGAAAACTTTCTTTTTCACGTGACTGTAGTTCTGACCTGTTGTGACCTTCAATGAAAAATGAGTGTAACCTATATGAAGATGAGGCAAACATGTTAAATTGCTGTCAGATTAATGGAAAGGGGTGCAAGTCTCAAAGGGTGTTTTGGATAATGTGTCAATGATAATGTATTTAAGTTTGTGTATGCTTTCAGAGCAGCCTGTGTGTGTTTGTGAGACCTGCAGGGTGTAACATAGATGAAATGTTTCAGGCAAATGTTTGAGGCAGCAAGCCTGAAACATTTGCAAGTGTATTTGTGTACTCTGTGCCAACAGTGATGTACGCGTGGGCGGTTTTTAGCCCCTGTGGCCCGGATAAACGCTTGCAGTCCAGTGCATCACCGTGACAACAGGTATTAGGGTATAATTTAAGCATGAAGCTTAATGGAGCTTGAGTAACTAGGCCCAGAGCTGGTGTCCTGCCTGTCTCTCCCATCATGTCAGCTAGGTCGGTGTACTACGTGGCTCCATCACCCACAAACACCCACAGCATCGTCTTAATGTGAAAGAAACGCCCCTGCTCTTCCACCTGGCTGCCTCAGAACAATAGGGCACATTTAACTCATGCACATTATGAAAATAACACCAGAGAGGGCAATTTTTAATGCGATTATGGTTGTATGATGGTGATGAAGCAGTAAAGTCGTTATAATCTCAGACAAGGACATCCGTGTGGGTTTATGCTTTCATATAAAAAAGACACCAGCTGAAAAAACAATCTGCAAAGTGCTACTTTTTTTTAATTCTCTAAATGCATGCTTTTATTAAAAACACTGGAAAACCTTAAAGCTGTAAGCTAAAACTGATTTTTCAAACAGTGCAAAGAAAAAAAAGCATGAACAAAAACAGAGACAGCTTTTTTTTAGCAGTTAAGGATTCATATAAACTTCACAGAACCACGATTTTTGGGTGGTTTTGAAGAAAAAAAGCCAGAAGTAATAATTTTTGGCCAAAGGGTGGAAGACTAAATTATCAGCAGAGCTACCAGTCTTAGATAGCGTGGTACAGTCATAGCTTGTATAGGCATTTTGTGCAGATACAGAGTTGTAAAAAAAATTCACAATATTTCAAAAAATCATCATAGACATTTTACTGTTAGACAAAGATAACCCGAGTAAATGCAAAATGTAGTTTTTAAATGATCCACCCATCAATTGTCTTATGCTTATCCAATTCAGGGTCGCGTGGGGGTTGGATCCTATCTCAGCTACTACTGTGCGAGAGGCAGGACAGGTCGCCGATCTTCACAGGACTAACATGGCCTATTTTTTATGGTACTTTTTTTTTAAAATTATTGTCCATAAAAATCACTTTAGCACTGAAGTATTTCTACAAAAAATTAAGTTCTGCAAATACAGAGTACCTCTGAGAAACATGTTAGTTTCATATAATATTCTCCTCAGCTTTCTTTTTCTATCTGGAGTGATTTTCTGCCAGAGAGCATTTAAAAAAAATCTGAATTCACCCATTTGAAAAGTGTCTCAGTTGTCCATCGTGTTGCATCATCTTCAAAGCTGAGTTTAACAAGGCCGTGTCTTGTTCAACATATTACGGCGTATTAACACATGCGGTGCATTCACTGGTATAAGCTGCGGAGACGGTGAAGGAAGATCAGATGGTGTGATTTTATATTTATAGGCGAATGAGTGTGAATTATTTCTTCTGTTTGATGTGAGAGCTGTGGATGCTGAACAGGAAGTGGACTGTTAAAACATTTAGTTCTCGAGATTAAACACTTTACTTTCTGTCTGCTTGGTGCATCTATTTTCAGGATACAGAGGAGAGAAGCGGGAAGGAAGGGACGGAGGAATGAGACAATGAGACAAAAGGAAAGGTGCAGTAATAGGAAGCCTGATAAAAAGCAGCAAGGAATGAAAAAGCTTCAGAAGGAAAAGAGAAGATAAAGGAGGAGAAGAGAAAAAGAAAAGGATGAAGGAGAGATCAAAGACAGGCCAGATGGATTGGGAAGGTTAGATTACAAAAGAGGTGATGACTGGAAGAAGGAGGTGAAAGGGAAAAGCTGGGAGGGGAGAGAAAAAAAAGGCATGGAAATTGAAAGATGGGGAGAGGAGGGTGAGAGGGGAAGAGAGGGAAGAAGGAGGGAGGAGGTGAAGGATTAACAGCCTGTCAGTTGCTCAGCTCTCACATATGTTGGTGATTCACTTTCATACAAAGCACACACTGAAGGGCAGCAGGAAACAGACTGACAGGCTTAAACTCCGTGTGTGTGTGTTTATTTGTGGGTGTAGTGGGGGTGGAGGTTTGGGACAGACAATAGACGGAGTTTATGGCTTCACTATATGACCGTTGGAAAAAGTGACAGAGGGATTAAGAGGCTGATGGCTTTGCCCCCAAAACATTGAGACACACACTGTCTGTTGGTTTTTCACACATATGCCCAGATATTCAGATGTCAGCTTGTTTTTTCCCCCCTATTTCCCCTTATTTTTCTTACTTTTGATGATGATCTTGATAATTAATTAGCAAATATTTGCGTGTGTTTTTAAGTAATTTAAGCCATTCAGTAATTTTTCCTAATGACGTGGCTAATTGTTACAAAATTGCCTCAAAAAACTGAATTCATAAATACAGTACATTCATTGTTTGTTTGTGGATATTTCTTCAGAATCAAAATCCTTCATTAATCCCTAAGGAGATGATGTAATTATGTTCTTATTATGTTATGTAATTACTGTTTGTTTTCAGGTTAAAACTCATGCTAATGCCACTAGCTAGCGACATGGTTAATGCTAACAGTATTCATACTGTAGCCCACAAACATTTCAAAATCCTAAGAATGCCCTTTTAAATCTAATGACACATTTCAGTGGAAAAGTACACTCAAATAAAAATACTAAGCTGGTTAACAGGCTGGATGGTGTTGTTATTTGGTCATAGAGTTTAAATAATACCAGATGGCTGTCTGTTTTGATCGGCGTCAACTCTTTCTCCTGTCCTCTGTCGCTCTCCCTCCAATCTTCTTTGCTTCATCTAATAAAGTAGTCCTTTTTCTTTTGGATGGCTGTGTTTCCACAAAGGTTCATATATCTGCCATCCTGGCTAATCAAAGCTATCCGCTGATATCTCCACTTCCAGATATGTTTGCACAAATCCTCATGTACTTCCTCTTTGCAAAAAAAGCAAATCTGAAGATTTAATTTAAATGCCAATGGTGTAATTTTTCTGTGGCTATCACAAACAAACACAGTAGACTTCATAGTAAAAAGAAATGCTATGTTTTTGCTAATGCTATGCTCTTTAACCCTTTAGAGCCGATCGGAGCGGGAACGCTCTGTTTTGCGTAACTATTTTTAAATCCCAGTAGCACTGCAACCACGTAAGCTAGCGCAAAAATTTTTTTTGCATATGAAACCGGAGGAGTTGTACTTACATCTTATGCCAACAGCTTGTCCTAGGTCACGGTTTCCTTCCACATAAAGCTTTGCAAAAACTGCATAAAAAGCGCTTGCAGGAACAAAAACATAATATTCCAGAAACACGCTTTACCGATCCGATCAGCTGTTCATAACACTTCCTACGTTGGAATAGACGTCAGCGCGAACTTTTTCAGCTATTACCTGCCCGAAACCGGAAGTGATGTCATTTTCGCGGAAATGTAGTCTTTTTTGCGATCAGGGCCTCAGGGCCTATACTGCTCTTTTTAAAAGTTATCTTTGACTTTATGACTTTCTGTGTCGTTTCTGGGATGCTTAGGACTCATATTGCACTGCTGGAAATAGTTTATTTTGATGCATATGCTGCTTTTTTGCAAATTTGCATTATAATATTTATTTTCGTTTTTCCTGCAGTGTATAAAAATTGGTGTATTTCAAAAATAAAACTATGAAGACACTCAAAATAAATTTCCTGTGGTGGGAAACTATTTTGTGCAACTTTTTTGTATTTACAGTTTTGAGGGATAAGCCTCTTAAATTTCTCTAACTACAAATATATGTTAAAAAATCAAAAACGATTTTCAATTTTTTTGTAGTTTATTGCACTTTTTTGCAATTTATGTAATTACTATGCACTTAATGAATACATATTATTAAAATCTGGGCTATAATGGTTGTATTGATGTATAGCAACTTGAAATGCTCCCAAAAATGGCTCCACAGCATGTAAAAATACAATATAAGCTCTGGCGGACTTGGTTCTATGGTAGGTCTTAAAGGGTTAAAGTTTGTTTCTTTTGTGGCACATGGGTACTGAGAAGCACTGCTTTTTAACATTGTCTGTTTCCACTATATAGACAAAAATCTCTTAAAGAGAACCTTGTTAATGGGTTATATATCCAACAGGATCATGTATATCTGAAGTAGCCTATAACTTGTGTCCTGCCACTGCTAGACCACCATTGTAAAAATTGTTACTTCTAGATATCTTCTGAACATGTCATTTGAAAATATAACTGAGAAAGCCATAGGTAGGTATGCAACACATTACCTACTCACTCCACAAGAACTCTACGGTAGTCCAATGCTAAATTCTGACAGCAATAAAATGGTGGGAAGTGACAAAACTGCTCTTTGCACAAGTCACATTAAAAGCTAGAGAGGACAGCTACACAGGCACACATATGTAAAGTCTCTTATAACATAAGCATACACCATTAATTTCACACTATAGATGTGTGACGCTATGAAAAAGTGAAACCAACAGCTCTCCATTTAATCCCTTTATGTTATGTGATTGAAGTTCCTATTTTAACAGCCTTGGGTTGGGAACATCAAACACATTTATCGCTAAACTCACAACAACCAATTTCCACTAAACTCAAAAGCATAATTGTGTGATCACTCTTATTGTCCACAGGCACACGAGGTGCTTTTAAATTCAGCCCCCTAATACCCACCCACCTCTCTGTAATGGCAAAACTAAACACTCCAAACACAGCAGCCATAAAGCAGGAACATTAATCCTTCTCCGGTTTGTTGGGAGTTATTGACGGAAAAGCGCTCACGTTTGATTGTTCAGGCTTTTAACGTGAATGTCTGAGGTTCTTTCGGACATAACAGGCTATCATTTTTATTACAAGGGATAATAAAAACCCTCCGCAGCTGCACTGTTCAGTGACAGAGTGGAAACATAATAAGCTACAAGAGAGTGGAAAGAGTGAAGCTGCAATTTCTGTATTTTTCTTTTTCATTCAGCCATTTAACCCATTGAGGATTTAATGATCCCCGAGTCCCAGAAAGGTGTTAAAACCTCCACTTTGTATCCCTAAAGTCACTGCTGTAATAGCCACATTCCTTTTCCACACTGCATCATGTTTTTTGCAGATTTTATTTGTTTGACCACAGTAATTTGTGAAAGTGTTGTAAAGAAGACTTAAGGGCACACAAAGCCAACATTTGTAACTTAAGATTGAAGGTAACTCTATCCAGATCTGTATGTGAGTGTTAGTGTGGGAGCTATGTGCTTTTTTTAAGCCGGCCATACAAAAGTCGATGTTTAAGTGTAAGCTGAGGAAAGTGAAGGATATAAAAAAACAACAACAGCAATAGAATAATATTAAACACAAAGTGAACCCGTCTTCCTTCATTAAATAGGTTCTTTTAGATGTTAAGGAGGAATTGACTTAACCAGGCTGGCGGAGAATGAAGACAACCGGACACCTGCTGCAGATGGGGAATCAGTGAACTTTTATTGAGACAGAGACAAACTCTCAACGCAGCTCACATCAAGAGATTCCAAAGATTTGCTGTGAGGATGGGTATATATTCTCTAAAACTTACAGGAGGGGGTTGTGAGGAAAGTGCTGCATTAGCAGAAAAACAACTCCATAAAAGGAAAGCGGCCTTGGGTGTTCTAGTCTCTTCGCTTGCAGATATCTTTCGCCTGCAGGATGAGGCGATCGCTTCTTATCGCTCTCAAGGCCAAAGTCGTGAGCACATTTTTATTACACAGTTGCACAGTAACTTTAAAGCTGAACAATATTTAAAGCTGAATAATGTTTGATCAGATTATATTTTCTTCAAATCCCCCTTTTGACCCATCTTAAATGGGTCAACACACAAAAATAAGTAACATTCAAAGGAACACAGAGACGTGTCGAAGCCTGGCTCGAAAAACTCCTCGGGTCTTATCATTTGTCTTTATCTGTCATTGCAGATGAGGAGAAAAGAGTCCAGGCACCACCCTGCCCAGGGGTCGGCTGCAAGCAGTCTCGGTTCCCGATGAAAGCAGTAACAGCTGTCCTGCACACAAGGGTACAACGAGTTAGTGCAACCAGGGTAGTGACACAAAATTAACAGTTCCTGTAACTCAGCAACCAAAAAGCATAAGTAATGATAAAAATGTGGAGAGTACAGAGTATACTATAATAATGAGAGATATAAACGTGAAAATGTGAAAGAATAAATCAACCGTAAAATAAACTCAGAACGGTAACTGCTAAGGACATTCAAAAGTGAATATGGTAAAACTGAAGAGGAAGTGGTGGGCAAGACCCTAGGGGCTACATTTGTCAGATTGGGACTGTCAGAAGGGGGCGAAGCTTTTGAACTTGAAGGTGTCAGAAGTGTCGGGGGCCCTTCACAGATCAGGATTATGCCAATGGGAATGAGACCCAGGGCCAGGAAGCAAACAAAGACGCAACATCTTTGCCTGCCTGTCATTTCAGGGGGAAAGGGCCAAGACATGTTTACTTAGCTTGGATGTCGTCTAATAGAGGATGATGGGGCACAGAAAGGTGGTCCAGTTCCCCCCACCTCGCCAAGGGCGTGTTCTAGGAGTTAAAGAGCAACAACCTGCAATCTGTACCAAAAAATCTTCATAGTCCCACCGGAAAATCATAAGAGTAATAAACGATTCAGCTCAACAGACAAGTATCATGTTCAGGTTTCTCCAATCATTAAATCACTATTATTGCCACAATTTGCTTTATTCACCCTTTGGGCAATGTTATTCCAAGAGAGGGCCAGTTAGTGGGCTCTAGGTCAAACTGTCCCCAAATTTGTTATTTGTTATTATTACTTGTTTTCATGTCACTTGTCTGTTTTCTACTGCACCCCTCTCACCAAAGCAAAGCAAACATTAGCAGCACATTGACCGTAGTCAGGCATCCTCATTCCATAGGTGCTATAAAACATTTCCTGTAAAAGAATCACAGTTTTCAAGACAGGGTGTGTCTCCCCCAACACTCTCACCAGAATACAGTGTAATAGCATCCCCAACTCCTAACCCATAAACACCGTTTCTTCACACATCCGCCCAGAAATCCTGTAATAGAAAAACATTAAAACTGTAACCCTGTAGGGAAGAAAATGTAAATGGTAACGCTGCGCAGTTACCTCTGTAAGCAACACAAGACACAAAAATGGCATTTACAGGTTCACTCATCCTCGAATATTTTGTCATCCTTCTACTCCTGTAAAAGAAACCCACATAAATTCATCCACCCTTTTATCCTATCTAGGTGGAGGTGGTTAACCTTGAGTCATGGTCAAGTCTTGTCATCTTTTACCAGTCAGTCCGTTTGTTTTTATTCCCAGTCTTTCATCCATTCATCCGTTCTTTGCTGATAGTGAAACCTGTCGTCGCATCTAGTTTCCACACTCAGCAAAATGACGTCATCTCAAAAAGAAACCAGAACTTGAGTTTGGATTACCTCGCTGAATCCTTTTTTAAACAGGGACTCTCGTTTCTAATTGTCCCCACAAGTGTTTCCTCCAGAACCCATTTCAATGCGGAGAAACTCACTTACAACAATTTTCTCGCCGACGTGCAATGCTTGTAATTTCCGATGTGCAGATCTGCTTAAAGAAAAGATTCACAAACAAAAATCAGTAAATATAAAACAAAATAAAATGAAAAATAACAAAAACAAAATGCAGACGCCCGGGTCTTAGGACTTGTCACTGAATATTCTTCCCATCAATAAAAATACCAACCTAAACCTACACAGAGTCAAATCAACACCACCTCAACCTTTTCATATTCATAAACCTATATGTTTTGCGTTCGTGAAACAAAATTGAACCATTAAGTAAGTTGAGCTCTTGAAATGTTTTAATTCTCTTAATTCTGCCAGTTTATTTCAACACTTATTCAATGACTTTTATTCAACTGCTACTTGGTCACTCGACTTTTACCTGTTCAAATTGCCTAGGGTTCAACAAAGTCTAGATCCCCGTTTTCATGAAACTTGAACGGTGTACGATGATTTACTTACAGTAATTTAGAATCATCACTCAACCTAGCTCTACTACTGGCACTGCGTGACTTTTCTCACACTGGAAACCAGAATTTAGTACAGAACTTTAATGCCTCAGGCAATCGCGTTCAAGGGCTGCCCCCCCTTCTCTTCTTCTTTGTCCGTGTGTTCCTCCTTTATTAAATCTCCATCACAATGACGTGGCGCTCTGAAATAAAACTTACACTGTTAATTCCTCGTTTTCACTCTGCACCACTGCTCAGAGTGTTTTCTTTTCTTTTTAGTGTAGAGTAAACAATTAAGTCGAGGCCTTAAGCCCCAGATATCTCGCACGGGCATCATTTTCATAACCAAACCGCTCCGGACTCTGCTCCCCAGACCACACAAATGCCCTCTGGGCTTATTATTATAGCAAATTCTGTATTTGACTTTGTTGTGTGCAGCATTGAGCCTTTGTCAGTAAAGCATTCTTCATTGCAGCAGCTGGAGCATTGTGTGTCACTTCTTAGTAAATTAAATCAACATTTTGATTTTAGTGCATGGGTATGTATCAGTTTTTACTCCCTCAACAAGTGCATAAGTGTTCATGTGTGTGTTTCCCTTCATTCTAAGTCGGCGCATGCAGAAGTGTGTGTTCGTGTGTTGGTATATGTTTGTGTTCATCACCTTCCTGTTCTGTAGTTTAGGTAAACCAGCGGCCTGACGCATGGCCTAGGGTCCTCCCCTCCTCTTTGGGTCTGTTTATGTTGTCCTTACTTTGCTCCACGGCCTTCTGCAGCTCTGCTGTTCGGCTCTTCTCAGAGGTCAGCATCCTTCTGCTCACCGTCCCTTTTCCTCCGGGCTTAATGCGCGTCTCGTCACAGCTCTGTCAGCTGACGCAGCCTGGGAATTTCCCCCGTGTAGTGAAACGGGCTTTAGGTTTAGTGCTCTCCGTCTCTGCTGCATGAGATCACTCTTTTGCAGCACTGTTGACATCCTCAAGTTGTTGTTGTGAGTCCAGCTGCTGTGGCCTTCAGGGGTCAAAGGGTCAAAGATGGTCGCGGAGAGGGCAACGATGGTAGAGGGGAGGGTAGGAGTCCAGGTCAGCTTCGGCTCTCAGAAAAAACAAAAACAAAACAAAACAGGCGAACAGGAAAATGATGTTGTGTTGGCTGTGCTGTGTTGGCTGTGTTATCCCGAGAGGGGAGAAACAACGAGATCTCGTCTCCCCCCTTTTTTGTTTTTGTTTTTTTTTTTTTTTTTTTTTCACCATATAATCAACTCATAACCCCTCAAGTTGACAGGACAACACAGGTACGTGTTAAAATTCTTAAGATCCTGTTTAGAAACCTAAAAAGGAATTTCCTATCATTCAGTAGTCATTTGTCTTAAACAATCAACAAAAACATGTCCCAAGTCGACCCTTTTAACCACTAAATTTGTCGTGTCCTCACTTAATCCTCAGACCAGTGTCTTTGTCTTTTGACGTTACGTTGTTGTCCTGCAACCCAAAGCGTTTAATTGTCAGTAATGTATAAACTATATCATTTAAAAACAGGTGTATGTTAAGTGTCGCTACTTTAACCTTGCATGTACGTGCACATGTATGTAAGCTGTTTCTTCATTGCATGTATGGGTGCGTCTGTATATGGGTTACTTTAACTTTTTCTCAAACGAGGCATGTCTCTAACACGCACATGTGTCTGTTCCTCACCCTTCTCATATCTTTCTCTGGTTGTGTGTGGTTTTATTTGTTTCAGTGATTTACCAGGAACATCTTTTCCTTTTCTCCATGTCTTCCGCCAGAGGTTAACACTGGTGAGATTCAGGGACACAGCACCCAGAGCAGTTCAGCGAGAAAAACCCGCCTCAAACTACATTCTCTCTTTTTTGTTTTACCGGGAGGGGTGAGGACAACTCTGGTGTCCAGCCGTGAATTTTAGCCAAAGCTTGGCCTGTCTTCTGCTGCCGTACTCAGGCTTCCAGGTTAAGAAAAAACACCTGTATGAAGACACTAAACATACATTTAGTATTTGTATAAACATAACTGCCTAAATCATTGAACTCTTGAGGAGGGTGTATTTCAGAATCAGAATCAAAATCAAAAACTTTATTGTCATTGTCATGAGACCGACGACATTAAGAATGGTCCCCGATCATTGCATCATCCCTAGTAATATCAAATATAAAAAACAATAAAATTCAATCAATAAAATAGATAGAATACTTAAAATACTAAGTATTCCCACCGTCATGCTTCAGACCGTGCATAGATTAACACAAGAGTGGCATGGTGGACATTTTTGTAGTATTCAGATGTGTTATTGCAGTTGGATAACAGCTGTGTTTGAGTCTATTAGTCCTTGCTCTGATTGCCCTGTACCGTCTGCCTTAGGGCAACAGTTCGAACAGGGAGTGGCCAGGATGTGAGGTGTCTTTTATGATGTTTTGGGCCTTTTTAAAACAGCGGGCGTTGTTTGACTCTTTACTAACTTTAAAACCCCACCATAACAATTTCTCACTGACAAACTTCTATGCATCCATTTAAACATGCGAAGCCAGCACAAAATCACACACATACCCCTACAGCAAAGCTTTAACATAACCACAATGCAACTCCTCCCTTAAACGGGAGAAATCACCCTGAATCAACCAACTCTGTATAAAACGTCAAACAAAGATAAACCACAAACATTTCTACACTTCTGTGTCTTCCACGCAGCACAATAGGCAGAAAAACACCGATTACTCACAGTCTACAACAAAAGAAAAACCTGCTCTTTTCACAACTCTCACAGCTAAAGTCAAAACTCTTACCCAGTGCCTCTGAAATAACAAAAAAATCACCAAATACTCGATTACTCTTTTCACTCGCTCCCTCTCACTCCCTTCTTCCTCATACAGCATACACGCTCGCTCCCGCGGACCCGCTCGGCCCCGCGGGCTCACTCGGCCCCCACCTTTTTCCTCTCACAGAGACAGAGAGAGAGACCCTTTTCCTTTTTTTTTTACTTCGGTCTATCTGCACAGAGTTTACCTCATCTCTTTCCTTCTATGGGCATGCACACTTCCTGTCTCACACACACAGCCCCTCTCTCAGAGAGAGAGCAGAAAAGAGTTTTTCCTTTTTTCAACACTCAGGAGAAATTCAACAGACAGTTTATACCACTATTTTACACTTTATTTACACACACCGGTAATTTATGTTCTATTTACACACGGGCCCGCATAGACATATGCCAGAAGAGGTTACCCCTAACTTTTTGACTAATTTAAAAGCACCTATAGCCCAGGCCTAGCCTTGCTGATCAATACACACCTCGGGAACGCCCTCCCGATAGCACTCGAATTCCTAAGGAAACACCATATGCCAGAACAACTTTATCTCACTTCTCTATTTCTCTGCTGGTGTTGCTAAATTTTTGACTAATTTAAAAGCATCTTTCAGCTGTTTTCCTCAATGACTCTTTCTGCTTTTTTGCTTCTTTAGGCTGGTGTGTGGAGTTGATGACTGTCTCAACACATGTTAATTGTTCTCCCAATGTGCTAAGCATAACACCGGGACCCCAACCATCATCATTAGTTTCTCGATCTAATTCTCCATCCATTTTACTGTCAATGGAGGAGTGTTCTTTTATTGCTTTTAAAGGAGAATTTGGGCCAGCTGGGTTTCTGCCTCTGTTAGGCACTAATCAGCTGGGGCGCTGCTTTAAAGGTGAGTCAGCACTGAAATATCCCTTCAGGTGTTACCAAGCTTCTACCAAACCGGAGTCTGGCGGGTACCCTTGCCTAGAGCTTCCTGATAGGGGTGCTAGTTGGTTGTCACCTTGTTCACACGTCTCATTCACACTTCATACATTACCTGCAGTCACTCATTACCCTCCTTATGTATGTAATAAATGTGTAAAAAAATTCTATGTGTGGTGTATTATTTTAACCAAAAGAGGAACCTAGTTCCTTTAATTGTGTAATCTGTGAACAACGGAGAACCAAAATGTCCTGCCCAGTGTTCCACAGCAAGCATTCAGCGTGTATTTATGTGTGTCCAATATCAAACAGAACATCAAAACATTTAAAACACTAAAATCATCGGGGTTTTAAGAAGAGATCCGTTTTCTCCTATTGATCAAAGGGACCCCTCCTTTTGGACTCCAACCAGTACTTCTCTTTTTTAAGTTTTAGAGGATCTTTTCTAATAAAGTCCTCTGGGCCTTCCTAACCCTTCTGTAGTTTAGAGAATATTACTAAAAAATATTCTCAAGGCCTTTAACCTTTTAATTTGTTTAGAAAGGCGTTACTAATAAACCCTTTCAAGGTCCCAGACCTGCTGAGGTATTTATCCGACACCGGAGAGCGACCCGTCGGCCGCAACCGTGGTCAGACCTCAGTTCACTCTTATCTTTATTCACTTATTCACTTATTTCTTATTCACTTATCTCTTATTCACTTGTCTGATTCTCAGCAAGCCTTAAGTAAGCCAGACAATTTTGGTTATGAATTACTAGGAGTTTGGACACTAAGTATTTTTATAATGTTCAATATAGCAGAAATAAAAGGTCTGCTTACCTTGTTTTTGTGTGTACACAGCTTTTGTCCAAACTCCGTTCACTCAGACCACGGCCGATTTCCTCCCCTGCGTTCCAGTTGACCTGGAGCGCATCCTGTTCGTGACGCCAATTGAAGGATATAAAAAAACAACAACAGCAATAGAATAATATTAAACACAAAGTGAACCCGTCTTCCTTCATTAAATAGGTTCTTTTAGATGTTAAGGAGGAATTGACTTAACCAGGCTGGCGGAGAATGAAGACAACCGGACACCTGCTGCAGATGGGGAATCAGTGAACTTTTATTGAGACAGAGACAAACTCTCAACGCAGCTCACATCAAGAGATTCCAAAGATTTGCTGTGAGGATGGGTATATATTCTCTAAAACTTACAGGAGGGGGTTGTGAGGAAAGTGCTGCATTAGCAGAAAAACAACTCCATAAAAGGAAAGCGGCCTTGGGTGTTCTAGTCTCTTCGCTTGCAGATATCTTTCGCCTGCAGGATGAGGCGATCGCTTCTTATCGCTCTCAAGGCCAAAGTCGTGAGCACATTTTTATTACACAGTTGCACAGTAACTTTAAAGCTGAACAATATTTAAAGCTGAATAATGTTTGATCAGATTATATTTTCTTCAAATGCCAAGACAAACAGCAGAGTGTCACAGATGGATTATCTCCTGGGTGGGCCCACATTTATTAGTTGTGCGGCGTTCATGCTGTCCTGCATTTAAAGCTTCACTAATCAATATCTTTTCACATTAACAGTGGATCAAATAACTCTGCACTGATGGGCAAAAAATAAGGGATGGAATTTAGGTTACCAGCAAATCTTCAAATGTATTACAATGTACAGTACTTTGAAACAATCAGCACAAATTCATCAGTGTGTTTTTATGAAAGAATGAGAATAAAAAAGCACAACTAAAATGTAACTAGTTGCTGGTAATAAAATGCGCTTGATTAATTGATCATCGGCACGTGTGAGCACCTCTATTAAAGCAGAGGTTTGGGCACTTTGC
This sequence comes from Aulonocara stuartgranti, assembly GCF_965226115.1. Taxonomy (NCBI): domain Eukaryota; kingdom Metazoa; phylum Chordata; class Actinopteri; order Cichliformes; family Cichlidae; genus Aulonocara; species Aulonocara stuartgranti. Next base: position 20,488,854 of record NC_138947.1, read on the forward strand.
TGGTTTTGATCATTCATTTGTGTCATCTCAGACTATATCCGATTGTTCAGTCTGACGTCACTAGCCGTGTCTGGGTCTAAACTCCGCTGCAGGTCCATATATCAAACGATCACTATGGCATTACTGAGAGTTGAAAAACTGTCTGAAGTCTTTCATCTTTAATAAAATGATCAGCGTTCTGCTCTACCAGGTGTAACAACTGAGTTTAACATCCAGGCATCCATGAAAACGGAATTTATGACATTTAACGGAGTTAGAAGTTAGCAGGGAGTTAGCTCGCTAGCTTCTATCTAAATACAATATCCGGTTGTTCAGTGATGACGCGACGAATCCTACTTCCGGGTCTAAAGTAGTCTGCGTTTAATATGGCTTTTGTGTTGTTAACATGTTTAATGTTATGTATTTTCTTCTATTTGATCTCAAAAAGCTCCTAAAACAGTCAGCGACCACTGTCGACCTCCCTCGGCTTTTATTACCGCTAATCATTTATTTAAGCTCAGTTTTTAAAACCTTACGATGTAACTACAGCCCAGCCCATGCAGCAGTATATGAATGACTAACCTCGTATTGTGGATGGATTATCTCAGTTGTTCTCCTGGCTGAAGTTTGGTCCTTTTACAGCATCCTGCCATGCGATTACATTTGTTCCTGACCACCGAGAACACTCACATTAACTTTTATCGAGTGGAAAAAAAGTTAGCTTGTTTATATTATGCTAACATAGCTGTGTCGCTAGCGGTCACGTAGCACATCATTATATACCAGCTAGCCCAACTTCAGTAACCCTACAAACGTCACTGCTGTTTAGTTTTCTGTCTTCATTTATGCTGGAAGTGATAGCAGAGCTGTACGTTTTAATTTGTTTCCAAAACCCCGCAGTCAGGACATGCTATATTGTATTTAGATAGAAGCTAGCGAGCTAACTCCCTGCTAACTTCTAACTCCGTTAAATGTCATAAATTCCGTTTTCATGGATGCCTGGATGTTAAACTCAATTGTTACACCTGGTAGAGGAGAAGGCTGATCATTTTATTAAAGATGAAATGGGCTGGGCTGTAGTTACATCCTAAGGTTTCAAAAACTGAGCTTAAATAAATGATTAGCGGTAATAAAAGCCGAGGGAGGTCAACAGTGATCACTGACTGTTTTAGGAGCTTTTTGAGATTAAATAGAAGAAAATACATAACATTAAACATGTTAACAACACAAAAGCCATATTAAACGCAGACTACTTTAGGCCCGGAAGTAGGATTCGTCGCGTCATCACTGAACAACCGGATAGGCCTCAGTTTCCAGGTTAAATGCTGAAGTTCATGACAGATCAATTAGAAAAATGCTGAATATGTACGGCTTGTTTGGAAGGGTTGTCATTAAGTTTCAACGTTTCTCTTACAATGTCTTTTGGCTAAACTAAACTAAAGTAAAGATGGGTGGACATAATGTATTGTACTACATTTGGCCCCAGCCAAACACAGCATATCAGCACAAGTATCTCATACCAAATGTCAAGCAAAGTGTTGGATGGGTGAGGATTTTTGCTTGTTCTACAGCCATGGGACCTAGGCACCTTGCAGTCTTTGAGTCGACCATGAACTCCTCTGTGTACCAAAATATTCTAGTGTTAAATGTTAGGACATCTGTCTGACAGCTCAAGATTTGCCAAAATTCGTTATTGCAAGAGGGCAATGTTACAATGTCCCAGTCGAGAAAGCTGTGTATATATAAAGGCCTGCAAAACTCAAATAACTGCAGCAACTTCGTAAAGAATGAGCCGAAATTCCTCTACGATGATGAGAGAGACTGATAAAAATTATTATTTCAAGTTATTGCTGCTGTATGTCTCTGCTATACGTGGATCTATACTGAATCACGGCATTAGTTTAGTTCTTTTCCAAATAAATGACATTGTGTAATGTGTCAGCTGTTATGCTTAGTCTGAGCTTGTATTTAAATAGTTTTAGAACCTTTGTAAGGACCAGATGACTTTTATGGTCCTGATACCAAAAACCTTATAATTGAAGGAGAGTGTGCTTGCTTTTTCACATGACTGTATATAAAAGGCAGGCTCATGTTGACACCTTCATCTTAGCAACCCTGGATCTTGTCTAGCCTATGCAATTATAAGGATGTATACCTCCTCTGTGGCTTAGCAAGCTAATACAATCTAATCACCATAAAGTTTTTTTTCACAGCTTATATGGAGAGGAAGAATGATTGGAGTGAGTGAGTACTGTATCAACATAGACTCAATAAATATCAGTTCTGAAGGCGATTAGATGAGGAGGCAGAAAGACAGAAAGAAAAAGTTGGTTTTGCATCTGCTCATGCGGAGTTTTAATAGTTTGACTTCCTTCTCAGAGGTCACAGACTTCTGCATCTGAGCTGATCAAGGGCAGATGGTGAAGAATTGATGGTCTTAGTAGTGACACTATACGTCGACAACAGAAATGTTTTATAGCTCAGCAGTCCTCAAGGATGAAAATATTTCATGCCAGGACTGTAGGACTACTGTGGCTAATGGCCGAGGTCTGCAGCTGTCCTTACATCAAGAAGAACAGGAATACACGTCAATACAGAGCATTTAACGTCCATAAATACATTTGTTGATATCATATAAAGCGCCTTGAGGCAACTGTTGTTGTGATTTGGCACTATATAAATAAAATTGAATTGAATTGAATTATGGAGGTCCAGGTAGTGTCTAAAAATAAGATATCTAACATGGCCTGAGCTTATGAATGACAGCTTGTGAACAGTATTTGTTCTATGAATTGGTAACCCCCTTTTTCATTTGGTCATTTCAGTTTTTCCATTAGTGCATGCTCTGCTTATTCTGTCCACACTGATGGTCACTATTTCCCCAACATTTAAGGTCCTGAAACACACAATAGAATTTTTTTAACTGTATTGATCTGTTTAAAAATGTAACGTAAAGAATAGTTAATGGCTCATTTGGTGAAAAGTACAAGAAACAAGTTCATTTGACTTGCAGCTTTGTTCGTTTCTGAATTCTTCACAATTTTGCTTGCTCCTTGTAATTCTTTTTACAAGAAACTCTGTGTAATTAGTTGAAAGCTATGGAAGCCCGTTTCCGCCACTAAAAAAAAAAAAAAAGATCCATAACTCGAAATTTCGAGTTATCTTTCTCGAAATTTCGACTTATTTTCTCGAAATTTCGAGTTATTTTCTCAAAATTCGGACTTATTAACTCGAAATTTCGAGTTATTAACTCGAAATTTTGAGAAAATAACTCGAAATTTCGAGTTAGCGCTGCCAATAAGAAATCTACGTGGCTGATGTCATTTCCTTGTTACCCGGAAGGATATGGCGCAAAGGGGTGCGCACTCAAAACTGGATCGTGTCGTGAGCTGCTGTATTAACAACAAATGGCGCCAGGTTCTTCAGTTTTGAATGCCTTCCTACAAATGATAACTGGATAAAAGGTATATAAAAACAGTGTGACAGCGATTGTTACATACAAAGTTGAATAGAATGCAACGTCAGGGTTAACCAAAGGTACCTATAAGGTTTCTGTTACACGCTAATGACACCTGTTACGTCTGATGAAACAGACGTTTTGCTGAAAGCATGCGTAATAAGTATACAGCACTGTATAAAACAAAATCACAAATCACCCAAAACAGGGAATATGACTGACAACTATATAAATAAGGAACAAAACCAATAAAACTGTAACCAGACAACTGAGAAAATGTGGGATTGACTGTATTGTGATGCTGATTGTAGTTACAGTGCAAATGGACACTTAAAAATGCAGTTCCCACTTCTCCACCATAGTCAGAGCTCATAATGTAGGTAGGCACAGATACTTTGACGATAATATGGTGGCTTTATTTTAATTTTGTAATTTTAATTTACATCCTTCCTTACAGCATGGGAGACTTGACTGAATTCTTGAAACAAAGAGAAGTCTCTGAGGAAATTATACAGACCTTGGAGAATGAGAAGGTACTTAATTCCAACAAGATACTGGTTGAAATGCAACTTTTCCTCATTGTTCTTAAGTTAAAAATAGAATTGTATTTTCAAGGCTGGTTGTTTCAATAAATTAAATTATTTTTCCATCTTTAGATTGATGCCAGTGTCATAAGTCTAATGACAGATGAGGAGCTGAAGACTTATTTGCCATCATACGGTGATCGTCTAGCAGTATTTGGATTTTGCAGACGGAGGGGCAGCAGCCGCAAGTCAGCGCTTTTTGAACAGCTGAAATCCAAACTGTCCAAAAGAAAATTATCTGAAGAGGATGGCAGTAGCACACGGCAAGAAGAACATTCCCAAACAACCCATAAAAGAAATGCTCTGAAGAGAAATAGAAAAATAGAAATAGGATGGATGCATTATGATGAAGACACTGAGGTTTTCAAGCAGGTTAGAGCTAGACGACGAGGAGGAACAAGAAAAATAGACATCTGCAAGGATGCCAAGAAAAGGGACATAGGTTGCAACAGGCCTGTTCTTTCCAGATGGAGGAAACATTCAGGGGCCCTTAACAGATTTTGACTGTGATCTGAAGGATTATCAAGAGATGATAGTCGATGATGCATTGACAGTAGGAGAACTTTATCATGTCACAAAACTTAATATCCTCAGGTTCTACCTCACCACAAAGAAAAAACAAAATGACAGCCTTCAGAGCTCCAACCCAGGTTTGCATCCATCTTCAGAAATTGAAGCGAGTCCTCAAAACCAAACCTCTTCTTTTACTGTCACTACAGTCCAAACATCTGCTCCATTTGAAACAATCAGCCATGATGTGACATACATTGAAGACACTCCAAACGATAACCTTCCACAATCTTCCACGCAGTCTCTAAGCGCTAACACTTCTCACAGCAGTGACATTATTTTTGTTGGCCCCTTTTCTGACAGTGAGCCAATAAATTTGGATGACACCCTGATTTTTTCTCCACAACCTGGTCCATCCAGTGAGAGAGTGAGGAGAGTAGTGGTGGTCCACAGAGGGCAGGTAATGTCAGAGCTCATTTCACATTTTAGTGATAAGGACCTTGAAGATGTCGACATCAAAATCCAGGTCTTACTGCCTGATGGAACACCTGAAATGGCCCATGACGATGGGGGAGTTGTGAGAGACTGTCTTTCAGAATTCTGGAAAGAATTCTATGACCAGTGCACCACTGGAAACGTTTACAAAGTGCCCTTCTTAAGGCATGATCTTGGGCAACCGGAGTGGGAGAGTGTGGGCAGAATCATTGCATTTGGATGGGTTAGAGAGAAATATCTGCCTGTGAAAATTGCACCTGCCATTCTGGAACAAGCTGCCTTTGGATATGTAAAGAGTGATATTGTGGAGAATTTCCTTAAGTTCATGCCTGACTCTGAGCGTACAGTGTTAGAGGCGTGGCGATCAGACTTTAGCACCGTGGACCAAGAAGAACTTATAGACATACTTGATAACCACAGCTGCAGAAAGATACCAACAGCCTGCAATGCCACTGAAGTCCTATTGGAGCTTGCACACAAAACACTTGTCCAAGAGCCTGCCTATGTTATTGAACAGTGGGCAAGAACACTCAGCACTGCATGGGAAAGCCTTTGTGATCTATCTTCAGTATGAAACCCTCCAACCAACTGTGAGAAAAGTTCTCAAGTGTCTCACTTTCCCTGAAACAATGACGGCTCACCAGAAGCTGATTCAGAAATATCTAACTACATATGTGAAGAATGCTGAGAAGGAACATTTGTGTTTGTTCCTCAGGTTTTGCACAGGTTCAGATTTACATCTGGGAAAGAACATCATCATTGGGTTTAACGAACTGAAAGGTTTCCAGAGACGACCTGTGGCACACACATGTGGGTGTGTACTGGAGCTGTCGATAAATTATGACAGCTATCCTGACTTCAGATCGGAGATGAACAGTGTGTTGGAATCAAATGTGTGGGTTATGGACATTATCTAAAGGTTTGATTCACGGACAATGGCTTAAAAGCCATTGTTGTTTTACAACAGATTATATTTGAGTTGTGAACTAAGACTAAAGTGTTCCCATGTGAATGTCACAGCAAAGGTTTCAGGTGTTTAAAAACTGAGTTCCAAGAAAAAGTATTTGGTGAAATACCACTGTAATGCAATTTGAGGTACTTCTTTGTGTTTCTGTGTTTTCCTATTACAACTGAGGCAATATTTTTCTAAACACTTGTGAAATGCATTTCTGCAGAGGTCTCAGAGTGGCAGTCTGGAGACCATTTATAAGCATTCCCATTTCCTCAGTCAGCATGTGTGCATGTGAACAATGAAAGCAGTTTTTCCACCTTTTATTCATTTTTTCTATTATTTGAATCCAAAATCAACTTTAAAAAATGCATTAGGTTAATTTTAATTTGTCAAATTTTATTAATGTAATGTCAAAAGATGACATGTATTGTAGTGGTTCACCAGAAAATTAGAGATTGAGACCCCTGCAATATGTAGTGTATAGTACATGTAGGAGATATATGCAATATCTCCTACATGTTTTATCATCGTGCACACATTTTACAGTTTACAAGTCAGGTTTTACTTTATCATTGTATTTTATTACAGTTATGTTTGTACAGTTCTGTTTAGCCATCTGGGTTATGGTGACTTTTGCTAAATTGAATGGCCATAAGGCACACCTATATGCTTTTATTTTGGATTTCTGTGAAATCAGCAATTGCTTAGCTGAAGGTTGATTTTTGGTTGGCTTTTCCTGATTTTTGTAATGGAAAAAAACCCCTGTGTATCATAGCCCCCTTTTTCAAAACTACATAGCCGATGGGGTAGTTATTTAAAAGATATTTTCCTATATTTCTGTTTTCATGTTTGAGCCTAATGTATTTGCTTCATAGTGGTTTTAGACCACACGTTCTTATTCTTTAATTGTAGGATATTGTTATCAGATCTTGCCATATTATCCTCAATCTCTTTTTATTGTCCCATTCTTTTTGTATTTTTAATAATAATTGAACTTTTGCAAAACATATTGCATATTTTTGTTGAGTGTATTATCGTACTTTTTCCAAGTCTTGTGCTTGCAATTAGCTTTTTATAAGAATACTTTAAGGTTTTTTGTGTTACTGTAAATACAGTACAGTTATTTTGTTTTAAGACAAGATGATGGCAAAAGATCTGTGTTTTATAATAAAGTGTTCAATGAGACAAATTACATCTTTAATTTTGGTAATTTCTGGTTTTTTATTATTCTGAGGCGCAATCCGAAAAAAAAAAAGGTCCATAAATCTCACTCAGTTAGGTTATCCATATGCTAAAAAATATATAATTATACTGCCCATAATCAGGAAAACAGTCAGTATATATAAAAAGTCTCAGCAGTGAAAAAAATGACAGTGAAAATTTTTTTTACTGCTACATAACCAGATATTTCAAAACATCAATAATTACTCAAATAAAAAGAAAGATGAAAAAGCATATTTACAAAAAGTTGAAATCATAATTCCAAGGTGACATGCGCTGCATATCCTCCAAATAGCAGGTCTAACAGACATTATGTTTACATATGTTTTAATAATAAGGCTTTTAAAACAAAAAATTGGTTTGTTAATTGAAATAAACCATCCAAAAAAAAAACAACCCTCCAAAAATTAAATACAATTTTTATAGCCTTTTTCAATTGGCCCTGTTCGTGAAATACATTTTCAGGCCCTCAAAACCCATGTATGTGTGCCCCAAAAACGACAACCATCCAAAAATTAATAACTCATAAAAGTTTACAATTTAAATATGAAAATACAGAATTAAAAATGCATAACGATGTCTAACCTTTAAGGCAAAAGCTCCAACTCAGTAAGCATCAACTGCCTTAGCTTTACATACAGATCCACTGTATGAAACACATCATCTGAGAAGTCCAGGTTATGTTCTGACATGAGTTCTACACAGAGATGAAAGACATCCTCTTCACATGGAAAGTCTTTGAACACGCATTCTTCAAGGCAGGCTTCAACTTTGTCCATATTGACATGTTTGAGATAGTCCCTCGCGCCATAAATGTCTGGGAGGGCATACATAAAAGATGGTCGGCCATGAGGACTTCGGGAGTTGTGGACTGGGTGCATTCTGTGGTCATTCCAGGCCAAAGCAACTTCATTTAATTCTTCCTAGATGAAAACAAAATGAACAAAAGAAACATTTTCAGGCATACAATATGAAAATGTTAATGTACAAAAGCACAACTAACTTCTACATTGATTTTCTTAGCTTACACACCATTAATTTAGCTTTGAGCTACATTAATGATATATATCCGTATATATACACACACATACCTATACACACATACCTATACACACACACACACACACACATCATGAACAGACAGATACTTATTTACTTAGTTTTGACCCACCAAAAATGCTAACCGAGTACAGAGAGAGGCCTAAACACATAAATAATCAATGTGTTATAATGTATAATTGTGTTCCTTGATATATATGTGGAATTTTTTTTTTAACAAAACAGTTTAAAAAAAAAAAAAGCACCACTTTTCACGTGTACTTTAATATATCTGATGTTTCTATAATATACAAAGGCCGTGTGAGTTGTTACAAATTAAACAGTTACAATACATGTCGTTTACACAATCACCTATGTAAACTCACCTGTATAATGTGAAGAAAACAGAACTGGACCAATGATTTGTCCAAGAAAGAGTCTGAGAAGTGGCCATCCTCTCTTAGTTTGTCAAATAGTTCAATCCAGTACTGGATACACTGGCTTCGTAAGATTAGCCACCATCTTTCAATGCGTTGATTTCCTGTACTTGCTCCAAATATGACGTGCTCTCTTTCTGGTTCATTGTCTGTAAAGTGCAAAAATCGTTGCATGTGAGCCACATGGACGTTTTCTGTTCCTAGATCTAATCTCACTCGATCAGGGCAACCACCTTGTTGAATCACGGCATCCATGAAGTAGCCAGCAATTACTCTCGGGTCATTATTTGTCTTGTAAGCGTCTAGCCATATTATACTCCTTGAAAATCCGTCAATGCATCCACTGATTGCAATCCCAAATGGCTTCAGTTTATCGTAGCCGTCGATATGCCACACATAGTTGGGGCCTCTGCTATGATACACTCGCCTCCGCAGTCGTCTACGTGACCTCAAATCCACACCTTCTCCATCGAATAAACGGAGCAGAAGACGAACGGTTTCTCTGTCAGTAACAATGCCATTCATCCAACACTTCTGGTGCATCCAACGATACCCATGACACTGTCCTGAGGTTGCCAATTGTGCTTGTATAAAAGCTGCCACCTCTCCCACCTCTGTTTTGTTCTTTCTGCGCCAAAGTCGGTTGTTGTGTAAAATCCTTTCAAGTGTACGGAGGCTGATAGTAATGCCATGTGATTCAGCTAATAACGCAAGAATCTCCTCATTTGTGAAGCCACGCTTAAAATACTCAGCAATTTGTGAATTCATGATCCGTATCTATAATTAGCATTTCTGTAGCATTTGTAGCTGAGGGCTTCAGCTTCCGGGTAACACGGAAATGACGTCATTCACATAGATTACTGATTGGCAGAGCTAACTCGAAATTATGAGAAAATAACTCAAAATTTCGAGTTATTTTTCTCATAATTTCGAGTTATTAAGTCGAAATTTCGAGTTGCTAAGTCGAAATTTCGAGTTGCTAAGTTGAAATTTCGAGAAAATAAGTCGAAATTTCGAGAAAGAGAACTCGAAATTTCGAGTTAAGTATCCTTTTTTTTTTTTTTAGTGGCGGAAACGGGCTTCCATAGAAAGCAGCTCTAGTGTATGAATACAAAGTAGGAGAAGACAGATGGAGCTAAACTAGTTTCCGTGGCTAAAGGTTAGAAAGAGAAACCTGGAGAAATTAGCTTTTCTCCTGACAGCAGTGACATGCCCCTTTCCCTCATTTCCTTACCAGTTCTGCTGCTTGCGCTCCATCACGTTGTCACGCTCGGCCCTCATCTCTTGGCCTCGGCCCCCTTGGCCCTCCACTGAACCGAGCGGCAGGCTCATTACAGTGGCAGGGCCTCAGAGGATGGAGAGTTGATGTTTAGCAGCTGAATCACCTCCCACCGCCTGCCGTTGGTTTCAGTCTGTCGAGGCGGAGAACATCATTCATCAAGAGCCGTCAGGCCGTCAGTCACAGCGGCCGCCGGGAGCAGGAGGCCACGGTCATTAAGCTTCCTGCGGGCTCTGCAGCTCCACATGGTGCTGAGCGCTGCTGAAAACTGGGTCTGAGGGTAAAAAGCTGATTATTGAGAGAAATCTGACAAATAGCAGAGCGGAACTGTACAAGCATAAATATACAGAGTTTACCATCAAAACACTCCACATTGTACTGATTCATTCTCACCGGGTGTTCTTTCTGAGGTAAGTATTCACAGCTTTTACCTAAATACAATAAAAATACACATATCGAATAAAAGACCTGTATTTAAAGTTTCACTTGTATAACACATTTCAAGATAAAAAAAACTTAAAAGCGGTCACCTCCTGTACAGATGTTGTTGTTACTCATGCGTAAGCATAGACAAGGTTATTTTTGCAGATTTTAACAGCTCTGTTAAGGAGGATCTATTATTTTCCTGATTAACTGATGTTTTTGTAAAACACGAGAAATTTGTGTTACAATTATAAAGACACCTTGACAACATTTGTTACAAGCCAAAAAAATAAGGAAAAATAATAATTCCTTGCGTTTCAAATGCTGGAACCATCAAATACAGGATACAATTCACTTTAATAGAGCACAGCATGTTACATTATCAGAGGAAATGCATTTCTGATTTTCCCCTGGATATAGTGCAAACTTTAAGCCTGCAGCTCTCCAAGCTTAAAGACGGTGCAGCAGTGTGGCCAAAATCATGCTTTTTCCTACCATGACGGACACATACTCTTCTGGCTAGAGTACCTTCTTCTGTGGTGTTTTGGCTTTCACAGTGAATAAGAATAACCTGACGCGTGATTTTGTAAGAAATGTTTAAAAAAAGATTGTGCGAGAATATATCAGGAGCTGATTGATTGGCTGGTGTGAGACTTTTAAAAACAGCCATCGGTCTGATATTTCAGCCTGGCCTCATGTTGACAGCAGCGGGATGGCCTGCAGAGGAGAGAGAGATGACTCAGGGTAGGAACACTGACTGGAAAAGACCTTAATATAGAATCTACTGACTCTGTCACTTTTCTCCCATAAAAAGAAGAGAGGGCCTGCAGCTCTGTTTTTCTGCACGCTTCACTGTTTATTGGAGGGGCACTTCCCGCTCTTCAGATGTTACAGATGCTCAGGGTTTAGGCTGATGTCGAAGTCATAGTGCTGACAGTGCACAGCAATCAGATACAGTGTGTAACAAACTATTGAATACAAACAAGTGTGGCACTGTGGAGTGTGACTTTGAAAAGTTGTTTTTGATTCCTTTACCAAATTTTCTTTCTTGTGTTTCTGGTAGAGAGACTGATGAGCCAATGAAATAATCCCAACTAACTAATGCTGTGTAATGTTGGGTAACATTTGGTACTCAAACCCACATGAATGTGGGCTGCTTCTGAAAATGTGCTAAGGCAGAACTGTCTCCACACTGTCACTGTGTCAGTGGAAACCAGGTATCTGACTTCTTGTTGTCTTAATCCAACTTTTGACATTTCTTTCTCTTTCTGGTCTCTTCCACTGCACATGGCCTGAAGGTGCCACAGATGACAGGATTTATGTAACCCTAAAAACGGTGGAAATTTGTTTCCTTCAGCTTTTACCATTAATAAAAAATTCTGAAAGAAAGATTAACAATGAACTAAGTGCATATCTGCTTTACCAGAGAAGAGAGGTGAGGATATCTTTTCACTTTTAAATCATGGAATCATCTCAATAACTATTAAAGAATTTTCCTATTTTGTGAGTGCATCCACAAGTGCAGCTGCTTATCCATAGGAATGCACTGTGGGTCGATTGTACCACAGTGACTATCAGGCATTGTTTGAATCCAGTCTTCTGACACTCTCAACATTGTTTCAAATTTAAGTTGTTGTAAAAACTTTTTAGTGACAGAGTAAATTATTTTTACATTTTTGCATTTCCATTTCGCCCGTCTCAACAAATCACCAAAGTTATTTTTGAATGCAAAACTATCTCACATCCTATACCCGTCTTTCTGTTGGTGTGCAGTACAAACACCAGTTGATTGACAGCACTTTCAAAAATACCATTATTAACACAGGGTGGGAAGAAATAGCTTCAAAGAATCCTCTATTTGTGTGTGTGTGTGTGTGTGTGTGTGTGTGTGTGTGTGTGTGTGTGTGCGTGCGTGCGTGCGTGCGTGCGTGCGTGTGTGTGTGCTGTCTCTGTTCCAACACTGAAGAGTTAAATGGCCATCAACATCAAGTGTTTTACTCTGCCAGTTTTCTCTTTTTTTACTCATTCATCAGCCATAATTATTACTGTTGCTGGTCATAATTGTGTGTGTGTGCGCACATGTGCACATCTGTGTGTGTGTGTGTGTGTGTGTGTGTGAGCAAGAAAGAGAGTAGAAATTACATAGTTTGTGACTGTCACAAACTCGTCACTCACCTGCTGCAGTGAGATTCAGCCTTGTACTTACAGGGAAATACCACTCAATTGAAAATGTCACTTGGAGCCTGTAATTCATCTGCTACACACACACGGTCACACACACACACGTGTTCCTCACTTGTCCATCAGGTTGATGGTTCTCAGATTGCTGCCTGACATTTTGGACAGATGGAGGGTGGAGGATAACTGTCACTCACCTTCCTCCTAGTCGTCTTCCTCTTCTTAATTTAAACCATGTGTGCTGACTGAGAGGATGAGGATAACGGTTCACTGGCGCCTGATCTGGCACTAACCTAACTTTACCACTGCTCTCATATCTCCAAGTGTGGCAGATTTTAAAAGTAATTTAACAAAAACCAAGATTTTTAAAACTTTATGCTTTTATGATTATAACCTAGACACACTATGATAACTAAAGTATAGCTAGTGCTTCCTGTTGTTTTGAGCAATACTGTAAGTGCACTTAGTAACTTGTTACAATACCACTACATGTTATATAATGGTGGGTGGCTCTGGGTTCCTTAATTCCAGGTAAATGCTGAAGGACCCTGATCCTATCGTCAAGTCTCACATGCACTGCACTTATTTAACCTCTCTCCACTCACCTACAATATTGTTATGCTCTGCAAGCCACTTGGCAACCAATGTCACATCTGTGGTTACTGATGCCGACTCTGTTCTGTACAAGGTGTTTTTCCAGTCTTCTATTGTTCAGTTTCCATGACCCAGGGAAATTGTAGCCTCATTCTCATATTATCAGCTGTGACATCCAGTATGGTCTTTTACTGCTGCAGGAAGGCTGTTTCAAGGTTCAGTTGTGCTTTCAGGGTATCTTTGAATAAATAAATTCCAGTAGGTCAGTAGTTCCTGAAATACTCAGACCAGCTCATCAGCACCAGCAACCATGCCACCTATAAAGTCACTGAAATCACCTTTCTTCCCCCTGCTGTTTGAACTTCAGCAGGTTGCCTTGACCATGTCTGGATGCTCAAATATATGGAGCTGTTGTCATGTGACTGGCAGATTCGATATTTATGTTAATGAACAGAAAAAAAGAAAACAAAGAAATCTGGATGGATATCTAGATATTTATGTAGGTCACAGGAAGCGATAGCTGTGGTATTCATATCACTGTACATGTGTTGAACCCCACTAACTCCAACAAAGCTGCTGGTGGTCTCCTCCGTCCATCTGTGTGATCGGCATTCTCTGCCATTTGGCTGAAATCAAGTGCACATTTGTTCATATCTGTGTGAATATCATAAGCTCTATTCCCAGAGAATATTACCTCTGAGACTCCTCTCTAAAAACTTCCTTGGTCCTATGATGAGCCTAGCACAAAACTTCATGAAAGAAACTTTACAAATAAACAATGACCTTTCATGAGATAATAGGGAAGAGTGTTGGTGCTACTGATGATCATGTCTGACTGTGTGGTTGGGCGATTTCAATACAGGGAATGAGGCAAAGCAAACTTATTAAATATAATCTTATGTCTGTTATCTGTTTTTTCTGGTGATAAAAAAAGTCATAAAAGTCAAAACTGAATTCAATTTAATTCAAGTTTGTGATGCAGTTCAGTTCAATTTTATTTATCTATCCATTTATTTATTTATTTATTTATTTTGTTAGTCAAACAGTTGCTTCAAAGCATGTTATATTGTGAGGTAAAGATCCTACAATAATACAAAGAAAACAGAGAAAATCCCAACAATCAGATGATCTCTTATAAGCAAACCGAACAGCAACAGAACAACACCATGTCCAGGGAAATACTTGACTAGTCCACTGGTTAGAAGAACTGATCCGTCCTGTCTGACACCCGGGCTGACAGTTTGTCAGGCATCAGTCAGCACCAGTTGTGCACTTCATGAAGATCCTCTGTCGATTTAGGCTCCCTTTATCATACCGAAGGCATGTCTCAGTGTATAAATAAATGCAAGGTACATAACCATAATGTTTTTCCCTCCAAAGTGTGGAGCAAACAAAATGTTCTCACTGTCAGTATCACTGTCATACACTTGGTCTGTTCCCCTCAAGAACTGAAAGCTTGTAGGAGCTTGCATGAGGGTTACAAAGCATCTGGTAAAGCAATAAATGATCGTCAGCTATAGTTAACTGGTTGTTAATTTGCTATCATGTAAATTATTAGAACCTTTTTTTAACAATTCACATCTGTTTAGCATTACCGCATCAGTTTGATTTGATGTGTCTATCAAACCATATTAGGTTCTGGAGTTTGATTTTAGAGACCTTCACTTTTCTACCTTTGCCCTATTCAGTCTGGGGATTTAAACCATCACCTTTCCGACCCACTCCTCCTCCGCCTTCCTCTTACTCTGTACTTGACAGCTGTCTGAAGCTAAATCACCGCAGTCAAGGCCTACAGTGAAGCAGTGTGACGGAGAAGACGGTGTCGAATGTCCTGTCAAAACCACTCAGTCCACTCTTTCATCACAGCTCACTCGCTTTTTTCCTCTCTCCTCGGCAGGAGAGAACAAGGAAGAGTCTCGATAACGTGATTCTGAACTTTTTACAGGTTAAGAGGAAACTTGTTGAAATGAAATCTCTTATTAATTCTAGATCTTTATTTTAACTTTTTGGCCTTTTGTCTTTACCTTGTTGTGAAAATGATTTCAGATAATCCGATCACTTCTGTCTGAATAAACTTGTAGGCAATCATGTTTACATTGCATCTATCTGTCAGCTAATGACACACTGCAAGCTCACCACCGTGCTATTAAGCCTCTTTATCTTGCATCCAATTATACATGCGATCAGATTTTTCTTTGCACCACTGCACATTTACATATCCATTCACTCACACTCCACTGACTAATAACTTTCGGCTTAATTAAACCCGTTTGCATGTGGTGAAATCCCATCATGCAGCATAATGAAATGAGCCCAGTGTGATCGCAGGTTGTCAAGGTGTGTGTAGTACAACGGGTATATTTAGCAAAGCTGCCGCTGGGTAAAAACATATATCATCAGTGAATGTAACTGAGCCAAGGCCTGTTATGGCATATTATGGTAATTAACCAGAATAAAAGACACCTTGGTTTATTAAACCTTTTCCAACTTGCTTCCATAGATGACAATGTCATATTTGAGCCATAATCTGGGAAACTTTAACAACTGAAATACTGAAACTAAGTTAACGTGGGTAGAACATGGGCAGGTCCCTAACAATGGGAAGTTTTTGCAAATTTTGGAAAACCAAACCTTTTTAGAAAATCTGAGAAAACTTTTGTACTTTACTCCAGATATTTATATAACTTAAACCTAGAGAGGGCATTACATTTATATTTAGGGACTTATTATAATAAATGCATACATGTGCGGGCACTTACAGAAAATGAGGCGGTGCTCTAAAATAAGGTCAATTGTACTGAAGAGGCGTCAGAACCTTTACACAAATTAACTTGAATTCAATTCAGTTATGTTTATGTAGTACCTATTCACAACAACAGTCACCTCAGGATGATTTATATTGCTATGTAAAGACCCTGTAATAGAAGGAAAGCTCAAACAATCAAAAGATCCATAATAAACAAGCACTTGGCAACAGTGGGAAGGAAAGACTCCCTTTTAACAGGAAGAATTATTTTCTGTGTTGTTGATGCAATTAGCAGTAAAATGTCCCAAACAATAGTTAATCAGCAGTTTATTTAAATAGTCTCCTCCCTGTATTTGGGCCTTGAGAAAGGAACTCCCAGAAATATTAATGCAACAAGGTCAGTCACAAAAGGCTATGAGTTCCCACCTCTTACACACATTCTTGTTACTCTAAAGTATAGTAAGGTAAAGTATTAACCCCAATGTACACCTACTCCTGTCACAGACTAAACATTGTTTGAAAAACTGGATTTAACAATCTGTGTATTAAGTGTAGCACTGAAGTAAGAGAGTATGATGTCACTGGGTTGATTGGGTGGTTGGTTGCTGCTTATTAGAGAGAAGAATTAGAGAAGGAACTAATCACTCAATGGAAAACAACAAACTAAAACCAAAGTAGATCAGCATATAGATGAAGAATGTGTGAATGAGAACATGTCCCTATTGTTTTTGCATAGGTCCACATGATGTGATCAGCACTATTTAGATTAACAGTTACCCCCAGTTAAATAAACAAGATGATAGGTTGCTACATTGGCATTATGTCACAACCATAACTAAGTTTCCTATTGTGGCATGATCAGAAATCCTAATACTCATTAATATCTCTCTGGGGGAAAAAAACAAAAACAAACTTACCTTACATTCGCCTCCTGCTCCTCGTGTGCTGTAGTTTTCCACAATTATAATATAAAGTAATCCACCCACTAAGATAATAATATGAAATGGAAAGTAACATATAAAGACACCACACAAAAGCACAAATGGTGATAATGGTATTGGCAACTTATGTAGGTTATGTTGTAGTGTCGACAAAGATTCACCACGGACGTCTGAATCGCAGTTCCAGTCCATGAGAAAGGAATGCAGCTGGACTCCTGTCTTTGAGAAGACGGCATAAGTATTAATACAAACATGCTGTCAAAGGTGCTCTCCACATGTAGAACAGGAAATCAGTGGATTTAACTCCTTCCCCCACCATTATGTGCTGTCTGTGCTTTTGTCACACAACCTACTGTATTTTACACAGCTTCTGACACTGCCCTCCTGCTGGTATACTGAAATTGCACCTCAAGAGTTTTCAACTGTGCACAAAACCCAGCTCCAGGATATTTAAATTTTTCTTTTGAAAATCTCGACCATTATTGTGTGTAGATATGCGTAACAGGAACAGAGAGCTGAGGATTAGCATAAAAGGGGAAAGGCCACTTTGGATGCTTTTGTATTTGGCATTTTTTTCTATTTTCACAGGTCAGGTGTAAATGATTGTGCCTCTCAGAAAGCAGCAGCAGACTGACATGACTTACATGTCTATTTAAAGTTAATCTGAACAGAGTGACACTCTGCCATCTTCTGTGAAGTAACCTGAGTCAAAATATAAGTCACAAACAAGTGAATGGTAACTTCTTTAAAACAAAGTCAGTAATATTACACTGTCTTTCATTAAAAGTACTATAAAAATACTTATATGTGTCTGATCTCAGGTTTATGCCTTATTAGTCAAATAGCAACTATGGATATGAATCGTAAAGTGACTTGTTTAGATTACATAATTTCATTCAACATTTCAAACATGGGACAGTTAGATTGGAGGTTAGATTGTTGGCAACAGTTAGGTGTACCTGCAGCTGATGGTCTCCACATGTACTTGGCACGGTGAACTCATTGCCACTTCCAAAATACCCAACTCACAGAAAATCATCTAGTAAGTGTGGGTAGGTTTAAGCAGGGAAAATCTTTAAGCAAATGATCCAGAGAAGCACAACGTGGTTCTCCATTGAGACTACATTAACAGACCTGAGCCTGTCTACCGGCAGAGACCCTGTTCTGCCAGATGGAGGCAGTGTCCAAAGTATGAGGAACAAGCAGCCTGTATGCTACTCTTGACTGTGCTGTTGCTGGGCCATCAGCCAGCTGTGGAGAAGAGCGCAGTTATAACATAAAAGGACCTGAAATGAAACTGACTGTTAAAAGCAATAAAAGGTATCTGCTACAGCCACTGTCTGTGCTTTTCATGCTGTTCTGATCTTTGATGTTTTTTCATGCCTCTACTGTTGCTGGTGAAGAAGCATGTCACGCCCTTCCCCCTTCCAGCCCACTTGTTAACCAAATAGCATTCAACCTTTGCACAGATTTGGGTTTTGGAGTGCTGCATAGAGTATGTTTGCATAGGTTGAAAACCCCTGTCTCTAGGCTTTCCATAGGCAAATGCATACGCAAATGGACATAACCGCTGTACAATAAAACAAGCGTTACTGGGGGAGCTCCATCCAATAACCCAGGGGTCGGCAACCTGCGGCTCTGGAGCCGCATGCGGCTCTTTAGTCCTTATAGTGCGGCTCTGCGTGGTTTGGGAAAATAAATTAGAAGTATTTAGCTGAAGTGTTTTTTATTTATGTTAGTTCTTTTTTAACTTGTAGTTCTAAATTGGAAGATTATTGTGATATTGAAATATAAAAATGAAATTATATTCTATTATTTTTTCATCGTTCAAAATAAGCGTCACACTCACGGATGCCGGTATACCCGCCGAAACGCCGTGCATTTATCGAGACTTTCAACCTCAGGTAGGCCAGTTATGGATCTTCGGATCCACATTATGTCAGCAGCTATTCTCCACCATGAACTATGTTAAAAACAAACACCGCTCACGCCTCACAGATGACTGCTTACAGACCTGCGTAAAGATGAAAGTGACTTCATACAGCCCCGATTTGCAGACGCTGTGCGCAGAGGTTCAGGAGCAGAAGTCCCATTGTAAACATATCACAGCAGACCCGACGATGTTTCCATGAACATGCTTTTCAACATCTCTTTATTGACCACTTTTCACATACAGTTGCTGTTCGCATACAGCCGGCTGTAGCTTTTCAGCTCACAGACCGACTCATACCAACACAACAGCACAGATAGCACAGACGTTAAGGCGGCGAGGCGTGATTGCGGGTGCCGCTCAGGTGCATCCGCCTCCCCTGCAGCGGCGCGTCAGACCACGCCCCGCCACACACATTAACCAGGTAAAATACATATTTAGGCAGAACTTTGCAAATATCTATTTTTCTGTTTTTAGCAGCATAGTGCTTTTTTTCCAATTACTTTTTTAAAAGCCAGGCCAAGGCTCCAAAAGCCCAAAGGCGATATAAGGGTGGCGGCTCACAACAGTTTTTGTTTGCTACATGGATCATTTTAGTTCAGCTGGGTGTCTTTCCTTTTATTATATTTCTTTAAGAGTTCAAAATGTGTTAATTACATAAATAAAATTTAATTTTCTCTGTAGCTCTTCATGGATTTCATAAGAAACACACCTTAGTTGTTCACACAAAGCATAAAAGTAAAAAACAATATATACAGTGATATCTTCATTTTAGATGTCAAAAAGAATTTGCGGCTCCCAGTGTTTTCTTTTGCATGGAAACCGGGTCCAAATGGCTCTTTGGGTGTTAAAGGTTGCAGACCTCTGCACTAACCAAAGTTTAGCATAGTTTTGCAGCCATTGAGAAAATAACTCATTAGTTATGTAGTCAAGTTTTTTTTTTTCAAAATAAATTACAAAACTCTTAATTTTATATAAAATCTGCTAAAAATGTGCTGTTTCGTGTCTTTTTTTAAGCCTTATTTTAACAGTGGGAGGCGTGTCTGTGTCTTGAATCCAAACTGGGAGCTAAGATAAGATGGGGCCTGATTATTCATGACTTTGTATATGAAGAGAAGGATTTTAAATTCAAGAATTTAAATTCTAGAATTAGCAGGGGGCCAAGAAGCTATGTTCTCTTTTTGTAGTTCTTATTAGACCGCTCTCTGCAGCATTTTAAATCAACTAAAGGCATTTCTGGTAGTTTTTATGCCAACCTGATAATAATGAATTACAGTAGCTCAAGTAATAGATGTAGTAATAAATGGATGGACTTTCAGCATCACTCTGAGATAGGATTTTTCTAATTTTGACAATATCATGCAGATGAAAGAATGTGTGCTGTTAAAGGACATATGCTAGTCAAAACTGACTCCAAGATTACTCGCAGGGTTACTGGAGGCCAAGATGATGCCTTCAAGAGTAAAAGTAAGTCAATGTCATTTGTAAAACGTGAATACTTTTTTGGACAGTGGGATATTTTTTTTCTGAGAGATTTGAAGTTTAGACAGTAGGGATATTACTGAAAACTGAAGCGTGTGTACAAATTGAAGAACTTTGTAAAATATGTGCAAATGATATTTAAGATAATATAATAATCTTTACATTTTTGAGATTTAGGACATCTTGTTTTCGAGGAGATGTCTGAAGAAAACTTCAACTTGTTTGAAGGTTTTAAAATAAAGTTTGTGGTTTGTCCTTTGTCCATGATGGTTGAGATCATTAGCCGTCACACCTCTTCTGCTTTACTGCAACAGAAGTCTCTTCAAAAAGCAAGCCAGCACTGCTTGTCATTCTCTAAAGCTGGGCTGGTTTGGAAGACTGAAATATTTTAGGGGGATTTGGCACCAACCTCCTTCAATCCAATCAACTATGACTAATGTTAACACAGGTGTAAGAAGGATTTACCTGCTCAGCCACGTTCCATCCGTCATTTAGAAACTCAACATGTTGCTGTGATATTTTATCCACCAACTGAAGACACAGCACGGGAACATCAACAGTGGAGCTGCATGCCTATTTCCAAGCTTTTAGCCTCTCTGTTTGAGCCACTCATACAATTTTTTTTGTTGTTGTTCTCTGTGAGCATTATATCTGATTTGTGCAGTGAAGTTTTGACTTTTTTTTTGTAACTCAAATTAGGTTCCTCTTTTTGGTTGTTTCCTGATAGAGGGCTTGAAGAAGCATGACCGATTGACTTGAATGTGCAGCCATCGTGTCGCCTTAGTGCATGCGAGTCTGCACAGGCAAATCAGCACGAATAAACTGAGACCTGAAGCAGTGGCTCACTGCTACATGAGCTTCAGAGAACTTAAGCTAAATTGCAAACACAAGAATGTCAAGCTGATCACAAATTCTGCTTGTGATTGCTTAAAAAAGGGGAAAAAATGCTGCTTTGTTTCAGGCTGGAATACATGCAGACTGAACTGACCGTACGCTTCAGTCTGCACTCTGATATATGAGACCAGATGTCTTAATGTGCCCTTGTTTTCCGCAGGAAAATACTACACTACATTCAGATTTTTAAACTTCCACAGTGCTCAGTCTTCTCCTTCTGTTGTTACCACAGACAGGTTTCAACTACCATCCATTCATTCATGAAGGTCCCACGAAGATGCCATTTTCTAGACTTCAAGGACTAATAAGAAATAGTTTTCAGTGGAGATTTCAAGAGGAATTAAAATTCAAGAAAAAAATGGGACTTTACCCAAGAAAGTACTATTTTAACATATGAAAATGAAGTAAGCCACAATACACATTATTGTGGTTCTGTTCAAAGTTAGTTCTTTAGTAATGCCAATGGTATTTTCTTTGAGATTCTCGTACCAGAACAGAACCACAGACTTCTGGTTTCACTTCAATTTCAGTTGTCACAACGCAGGACAACTTCATACCGCACCGAACTCTGTTCTTGAACACAGATGGAAGCATTTTTTTGGGTTTTTTGGGCTCACATATTAAATTGATTTCCTTCATTCATTCTGCATGTCATTTCACTTCACATCATTTCACTTGCTTCCTCTCGCCCTCCAGTCTGTGATCAAAGGCTTGAGAAAGTTTTCATTTTGCTTTTATGAATGATAATAAAATGAACACAAGCACACAAGTTCTCATTTTTGCAAACTTCAGAGGGATTTCCTGCATGAGGCAAACACGCACGTGGCTGATTTAATCTCTAACGGAGGGGAAAATGTGTGTGAAGAACTAGATTGTTTGTCACTTGAAATCTTTGAACCACTGATAAATTACACTGCTACGGGCCGCTGCCATTACTGCAGACAGGAAACAGCAAACGACATGCAGACTAAGGGTTTTCAAGCCAGTTATTGGCACAGTTTGATCTGATAAACAGGACACACAGGAAATGAACGGGGGGGGGGAAGTAAATTGTCAAAACAGAGTTTTGTTATGTGAATGTTAAAGATCCGCGAACGATAGTTGATTTTCATGTGTGACGGTGTGTTATATCATGTTGGATAAAATATGACTGTACACAGTAAAGATTGTACAGCAGCAAGTTTACATTTAGACCTTTTTTTGGAAGCTTACCAACTTACAAGTCTTCTGATTGTGATAGGACTTGTTGAGTTTAATCAAACTGAAGACAGTAAATGTAACAAAGATCTTTGTTTGTTGCATTTGGTTAAGAGTCAACACTTTAAAATGCTGCAACTTGAAAAATAATTTCAATATTGTGTAAGAATATTATGTTAGGCACTGTAATACATGTTCAGTGGAACATCTGTAGTGCATGTATTCCAAAGAGACACGCTGACTAACCTGCAGTTTATATAATGGAATTTTTAGCTAATGTTAGTGTTTGCTCATTTCCAAACCTCTTGACTGGAAATACCAACCCAGGAGACCAACAGGCTTATTTTCTTGTTTTGTAATACGGACATGATAAATGAGTCCATACCATTTTTACCAAAATATTAATACATTACTAGTTATAGTATGGCTTTGGTTGACTTGTAGGAATCACGAGAAAACAGTATAGTAATATTAGTAGTTTCAGTAAATGCCTCAAAATCTCATTTTGACGTTCAGGTGACAGCGCCCTCTAGTGGATGTGAACATTATGAGATTGATTGTTTATTTTCTTAACCAATTGTCAGGGCAAGGGGCTGGAGCCTATTCCAGCTAACACTGGAGTGCAGTGTAAGGTTGTTATAATCCTGAATTACCTGTTAACTTAAAACCTATGTCTTTGGACTTTCATAGGAAAAACATGCATACTCCACACAGAAAACTCAAGCTAGCAAGCCTGTTTGAGCCAGGAATCCTGTTGCTGTGTGGCAACAGTGTTAACCACTGCACTGCCAAGCAGTTTGGCAATGACATTAACAAATTACTACATTTAGTGACACTACAGCAACGTCACAATAGGAGGGATGTTGGGGTTAATGAATGGCTGTTAACACAGGAATTTACTCTTCCTTTTCAAATTGATAATCACTTGTGGTTTTTAGCTATGACCTTTTTATAACCTTACCACATGCTATTACTGTAAAGATGACTGTAATGGTTGCATGAAATTAAAGTTCTCATTTCAAGCCAAACCATAATCTTTCCTAATCACATTCAACTTGTTGTTAGTTGTTGCTTTTTTCTGCTTAACACAAATCCAAACCAATAGAATTACCATATGAATCAAAGGATTAATTATGTTTCAACAGTGATTATTGACAGTTTAAACCAGAGGCTTATGTATCTCATGCTGCAGTATGTTCATAAAGGTCACAACAGATTGGAGGATTTCTTTTGTCTTATAGTGGGAATAAAATTATGTTCTGATAACGATGTGGGGTTACTCCTCAGTTATTGTGCAACTTGATGTAGCAAATGGTTAAGTTAACTTGAGATCTTTTTAATACTTTTTGACGTGTTTCATTTATGAGAAACAAAGCAAACCAACAAATAAAAGTTATTTTAGTTCATTTGGAGAAAAGACTATCCCTTTTTTATAATGGCCTGCTGAACCTGCATCAGCGTGTGTTGTGTAAATCTGGTAGAGATTATCGGGGTCCTCAGTTTTGATTGAAAATCGTCTCAAATTTGCCATGGCCGTGATGAGAAAGGTTTAACGTTACCCACAAACCCCACCTCCCTGTTGGTCCCTTTCTCTCTGCTCTCTTTCCCCATCCGCTGACTCAGCCTGTCAGTGGGTGGGTCTTTCATCCTGTCACTCAGTGCTGCTCCCGCTTCGTGATTAGTTTCTCTCTTCCACGCTGGTAGGCGGTGCCATCAGATCCACATGGAGGCAGTTGGGTATCTCTGTGCCCGTTAGTCTATTCCATCCTCCAGTGGCGACGCTCCAGACACGCTGGACCAACTTGGAAATACTGCAGCTGGACTAAGAAAAATATGCTCTGAAGACTTGCTTATTTTAATAATACTTTTATTGCTTAATCCATATTTTTTCAATAGCAGTGGGGAAGAAGACCTATCTTATTTGCGCGTAAAAGTCTCTTGTCATTTCATTCTTAATTAACTGGAGAGGAGAGCGCTGAACGATAGTGTTACTGATGTTTTCCTTGCATTTTAGATGGACTTTGAGCTCTTCTTAGCAATCACATTTACCTGTGACAATTTAACTGATTTACAAGTTAAACTGGCATAATTTATGGGAATATTTAGATTATTGGATTTTTTTTCCTTGGGGAACTTTGCGCTTTCCTGGAGATAACTATTCTTTTTTATGCGTAAAATCTTTTTGTTTGGGTCATTTTAAGAAACAGAGACCCGTTAGCGAACACTTTGCTATCTTGTGCAAGTGAAACGGGTTTGATGGAAACATGACCAAAGCCGTAACTGGGCCGGTTATCCTGCACACCCTATGCCTGCTCCCGCTCCTGCTGCTTCACGTCTCACCGGTGTGTCTGTCTGCGCAGCACGGACATCCAGCGCGCTACTTCGGCCAGATAGCGGAGAACTCTCCAGCTGGGACGCCAGTGGAAGGGGTGGTAATTTCTGTCACAGCTGCAAACTGCCCCGGTGCGAACCTCACTGCCAGTTTGAAGGGAGATTACGCGTCAGATTTCAGACTTGTTCACTACCGCGGGCATCGGGTCCATCGAGCGCAATTATGTTTGGTCTCCGCAAAAGCACTGGACCGGGAGTTTATAGCTATGTACGAACTGATGGTGGAGCTGCCAACTCGGTGTATGAGGAGACGAGCCATCGTCCAGATTGAGGTGTCCGACAAGAACGACAACATCCCTCTGTTTACCAGCGGGAACAAGACGATTGAAGTAGATGAATTAACGCCGCCCGGAACCGAGCTGGCTCGCTTTGACGCAAAGGACGGTGACGCGGAGAGCAATGGACATGTCACTTTTTACGCATCACCGGACTTGTACCTGCTCCACGTGGATCCACAAAACGGACAAGTGAGCCTAGCAGGATCTCTCGCTGGATTCAGCCAGGTGACTTTGCGCATTTACGTGAAGGACGGAGGAGATTTAGCACTGATAGGTGAGCCGGTGTTCTTGCGCATCAACGTCCGCCGGTCCAACAGAGCGCGACGGATGCCGCGGGCTCTGTCCGAGGAGCTGACCTACACAGTTACCGTTCCGGACCACGTCAGAGTTGGCGACCTAGTGTTCACAGTTCCTGACCAGAGGTTCGATCAACGGTGGTTTGAAGTGATATCCGAAGCCGACTCACCAGTCCAGATCGAGCGGGATTCGGGGCGTTTGTACCTGGCGCGCAGTCTGCGAGAGCCCGCCGAGGTGGTGGTGAAGATTCAGAGCCTCCGAGGTAAGAAAATTCTGGTTTTCTTTTCGTGCGTAAAAGCGCAAAGAAAGCCAGACTTACCTGAAGATTGTCATGCTGGCTTAGGAGGCTGGTGTCTACCTTTGGATGTTGAAGTAGACGTGGTACTCAAAGTGTATTTTATTGAGTCTTAGCCACATATCTCTTTTTTAAAATTTAAAAGTAGGGCCAGGAGTCAGCAAGGTAAAACCAAAGTTAGTAATCGTAATGTGGAGGAACATTACCTTTTCAGTACCTTTTCTAACAGTTTCAGCAATAATTTCTCCCTAAAATTATTGCTGAATCTTCCTTTCAGAATTGAGTGGTGCTCATTCATTTAGAGAAGTTTGCGCGCGTGCTTTTGTATGTTTTGGCTTTTTTCCATCTGAGTTTAAATCGACCTCAACGGTCACTTTCCACTCTTTCATTCATTCCTTACAACACTCCACACGGCACTGCCAAGTGTGTGTTTCTTGTGTGTGCGTGTGAAAGTCTGTGCGAGTAAAATACACAGAGTGAGATTACTGTTGCCAGTAATTTGTTAAAGGACAAACAGAACTGAGAGCGAGGTGAGGCAGAGTATATACAAGTCAACACACTTCACACAGAGATTTTACTTTTAAAATACAGTTACCACACACACACACACACACACACACACACACACACACACACACACACACACACACACACACACACACACATACATCCACGTGTTGATAGTTCTCCAAAAGGAAAAAAACTGGACTGCAGCTTATTATTTAAATGGCAAACAGCACTTGTACAGAATTTGTTTTGCTTACCAGCCTTTTTAACAGCACCTTTATTAGTTAGGATTCACAAGGGTTACACAGCCTGAACATAAAATATTCATATATCCATGATTTCCAAAAGACTAATCCAATCTGCCATTTCTGTGGTGAAGGTTGGATTGTGATATGTAGCAATAACGACCTGGTTAAAGGACGGCTTTTCAAACCATATTCACATGGTCGTATGTGTGCCACTCTTTCATCATACATTGCCATGGTTAAAAAAAGATTTAGATATAAGCTTAGAGGCAAAAACTTGTTTAAAATAAGCTATGCCTTGCATGGTTTTGTCTCTTTTCCTGCAATTACAGGTGAGCTTACAAGCTTATTTCGGTTGTAGCACTCTTTAGGTCAAATCTGCCTCTAGGTTTTACACAATTATGTGTTTTCACGCCCAAGTGCACTGTGTTAAAATTTACGTAAAACAAGTTTTGTCTTTATAAGTATTGCCATAGTTTGAGTAATAACTCAGGAAATTACAGAAAGATCAAAGACCTATTTAAAGGAGTTTAACAAACTACAAAAAAGAAAGACATTTATTCTACTTTACCATCAGCGATGAATATCAGCATTTAAAAAGAACATGTTTTCTACCTAAAGACCAGTTCTTACTTAGGAGTCTTCAAAAATCTGAAGCAAGCAAAGTCAAAACTTGGACAAATGAAAGCTGTATAGCCTAAGAAATTCTACTTAGGCTTTAGGTGAAATATGGATGTATTAACCCTTAACAAAACTCACCCAATCCCAGCAATCTGTCAGTCACAATCTCCCCACCCCCAAAGAGGCAAAATTCTCACATCTGGTGCTACACTCACTTAAAACCAAGAAATATTTAAAAATAGTATTAAATCTGCTGGTTAACATATTATGAGTCTGAAATGTGTTAGTGTCTTGCAGCTCTGATGTGTTTGACAGGATGAAATGACATCCAGATGCCAATGTGCTCATCCTACTTTGCAAAGTCAATGTTTAATCAAAAGACTAAACTCTTCACTTCTGGATGGTGGTGGTTGTTCTGGCAATTCGGTGTCCTGGTCAGATCTGGTTAATCAGTTGATACAAACTGCATCTCCGATGTTTATTTGTAGAAATTAGTTGTGTTTGCTCACCTGGAGATCTCCCAGGTCTGAACACACAAGTCAAAACAGATCCAGAACCTCAGACAGGAAGCAGTGTTTGTGTTAAAGCAGACTGCCGAGCTCAGATTGGCTCTGGTTTGTGACTGCAGAGAAAGAGTGTGTGATTTGGTCGACACGGCATTGAGCGTGTTATAAACTGGCCGGCTGATTGAGGCGAACTGTCTTTCATCGGCTGTGGTTGCGATTTTGATCTGTGGGAATAAGGTCTGGGCAACAGCAGTCTGGTGGAGGCAGTGCATTCGTCTTTGATTGGTCAGCTGGCTAAGCAGATGCTGTTTGTGTTTAAATAGTTTGCAGTTGGAAGTTCCTGACTAATGCTGGTCAAACAGGGAACATAAGTTTAACCTCTGGATCTGCAGATGAGTCAGTTCAGTTCAGTTCAGTTCAGTTCATTTTTATTTCAAACATTTCAAACATGTGCCTTCACAATCATTACAAAATATCATTCCATTATTTGTTTGAAAAGGAGTAGGCTGAAGTATTTACTTATTTGTCCCTACCCCCTCAAGTTTTACCTCTCATTCATTTAATTTTTTTTGTCTTAAATTAAACAAACAACATATGAAACATATGAAACATATGAAGTAAAACAAAACATAACATACATAAATCAAAACAAGAAATTAGCAAGCCCCACCACAGTATAGTTTCTTTCATATGAAAAATACAGAATGTGTATATTTGCAGATACACAAGTTATGGAAAAACAACAAACCAAAACAAAACAAAAAAACAAAAAAACAACCAAAAAAGAACCGCAACACCATTACCAGCAACATTACCGTCCTGGGTTAACCCCGTTTTCTTCATTCTTATACTTATTTAAAATTAGGTTTTTATATTTTACTTTAAACTGTTTTATGTTTTGACTGTCTTTTATTTCTTCTGTTAGACTGTTCCATAATTTAACTCCTGCAATTGAGATTGACATAGTTCTTAAAGTTGTTCTAGCACTTTGTATTTTTAAATTCCATTTCCCTCTTAAGTTATACCCACCTTCTCTTTCTATGAACAATTTACAGATTTCTTTGGGAAGCAATTTATTTCTGACTTTATACATTATTTGCGCTGTTTTAAGCTTCACCAAGTCTTGGAATTTAATAGCTTGCATTTTGACAAAGAGTGCATTTGTATGGTCCCTGTACCCTACATTATTTATTAATCTAATGGCCCTTTTCTGTATTATAGTTATTGTTTGTGTGTTACTTTTGTATGTGTTTCCCCAGACCTCTACACAGTAGCTCATATATGGCAGTAGTAAAGCACAGTATAAAATGTGCAGTGCTTTCTGATCCAACATATGCTTTGCTTTTCCCAGGACGGCAATGCCCCGTGCCAATTTCCCCCGAACATAAGTAATGTGTGGCTTCCAACAGAGCTTGTGGTCAATGATCACCCCAAGAAATTTTATTTCATTTACTCTTTCTAAATATACATTGTCAACACATATTTCTACTTCGATGTTTTTCTTTTGGTTTCCAAACAACATAAATTTGGTTTTATCGAGATTCAATGATAATTTATTTATATCAAACCACTTCTTTAATATCATTAATTCCTGTGTGATCATTTCCAAAACCTGTGGCAACTCCACACCTGAACACAGTATATTTGTGTCATCTGCAAATATTACAAACTTTAAAATCTCCGATACTCTGCAGATATCATTTAAGTACATAATAAACATTTTTGGACCCAGTACTGAACCTTGAGGTACTCCACAAGCTATATCCATCAAATTAGATTTATATTCATTTATTTGTACATATTGTTGCCTATTCCCTACATAGCTTTTTAACCATTCCAAAACCACTTCTTTTTCCCTGAAATCATCAAGTTTACATCTAAATTATTCATTAAAAAAAAAAAATCTAACAATGATTCATCAATCAATAGTATTTTTTTAGTTGAATGGATCAGTTACTTTTAGTCAGGCAGGATTTCTGACTAAAATGTGTAACAAGGACCTGAAAAATTAGCTTGCTTTAGTTCAGAAACTCAGAGAAAATCAAGTTCTGAATTTGCAGATTGTAAAAAAAAAAAAAGACATAAGATGTGAATCACAATTCTTGCAGTCCCACGTTCTCCTCACTGCCTGTATATAATAAATTACAGACAGATGTCAAGGTGTATGTTCCCCCCCCCCACCACCACCACCACCACATGCACACGCACAAACACAGACACGCACTGGTCTCTCTTACTCCTTGGCAGGATGTCCATCACTGCAGATAGCAGTGACTCTACTGACTCTACTTTATCCTTGACTGTTTATAAATCTAAACACATGATAACAGCTGTCTTTGTTTCCTTACATGTGTCGTGGCCATGACTTTAGTAACTGAACAAATTTCCTCTACGTAGGCAAAAAAGAGAGCAACGGAGTAAATAATTTTGTGGTGAGGTAAAAGCTGGTAAATCTGGCAATTTTTAGCCAACAGTCTTTTACGTAACACATCTTTAGGTCTAAACAACAGAACAGATCCAATGCCTATGACTTCCACTTGTGACACTTGTACATAAATAATGTCTTCAATGTGAGCATTTGCAGATTTAAAGATAAGACAAAAGCAATACTGATGATTTTTAAATATTTATTGTTTTCGGTGATTGTTTAGTTAAGGTTTAAGCACAGGTTAGGTTTGGGCCTCGAAAACAATCTGTTCTTCTGTTTATTTTCTGAACTCCACTGAAAAGACCACAAG
Source organism: Aulonocara stuartgranti (assembly GCF_965226115.1). Taxonomy (NCBI): domain Eukaryota; kingdom Metazoa; phylum Chordata; class Actinopteri; order Cichliformes; family Cichlidae; genus Aulonocara; species Aulonocara stuartgranti. Next base: position 20,519,069 of record NC_138947.1, read on the forward strand.
AACCTAGCCATAAAAATCAGTCATTCTAACCCCCTCCATAGCCAGTATACCCAATATTGTCATGTTTTGGTGAAGTTGTTTTGAGTTTTTGTAGATTATTGCTATCAGGAATTGACTAGGACACAAAAATATCCCAGATGTTTGATCAAAGGTTGTTTTAGTAGAGGAAAATACAAGCTCTACAGGTCTATGTCATGTTATGTCAGCTGGATTCAGCTGGCATGTTTTCAAAGAATTTTGTATCACTCTGTAGCATTCTACACTTTTATTGAAAATCCTGCCTTTGAGGTCTTTTTTACACTTTCACTTTCATATCAATGCTTTACACGACACATACTGCAAGGTCTTATGTTTAAACTTAATAAAGATAAAGGTATGTCAGTAAAACTACTTGTCATTATTAAGAGAAAGAGCCCATATAGATGCTGTGAGGCAACTTGACAGGTTAAACCACAATAAATAGCGATAGCATGCACGTGGTGTGTGTAGTGTGTAGTTGTCTGCCTCTTATAACTCCAGTGATTTTCCTGCAGCTTGAAATCTTATGTGATCTTGTCAATTTCATGAGTCCAGCAACTAACCACTCTTACTAGATTGTATCATGTCATCTCAACAAGAACAAATTAAGTTGTTGAATTTCATACAAATCCTACATGATTTGGTTACGTTCAAGATAGAAACATGACATTCTTGTGTTCAAATTACAAGGTAGACTTTTAATGTAACAACCACCCAATTTACTTTTTTTGGTATACCGAAAAAAGTAGAGGCGGCTGCTCGACTTGACTGAGATGGATGCCTTCCCGTGCAGTGTCGCAAGATTTAACATTGCTATATTATTGACTTACTTCACTAGAACATGATATGAACAATTTAATCTACCCATGCATATCATGTAGTTTCTACACTAAATAGTTACACTTAACTTTAAAGCATGAGGCAATTGTGTTAAATACACGCAAGATGCTTACATAAATCCAAGAGATGGCCAATCCCTTTTTTTCAGTGTAGCGGCAACAATAACAGTCGCCTCAAGGTGACCCAACAATAATACAACCCTACAATCAAACAAGCCTATATGAGCAAGCAGTTGGCAGTGGTGGAAAGGAAAAACTCCCTTTTAACAAGAAGGAATTTTCAATAGAACCAGACTCAGGCTCAATTTTCCTTTTTAAATTTTCCAAGCAGCATTCTTTAAGAATACCCCACTTATTGGAATTTATTATTGGTTATTCAATAAGAATACTGGGGGCTGAATTCAGACGTCATAAAATGTTGTCAAATCTTGGAAAAACAAGCATACTTAAGCACGAAACAGTGAACATGTGAAGTAATCAAATGTGAACGCAGCAAGAAAACCAACTGAAATTAGCGACTATGACTCAGACAAACTTCCCAGAGTGCATAGCCTCTATTTTTTAACTGTCTCATTAACTGTAATAAATGTGTTTATTTGCATATTTAAATGAGAAAATCTTTCCTGTTGGCTGCAATTAATGCAGCTGCCTTCACACCGACGGGCCTGTTCCCTCATTAAGCTGCAGCTCTACTGTTGTTAACTGTTATTAAATGTTTTAGCCAAAGTGTGTTTGTGTCACACACACATACACACATACACACATACACAGATACACATTGTTTCTCAAACATGGTCCTGGTCTGTCAGGATTTTCTACAGATTTTCTGTGCTTGGCAGCCCTGAGGTGACAAACGTACACACACTCATACACACCTATACACACACAACTCACACACACACACACTCATTTTTTCCCCCTTCTGTTTATTCTATTGTCTTTATTTCTGGATTTAGCCCGAGGCCGGAAGCAACCTGCCACAGCGCCACATGTTTGTGTGAATGTGTGTTTTGTAAGACGCCAAACACTATGGGACTGTGTGTCCTCGAGGCTGCTTAGCATCAGAGTGATTGTGTGTTTGTCAGTGCCACATACATTGATCACAGTAGTCTCGATATCTGTGTGTATTTGTTGGTATTTTAGTGTGTGTGTGTGTGTGTGTGTCTGTGTCTAAAGTGCTGGAGGATAAATTACTGTGACCACATGCTGAAGCTCCCCAGAATGACCTTTTTAAAAGGCAACAAAGCAGCAACACACATAAATAATGGACTGGATTCACCATATTGAACATTTTTACAGTTTGTAATTGCACAAATACTGAAGCTTTATGCATTCAGATATTTGAATATAGATTATTGATTCCAAAATCCATCCGTTTTTAGCTCAAACGTGTTATATTCAGTTTTACTTTTGGGATGAATTTTGCCAATATAACAATGATGCTAATGTAAGTTTTAGTACGTGCAATTGTTTTCAGAATGCTTGAAGCTAAAATGGTTCCTTAATTCTTAGCATTCATTAGCTTCAGTCCGGTCAGCATTCTAGCTGTATGAAAACAAGAATATAACCTACTTTTAAGGCTATAAATCATCATCATAATATATCATGGCTGTAATAAAACTTGGAATCTCAGTGGATAACTACATGGACCAGAGACAGTTTTTTCTTTTCCGTTCCTCTTTGTCTGTCCCCATTCCACTTTTCCATCACTCTTCCTCCCCATTGTTTCTGTTTCTCTGTGTTGTCCTAATAGCTTATTGACAGCCAATCAGCTGTACCCTTGGGCAAGACTGCTCACAAAGGTCATTTAATCTTGACTGGACCAATAAATACACACCCAGTGCAGCAATGTGGAATAAATGCATATACAGTATGGAACTTTATTTATTTATTTTATTACATAAAGTTCTTCAAACTGTTTTGTTGTTTCAGAGACATTTTGATGGTTGTAATTTAGAGCAAATTCTGTCAATATACATTTTAGAAAGTTCTGTGCTAACCTGGGGGTCAGTAAAGTAAACCCAGTGCAGAAGTACCTTAAAGTGCAATACCACTGAAGGCTGCTAGTGTATGATTTCAAAGCGTCACTGGCTCCAAAAGCGTCGACTTCGCTTACAGCACACCGAATCAATATTTTCCACACGTCATTATGATGTCATTAGCTAAAATGAATGCTTCCTACCAGTGTCCTGGTGCCCTCAGGAAAATAATTCTGTCAATAAGTAGATATTCGGCTTCAATGTACCATCCAGCAACATGTCAGAGGGTTCGTTTGACTGAGAATTCAACTCAAAAACTCTGAGATTGCCAGCCTGCTGCTTGACAACCAAGACGGCTGTGTTTTTACAAATTAGTTTTCACTGTCAGCTTCTCTCAGAACTGAACAAAATGGATCAACTAGCAAACATTTGGAAGCTTTTTTTCATTGTATGTGACACTGAACTGAATATAAATAATAATTACATATTTTCCTTATAAAGCATTCTGATTCTGATCCTCAGTATCTTTCAAACTAAGTAAGACAACTTATCAGTAGGGATATGGAGCATTTCATAATGTAGTGCAGTCCCACTACATATGTAAACCACCCCAGGAAATCCTCACATACACATTTGTCATACCTCTATTGCCCAGACTAGATTCGCTGTTAGATTTAGTGCATATCCACTGTATCAAAGCACAGTACATACTAATGTATGTTCTCTGTCCAATAAACACTCACACACACACACATACACCAATAGAGCCAAGTTTCAGATCTTGAGAAACTTTCATCTGGGTTAATTAATAACATAGTTCAGAGGACAGACACACATACACACACACAAGCTGCAGGCTTGATCACCACTTTGCTCCACTCAGGGTACCACAGGAGACGTGTATGTGTGCATATGACATTCTGAGGACCACACACACACACACACACACACACACACACACACACACACACACACACACACACACTCATGCTATCCCTCTCTTTTTTGCTGTTATCTGCTCAACTCTCCTTTGCCATTCTACAGCTCTTTCTTTGACCTTTAACATTTCTGCTGCTGACCCATCATGCATAACCTCATTTGAAAACCTTTTGGAAACAGTTGGGTTCAGAGTTAAAGAGAATGTATGTAGCAGGAAAAAGGTGACCTCCTTTGCCCATCCAGCAATGTACTAAGTGTATGACACAGTAATTTTTCATCAAAAAAAGGATGCAAATGCATATAAAACAGGGTCTGGGATGAAAACCGGAGAAAACAGTTTCCTACCCCACCCCAAAATATGTCTTGCATAACTGGTACTTCATATTTTGTGTTTTCTGTCCAGTACATAAAACAACCTACCAGCGGGGCCCAAAAGATGAATCCTTCTGTCAACATGAGTGTAAGATTTGTAGTTCAAAGTATGGCATCTTGACAAAACTAAAATATTTGGAGAAATATTTACCCCTGAGAAAATTCTTAAGCATTAGTTCTTCGGAAATTAAAGCTCTTGTACCTCAGTTTGAATAAATAGGGCTGGTAGGGAAGCTTGATGTTTGTAAGTGCTGGTCGACAGATGTTTTTTCTAAGAAAATAAGACCATAACACTCAGTAATAACGACAAGACTTGTTCAGATGAAGCTTCGGCGTGTGAGCAGGGATTATATAACAGAAGTGAACAGCGACGTCTTTTCTCTCCGGTTTAGTCGAGCTGCTCTTCTCGCCGTCCTGCACCGACACACAGTGATAATACAAACTGACTTCCTCCTCCCCTCTGTCTCCATCTCTTGCCCTGCTGAGGGATGGAGGGATGAATGAAGGGATAGAGAGGAGTAATCTGCAGTCAGACTCACACTTCCCCTTCAGTAACTGAACGGCAGTGTTTCCTTCGGAAAACATCAAAAAACAACACCCTGTCTGTGAACCTACACACACACAAACTAAAACACACATGCAAACAACTGGACAGTGACCTCAGCTGTGTGTATATGTTGGTAGCATGTATATGTTGCACATCTGTCTTCTCCATGTTAGCTTACTCCCCCAATGCAAACTCAGGCACACACACATACGCACACCCTCGGGGTTGTTACACATCATTGTTTGTTCATGTGTGTGCGCTGACGTGTCCCTGCTAATTGCCTCTCATCACTTTCGGCTGATGCTGTTCTCTTACAGCTCAGGAGGGAAACAGACGGGGGGATTGATAATGAGATGGATGGCGCTGCTAGTGTGGCTGAAAATTCATAGGGTATAAATTAACAGAATCCGACAGCTACCGAGCAAGTTGATAATCAGCCTGGATCCTGACGTATCTGTTTCAACTTAAGACCATGTTACCTGATGAATGACCTATCATGCAAAATCAATTAGAAAGTGAAACTATGCAATGACTATTAAGAACAGAAGTCACTGTGTGTTGGTAGATGGATCTGTGGCATCTGTGTATGCTTTGAGTTAAAGGTACACTCAGCGAGTTTTTTGTTTGTTTGTTAATTTAATAGAAAAAAAATAATGTGTTCATAAATGTACACTGTTTAGTGTGTAATTACATCTTTCAACAAACTGATGCTTCCTCATAAGCTTAGAATTAACGTCTTAAAAATACACAGGAACGAGTGACGGTCTGTGGAAGCTGCCATCTTGACTACAGTGGCTACAGTGCTATTTAGCCTAATTGCATTTAATGCATGTGGCTAGAGATTGGTCACATATTTAGAATGCCAAAGGTAATGGGACAGATAACTTTTCATTTGTGTGCAGTGTCTGCATTTTCAGACTTAAGATATTTTCATAGTTCATATGTATGTTTTATTATCTGAGAAAGAGTCCCCTTTACCAATTAAGTAAAAACATGAAGAAAAGAGACTATGTGACTGGCATCTGAAAAAAATGTCATCCTTTTCCTCCTCACAATAAGCCTGAAGTCCAGGCTCTAAATGACAACAACAACAGGTGGTTATAAACTTGATGATGTTGGCTCCCATTAAGGCTGCACCAGTTTTTCTTTTAATAGAACTTACCTATCATCAACCATATGTCAAAGAAGCATTGTTTCCTCCTCTATCTGCATAAGTAAACTGAAAGCGATATCTACAAAGTAGCAGGATGAGAGAAGTCACTCAGCATGGAAGTGGTGAGAGAAACTTTTTAGAGTGATGAACTGTAGACTTCAATGATGTGTCAGTTTTATCCAGCAGCAGTTTATGACCTTCACTGATCCCCGCAGCATGAAGAATTACGTTTAAAACCTTAGCGTCTCCAGAGTCCTGGTCTGTCCATCAATCTTCAGCATGACACTCCTCCTCCTCGCTTTGTCCTCCTCATCTTCGTCTCCCTCGGGTTCTTATTCCTCTCACCCCTCATGGTTGACCCCAGGGGAGATGGTTTCTCTGTCCGCTTTTTGGCTCACTCTTCCTCCGCTTCAAGTCAAGGTCGCTGTGCTGATTAAAAAGTATACTCTCCACTCAGCGCCTTATCAGGACTGAACTCGTCTCTTTAGGGGATCGGGGCAGAAGACAGAAAGGAAATGGTAAGGCCTGTTCTCACCACTACTACTGTCATTTCTCTGGGCAACAGAATTTTTTTACACATTGCATGGAGCTCTTGGATCTGAAATGTACTCTTTATATAGTATAGTATTATCTACTGTAGATACATATATGCCTAGCTATCTTTCAAGAGGAATGTTTGTTGCTCTCTCTGTAGCCATTGTAATTACTCACAGAGAAAATTACTTTGTCAGTAAGATAGAGTTATTTTGTAAGTGAGGCATATGGAATTTGTCCATGTTAGTAATTTTAAATATGTGAACATAAAATCAAGAAATTATGCCCTCAAATGTAAAGACCACACTCTTTAGAGGATAAAAAAAAACTGCCATGGAAAAAGATCTTTTTCAAACAACCAAACAAATAGTTCCTCTGGAGGAGCAGCAGCAGCAGCAGCAGTTCAACTAGTGTGCTTTAGGAAGAAGAAGGGCTTTCATTATGGCTTCATCTGCACACACGAACACACACACGCACACACATCTTGCTTACTTGCTGCTTATCACCTCTCGCTAAGCCACAGGAGTGAAGATATTGGGGACATTCAACATTTTCAGGAGGCAGTTTCGTTTCCAGCAGTAAAAGCAGGATTTTTCCGCAGGTCTAAGCAAGAATTGCAGTGAACTTCCTGTCACCCCCACCCTCCCTTCACCCTTTACATCTACTGTTTGAGAAGCTTCTCCCCTCATTATTGTACTGTTAATAAAAATGTGTAGCAAATACGGTCATGGATTTACACACGCAGGAGGTATTATTACATCTGTAGTTTAGACATTTAGCTCACACTTTGCACCTGGAGGTAAAACAAGTGGCAGCATCCAACTAAACCTCTCTGTCCAAGCAATATGGGTTTGTGACTTTACAGAATATATTTTTACCAAAACATTTTTGTGACACAGATTTAAGTCTTGATTGGATTTTCTTTTGTTTTGTTTTGTTTTTACCAAACTTTGGAGTTGTAGTTAACTTCTTCACTAAAAAACACTTCATGAACAGGATTGTACTTTTGAATTTCTATCAGTAGAATCAGGTTGTGTAACATATAGAGAATAGTATAAAGACTATAGTAAACAATATAGTAAAAACAATAATAAATAAATAGCCAAACGTCAAGTTTGGTTGCGTTTACTTTTAATCTTGTTATCTCAAGCGGTGATTCAGAATACGATGCAGTTCAGCAGTTCCAGTGTCTGAATTTTCACTGATGGTGAAGAAGACAAAGAAACTACTATTTTTCTTAAAATAAGGCAGATTGGCAGAAAGTAACTAATAAGCTGGTCTGTTTATAAATAAGAGCGCAAATGTTTAATCCCCATTACTTTTACAGTGAAAATGATACACCATCATTAAGCTCAGATGGACCTTTAAACATCATGGGGAGCCGCAATAACATTTTGGCCTTCATAGTGCTCACAGCAGAAGGTGTTTTCCACAATGTTCATATCATATATCCTCTGATGTACCAGTCTGACCAGTCCATCTGCCACACACACACACACACGCACACATTCAATGCCAGCTGTCACACAGCAGTCCCATGGCACCTGACCCACATGGCCACATATTTATACACACACATAAACATGCTGCAAATTAACGTAAAAGAAATCACTTGCACTGACACATCCATCAAGTTTGTGTGGTGATAAAGTCAAGGCGTCCATGCCTCATGTCCATTAAGTTTGTACAAAAGACTTCTAAATTTCACTAATATGTTATTATTAATGAAATTCTTCACTGATAATAAGACTATTAAGAATTTCACTAACGGGTTAGTAAACAATTCCTCCAGTTGCTGCATCATCACCCCAACAAAATTGCAAATAGCAGTTCAGTTTTCTATGAGCTGTGTCCGAGACAGAGTTGATACATCAACTTGTATTTTTTGAGTGTTAAGTGGGAAGCCAAATGTACAAAATATATTTAGGAAAAAAGATTAAATTGAAGATTAAATTGATCTGCACCAGGAATCTTCATCATAGCAACATTGTTAAAAAAAAATCCCAATACTAAACTGTCCCACTTTAACCCTTCCCTCCTTCCTATGTCCACAGTCTAAACATCAAAGTGGTCCTCACAGAGTTACAAGTAGAAGGCACACGCATACATGTGTGACCTACTGGCCTGACAAATGAAGCTCCACTAATTAAAAACACTCTCAAAGTTAGATGTAGCATGGCAATCAACCTGAGCAGCACGCACACAAACATACACTACAGGAACAATAGAGGGCTAAACTTTATACGGTTGTCACATGCCGCTTCAGGGATGACAACATGAGTCTAGATGTCCATCGCCTCACACACATACATACCCACACACACACACACACAGACACACATACCTCTTCAGTGCAGGGTTAGTAATCCAATATGAAGCAGGTTAGGGTTTGAAACACCTCGGCCTCAAATCAGCTCTGACAGGACGGCCGCCACTCGCTCCCTCACACCCCGAGGGGTCCGCCACAGTGTGTGTGTGAGTGTGTCAACGTGTCAACCAGTCCGGCCACCACGGCCTGGTAACACCTAGCTGAGCCGTGTTTGTGTTTTATCTTTTCATGCACGTTTTCTGTGCTCAGTGACCCTGTTCTTGTGACTCTGTTAGATCTTATTGTGTTTTATGTGTGTGCTTATTTCTATTTATGTGTGTGCATATATATGAATTTTATTTATTGATTTTTTTTGATAATGTGCTATGTTTTGAACAGTAGCTATTTGGCTGAAATATCATCATCATCATCATTATTATTATTATTATTATTATTATTATTATTATTATTATTATTATTATTATTCAGTTGTTGCTTATCATTAGTACTAAAATACTCAGAATATTTGGGTAAGGAATTCTGAATAATAACTAAATTTTCTTAAATTTTATCAAATGTAACTGAAAGTTGAAGGAATGCATTTGGTAGATGCTGCAGAAGAATATTAAATAGCAAAGTGCATGCATATATAGCTATTTGTTTCTATGGCGTGAACTTTTGAATAACATTTATATCTGTTGCCATGTTGACACTTCCGTCAACATCTTAATTAGTGGTAACATATATTAACACTTTTTTGAGGACAGGCTTCTTGAATTATCTGTTTTCTACAATTAACTGTACAGAAAGCCATCGTTCGTTATTTCATTTTATTTCAGTTATTTATAGGGATTGAATCACTTTTTAAGCCAGCTAGTGGCCATATAAGGAACTGCCACTTCTGTCACCTCAGCATTAGCTTTGTTTGTAAAACCCTTATCTTGTCTTTTGCCAATATCTTATACTAACCCTTATAAATGTGCAATCATTTCTTCTGATGTTAATGGATATATTCATTTTAGCTTTTAAATTCCACAGAAAGTCTTGATATTATACTGGACTTGATAATGCTGGAACTTAATTTTGATATATAAAAAGCAGATGGCACGGTGGTTAGCACTGTTGCCGCACAGCAAGAAGGTTCAATTCCACCATTCCACCGGGGTCTTTCTGTGTGGAGTTTGCATGTTGGCCTGGATTCCCTCTTGGTACTCCTGCTTCTTCCCACCATCCAAAGATATGCTGTGGTGATAGGTTAAATGATTGATCTAGTACATGTGAATGTGATGGCGAGTGGTTGTCTGTCTCTGTGTGTTACACTGGCGACCTGTCCAGGCTGTACCCCGCCTATCACCCTATGTCAGCTGGGATAGGCTCCAGTGCCCCCCGTGACCCTGAAAAGGTTAAGCAGAAGTGGATGGATAAAAAGCAGAGGTTTCAAAACTCTAGTATTAATAATAGAAACGTCATTGGACTTAATTACCCCTTATTGATCAACACAGTTTACCGCATTGCTGTTCTAATTTCCCTCAAAACTTTATGTAAAACACAAGCAGGTTAAAAATAACACACTTTAATTGCATTCATAAAGTAATTAACTTCAAGTTCATTTTCTTCTGCATAGGTATAATTGATGTGTGCGTACTTTCAGTTTACACATAAATATAGGCACCCAAAGAGATAATAAAATATATTAAGAGACAGGGAGGACATTTCCGAAACAGAAATGTAGAAACACAACATTCATGCATGCGCTCACATTCCGATGCACACTCCCCACTGAACACTGGTGTGCTGAAGGTGTGAGGACATTTCTATCTACACGCCTGCTGACTTATTGATGCCACTTGTCAAATATAAATGCATCACTGTGATCCAGCAGAGCCATAGAGAGACAGAGAAGAAGAAACATTTTACAAAACAGAAGAAGAGAGGATGTTTCTCTGTTAGTTTTCCCCTCCGGAGCTTGTTGGTTTTTCTGTCTGATGTTTAGGGAGTTGGAGGATGAAGATGAGGAGGAGGAGGAAGAGGAGGAGGTGGATTTCAAAGTGGCTTCCAGGCTGGAGAGTGTTTTACTGAAGATATGCAGCGGCCATTTTGTTGTCTTCTTTGCTGAGTTTTTTTTGCGATGGTGAACCAGTTCGTCACACACACGCTCTGGTTGTAGAGTGTGGTGTAAAACAGGAAGAGTTTGTTTCATGAGTGTTGTTCAAATTTTAAACTATGCATATTTTTATGCTTTAATATTGATTAGCAAGCACAGAGTGAGCTGGTATGATTTGTTTTGAGAAATCTGAAATGTAACGTGTCGCATATGTATGTAGAGTTTTTGATTGATTTGATAGTATGCAAATGAAATTGTACAGAAAAAAACAGAGAATCATGTGATTTGACATTTAGATTTCAGTCATGGCTGTCTTGTGTCAGCTTGCAGAGTTAAAACGAAACCAAATAAACTAAAAGATATCTTTTTCTGGATTTTTAAATGACATGGAATTTCCATTTCCCGTCACTGCAGTAAGAGTAACTTTGGTTTATAGTTAAATAAGCTTAAACATTGCAGCCTTTTGGTATGAGACCTTTAAAATACCCATGAGCCCTGGGGTCATGTTAAGAAGTCAGTCTGAGGTGTAAATCAGCGCTGTAGCAAATTCAGTGTGCCTCATTTACAAAGCAAATACAAGTGCAGTGGTTTCATTTCATTATTAGTGGTAAATAAATAAATAAAAAAATAAATTTAAACCTGAGTAATTGGATACTTCAAGATGAAATAGAACCTCGTGGTCTGTTTGGCTCCATTCAGTTAATTTGTATGTGCCCAAGCTTGACTCTTAATTAAAGAAGCAGATATTTTCAAACACCTTGCTGTATTTAGCCATTAAAGTTTTATGTCAATCAAAGAGCTGCCAGTCAATTACATTATATCAGCAAGGAATGAACAGGATTTGCATAATGACAATTTACTGATCCCATGGTTTGACCTGAAAAGACACATTGATCAGTTATTCAGCAGAAAAGGATGCAGCTGTTCTCGTTACAGGGCAGGCAAAGAGATGGGCAGATACACAGAGAGATGCATATTATATGTAATCATAGCATCTGGTCATTAATCGGATGGTTGGTTTCTTATTGATTACTCCTATATTATTAGAGTTTACCTGTACCTCCGAAAGCAGGAGAGAACACAGAGCTGGTTAAAAACAGAGCTGTATGTGGCTGAGTGACTGAATGAGGTAAGCTCTTGAAGCCAAACTGTCCAAACATCATTCATTTTGCTAAATAGTCCAGACAAATACTTGGAAACTGTTCTTCTTGGCAGATTACGCAGTAACTCAGTGAATGATGACAAAAAGTAATTTAGCCTTTTTCAGAAGTTAATAAAATGATTCATTTTCTGATTTGATTTGTCAAACAGAAAGAAAAACCTTAAACAAGAGCTTCAAAATTGGTATTTTTAGATTGGTTTTTTTAATGCGTGTAGGTGACTTGTTCCTGTACACTTTGTTGGCAAACTTGCTCCCTCAAATTGCCCCCTGAGGGATAAATAAGGCATTCTGAATTGAATTTCACTGAATTTAATGTGTAGCTGGCCTCACACAGCTGAGTGTTCATGGAGTGGAGGTGTAGTTTGTTCTGCATGAGCAGGCTGCAGGTGTGTTGATGAGTTTTAGGAGCTAAAACAAACAGCCAGCGGCTCTGTCATCACTGCGATGCTGGAAACCCTGAACTTGCTTCACTTTGTTTAATGAGACGTGAAGAAACTTAGGTCTCTGCATTAAAGTGTGTTTCTTCGTGTGTCTGTGTGTCGGTGGGGGGCTGGGGGTTTGGGGGAAAGGGGGGTCTTATATTTTAACAGAAACAGTTCTGATGAAAGATGCCATGGTGGGGTCCTGTAGCTGAAACACCATCTCATCAGCCGCTGTTTATTATTCTGTAAGAAGCTTCATTAAACTTAACCCACGTGGTAATAGTTTTAAAGACAGAAAAAAAGAAAATGGAAACAAACAAGGTTAATAATAATGGAATAGCAAGGGATGTAAACATGCATTATGAAGTAGAAGGAATACAAAATTAATAGATAAAACGAAAAGAAGATGTAGGTTTTTTTTACAATCACCTCTCTTTTGTTGTTCTGCTAAAAGTGCATAAAGCAGGTGAGTGAATTCCTGCGTGTCAGCTGCAATAAACGTCTCACTCTAGCAGCACCAGGGTGACGCAGCTCTGTCAACGCACCCGCTGGAGACTCCATTTCCCACAAAACACTGCTCAAAAGTGACTTCTCAGATAACATAGTAAGTGTCAGGAGTTTAAGATGTGATGACAGAGTAAGGAATATGATGGATTGGAGCATTTCATTGAGCTGACAGCAGCCATGTGGACATGTAAGAACAGGTCTATGTAGTGAAGGAGGCCCAATGACAAAGGCTGTCCTAAAATGACAGCTCTATTTAAGAATGAACATGTGCTTATACCTTATTATCAGTTTCTCTACAGGGAAGTTTTTGGCTTATTAAAGTTTGTTGTGTTTCTCTTTTGGAAACACAAAATAAAATGCTACAATTTACAGACAAGTAACAATTTTCCCTAGTGGCCATTTGTGTTACTGCAACACAATTTACACAGATTAGCCATACATGCGCAACGTCTGCAAAGTGAATCCAGCTTCTTTAACTTGAAAGTTTTCCTCCTTTTCCTCACCTAAAACATATGTTCATAATGGGATCATGATCATATATAACATATATGAAAAAGCCATTTTGTGAGTGCAAGTACATGGTAAAACTCACAAAGATGAATAGCACGATGAAAATGAAAAATAGGAAAAAATTTCAGTAATGATAAAAAAAAAAAAAAAAGAGATAAAATTATATAAGGAAAAATAAAAATTGAAAAGTGATAAAAAAAAATGTAACAATAGAAACAACAGTTGAAGTAAAAGAGCAGTAAGATAGCATTCACACTGGAATTGACAAAACCATGACACAAATAATGAAACTGAGCTTTTGAAAGTCATACCAAGATTTAGAGCTAAAAGGTGCAATCTGTGCTATCCATATTGGACATCTGTCCCTACCCTCTGATACCCAAATCCATCCTTTTATTACAATAGTAATTTTATGCTATTCTAAAAGACTGGTTATATTTAGAGAGAAAAATAATTTCCGTCTAGATATTTAATTCCAGATAAATATAAAGGGTCATATACAGAGTGTAAATTTGTGACTTTGTTCGTGAAACTGACAACTGGAACATCTGCAATCCACAGTTAAGTGGAGAAGAACACATTTAAACTTCCACTAACAGCAGAGATGTTTGGAGTTAGACGTCTGTTAAAGGACCTTTATATTTTATTAAGAAGTGTACATTTAGAGTTTAGTCTTCTTTGGAGCACCAAATGGTGACTGTATTCAAAATATGTCCACCTTAACTCTTTTTTCTTCTTCTTGTAAACATATCGAAATCCCACCAAGAGGATAACAGTGAACATTTGTCTCATCTAATGGAAAAAATGTGGTGTCCTGGTTTAAATACTTCACATGAATCACTCAAACAAGCACACACACACAAACAGACGCACACCTGACTCAGCGTGGTGTCTCACTGAGCCCAAAACAACCTTCACCAAGTAAAGCTGAACATACAGCCTGGAGCCAGACCTCCTTCACCTCCAATACCTCCTACAGGGCATTTCTTCTTCTTCAAAAACCTCTCCTCCAACCACTCTTTCTTCTCCCTCTTTTACTCTTCTCCCCATATCCATGATATGCTTATTCTTCTCTTCCTTTTCACCTCTTTTGCTCTCCTCACTGTCCTGATTTATCTCTCTTCATCTCCGGACCTTTTCTGCTCTCTCCCCTTTTCTCCCTTTCAGCTTTCCTTATACCCTCAATTGTTTTTTCCATCTTTCTTCTCATCTTTATTGCCCATCCCTTTATGCTAGTCATCTTCACTTTTTTGTTCTACATCCTGCCAGTCATTCTTTTTTTCCTCAGGCCTTCCTGTCTCCAAACTCTCCTTTCCTTTGTTCATACTATTCATCAGTTTATTTCTTACACCCTTTCTTATACCTCCTATACAGTTCTTTAATGCCTTTCACCCTTCCTATCTTTTACTGTCTTTTTCTTATCTTCTCTTTTGCTTCCTTTTCTATTCAACTTATTCTTTGATCTCTTTAGCTTCGTCTTGATCTTCTTCATTCCATTCTTAACTTCTCAACAACAAACAAAGTTTGTTTCAGTTCCACTACCTAACATTGGATTTAAAATTTTAAGGTCTTGCTTTTTGTCCTCAAAAGAAAATAGGGTCCCTGCAGTGTGACTGTGTACACAGATTTATGTCCACACAAAACAGTAATACAAGTACTCTCACACACACACTCTAGATTTCTGGAGGTCGCAGTAGCAGTGGCCTGAGGTCATACCTCAAAGAAGTGCAAGGTGGCTTTGATCAAGCAGTGTTTGTAAAGATGGGGATCATTTTCCTTCCTCACTGTTCTTTTTTTAATTATTTTTCCATCCTCCCGCCATTCTTTCATTCTTTTGTCCTCATCTCTCTGGAGAAGCTTGCTTTAAATATTTGTTCATTTATTATTCAATATGTTTACTGCTTCTTTCTGTAACTGCTGTCTCTGCCTTCTTTTTAATTTTAAGTGATTCCCTTTTTCTTATTCTTTCTCATCTGCATCTCCCTTCCTCTTCTTTCTTCTCTGCCCTCATTCTCTTTCTGTCTTTCTCCTGCCGTCGAATGCCTGGGGTGCATGTATCCTCAGACGTGTGAGGGCCAAAAGCCGGGTTGTGTGAGGCTACTGTGTATGTGTGTGTGTGTGTGTGTGTGTGTGTGCATGCCAGCTGGCCATGTGTTCAGAGCTGGTGGAATGTTCTGGAGGGCTTCACAGCCTGCGACTGGGAGAGATAAGGCACCACACACACACACACACACACACACACACACACACACACACACACACACACGTTTATACTCCTTTATGAGGTCCTTAGCCCCTAAACCTAACCTTACCCACCAAAACTAAATGATAATTGTCTTTTCACTAACCCTACCTAAATATAAAAACTTTTTTTAACCATAAGGAAAAGATGGCTGTGGCAAGGTTAGCAAAGTGTGACATCACACAGTGGTTTATGTTAAAGCTAATTTGAAGTCAGCAGCTTATGGCTGGCACCATATTTTCTATTTGAAATCAGTCTTCCAAATAAGGAGTGTGGGGTGTTTCATGCATGAAACGTGCCTTGTTTGCTTGCGTTGCCCATAGTCAACACAAGCTTACTGGAAACACTGACTGGTGTACATTAGCTATTGTTTTTGCACAATTACAAATATTAAACCCTCTAAAATTAAGTAGCATGTTCCTTTGAAAATCTTGATAGTGAACCTCTTAACCACAAGCATAGTGGTTTGTCCTTAATCACATTTTTAAGGAGAAGCCAACATTTAACAATCCGTTATGACCAATTCTCTCTTGAGAGAAGGTGAAAGTTTTACTCAGAACAAGTAAACAAAGCTGAACTGAAGCCAGCATTTACCAGCTGTTGGCTGCATTGCAGCAGAAGTCCCTTCCATGCTGGCTTAAGCTTAAGACTCAATATCCTCTGATTGATTTCAACCATCAAATAGCCATAGGAGGGTCACTCCTATAATGAAGATGGGTGAAAATGCCCTCACTTTGTGAAAAAAAAGACCACCTCAAATGAGTCCTCAGAAAGACCGGAGCAAAGATACACAAACATATGCAAACATCAAACAGATTATGCTGCCAGAGACAGTTCCAAGTGTGCAGCTGATCTCTTTGTGGCACATTTTTTCCTACATCATCATCAGTTCAGTAAATGCACTGAAAAAAAGCAACTCTTTTCTAAACTATTGTGGCGACAACAGAACAAAGGAGGAGTGAGGCAAAAAATGTGCGACATTATAAGCATAAACATTAAACACAAGTTCAGAGTTACATTTTATAACTGAGTCAGCCACTTTGTTCTGTTAGACTAAATTTATTTTGTCATCTTTGGCATGAGGCACAGTGCTGCCATTAAAACAAGTCAAACTCATCTTCAGCAGCCAATCCATCTAATAATACAATACTGTTAATTTGCTTATGGAGCAAAAGTGCTGGCTGAATTGTTGGGAAAAAGCCTGCATAATAGTATGAGAAGAATAAAGTGCACTGATGGTTACAATAACTGAATGGTAATGGCTGCTTTCCTAATGGTAAAATGTCCCAGAGGATGAACACTGATGATTTTTGACCATGTTTCCTCTAGCTGAGAAATGTTGAAATCCGGTGGGTGGCAGGTCATGAGATATTTTCAAATTATTATTTTGTCCTCAATATGACCTTCAATCACCTCCACCCCCAGGAACAAATGTCAGTTTCTTACACAAGGTATCTTACAATGTTATTGGCAGATCGCCACGAAATTCATTAAGCATGTTCATGTTTCCACATTTGCCAGTGATTTTAATGCCCTCGTGACCTTTACATCACTCTACCCTTAAGTCACAATTTTCATTTGCACAAGGAATATGAACATAATAGCATTAAGATGCACTGAGTATACACATTACACATCATATGTTTCCTGCTCTGTCTGTACATTTTAATGGAGTAGCCTGAATGTTTGATGACACGTGGACTGTTTGTTTTCCTGGTTTAAAGCGTCTTTTAGAATTCATTTGAAAGCTGCTAGAAAAATGAAGTTGTTTTAATAATGTATATATAATCATTTACGTGGCTTTTTTTTAGATGAACAGAAATGAAGAATAATATGTATATGGATAAATATACATTATATACTAAATTCTGTGACTTCTTAACCTACTGTAATTATTTTAAAAAAATCAGAACACTCTTTCTTTAATGTGTGTGTTAAATGTGTCACAGTAGCAGCACAGCGACACTCTGCTAACACCCAATTTGTCTCTATAAAGCTCAAAGATCAGAAGAAACAGGGCAGAAATGTAAAAAGAAAACATGAAATAAATGCAGATTTGGCACTAATCATTAGAACAGGAAGCGTCGCTACACTAACGACTTCCTGCTTCACTAATTGGAAAATAAACGAGCAAAGAACAGATTCTGTTAGTCCAGCATGAAAAGATACCGTTACATCTTTTTCTTTCTTCCTTCTTGCCTCCTTCTTTGATCCATCCATCTACACCTTTTCTGTATTCCTCCTTCTTTTTTCCATCTTCCTTTCCGTCGTTCCCTCTCAGCCATTCAACTTTCTTTACCTTCATCATGTTCCATTGCTCTTTTATTCCCTCAGTCAACATTTTAGCTGTCAATTCTTTTCTCTTTCAATTCCACTTTATCAATTCATCATGTTTCATCCTTTCATCTCCATCTCCTCCCATATTTTGTTATAGTTATTTACCCTCTATCCTTCATGCATCTACTCATGATCCTTTCATACATCCTCAATATCAATCAGCACGTGTTTCTTTCTGTCCAGCCTTAATTTAATTTATGCTTCATCCATCCCTTCAATCCTCCCTGCTTTCTCTTTTGCTTCCAATCTTTTTCATGCTTTTTTCATCTTTCTCCATCCTTCTTCCTTTCCTTTATCCTTATATCAAAATGTATTTCTCCATTTTTCTTTCATTCCCATTCATTCACTTTTATCCATTCATAAGTTCTCTATCCTTCAGTCATCTTGTTCTAATATCTCGCTTTCGTTTCTCCACCTTTCTCTGTCCTTCCATCCCAGATGGTTTCACATCCCTCATTCACACTTTTACTTTTCTCTCATCCATCTTTGCACTCCCCGCTCTATATTTTCACTTCACTCTCCATCGTCTCTCCTCCACTCTCCTCCTCCATGCTAACAGGATTAGTTCTGCGTCTTAACTATGCTGAGAAAATAATTAGTCCTTTCTCTGATAATATTTCCACACCTCATTAGCAAGGCTATAAGTCCTTCTTCTGTTTTCCTACTCTGTCTGTCTCTCTCTCACACTCGCTCTCTGTCTCCTGTCTCCATCCTAGAAGGACAAAGGAGAGAACTGATGAGACCAGTGTGAAAGTGAAGCTTTCTGTTTATCTGGCCTTGAATGTTAGCACACTTTTTACAAGTTGAGCAACAAGTTGAAACATTTCAGTGTCACTTTTGTTAGAAGCCTTCACATACATGCAGACCAGTGGTATATCTGTCATCTTAGGAAAACTGAATAACTTATAGGAAGTGCAGCTGGCTGTCTGTACCACAAATCAGAAGAAAAAAACAGATTTACAGTGGTTTTGCTACTGTACTCAGTCTCAGACTCCACTGTCATATATTTGTGAGAACAACATATTGTAATCATCTTGGAAAGCCTCATTGGAAAGACAGTAAAAGTTTTACTTTTACTGTCTTTACTCTCTGTCATACTTTTTCAGGTCCCTGATGATTAGAAAAAATAGAAACCTATCCTGCTGTCACACCAGAAAGGATTAACCTACTCTGTTCTTGCGGTTTAACCTAAAGAAATCAAACAGGCATCACTTGAATCTTGTGTTATTTGCAGGGGAATTAAAGAACTAGGGGAATTCAAATCATTGTGACAGTCAATGCAATAAAACTTTTGAAGCTTCAAGATACATTCTGACGATACCAAGAACAGATTCTCCAAGTGTTAAAACTGAGAACCCATTTTTAGCCTCCACTCTCAAACTACTCTTAATACAAGAAACATGGCACATACATATATATATATATATATATGTATGTGCCATGTTATATATATATATATTATTTTGATATATGGATATATATATATATTCTGTATATTCTGCCACACCTATTTTATACAACTTTTTTGAAACCTTTTTGATGTTATAATAGCTGAGACAATTGTATTAGAGAAGAACACCAAAGCAAACCTGTAAACTCTGATGCTATTTTAGATCATAGTTAATTGCACTGTGTTTCCTGTAAGTTTTAAACAAACAATTAAAAGTCACTTGCATGTTAGAAATGTAATGAAAGAGGCTGCCTGATTGTGTGCTGCTGTCAGCTTGTGAACTTAGAATAAAAAAAAGAAAAAACCCATTGTGAAACATTGCTCAGTGTGACAAGATAAGTGGCATTAAAATCAGAAACAATAAAATCTTGTTAAAAGAAATCTTTGGACGTTACATTTACATTTAACTCACCTTCAGCCTTAGACAGTTATATCACCAGTCTCACTACTCAATGGATCAAACTGCTCATGTGAACACAGAGCTGTTACACACAAAAAAATTCTTTCTCATCAGTGTGGGCTGAAGACACTGCATCATTTCATGTGCAAATTAAGCTCTCTCTAATTACAGAGCCCTCAATGAGATTCAGAGCTGAAAAAAAGAAGAAAAAAAAAAAAACAACAGAGTGAGACCCTGCTGGAGTTTTTCAGTTTTATTTTCCAGACAGAAATATGCTGCAAGCTGAGAACAGATGAACAGAAGATGTGTTAGTCTGCAGCACACCTGCAATATGTATACATTTGTCTTTCTGTTTGTCCTTTATGTATTTATACTTGCATTTTTTTCTTGTGCGTGCATGCATTTCTGGAGCGTGTAAGAGAGCTTGCATACGCACACAGGATCATGCCCTCTTCTGAACTCTCCCATAATTGCTGTCAATCAAACCCTTCAAACACACAAACAAACACAAAGGCTCCACTCACACTTGCCTCTGAGGACCCAAAACACCCGAACACAGCGGAGCACACCCACAGATCAGGCAGAGGCACGACACCTCAGCCCTGAGTGAGACAAAAGCCGTGACACTGTGAGTGAGAGGTGCCAGTCTAAGCTGCTGAATAGACCGATTGTGCCGCTCTTTAGCCCTCGTTGTCGGCTTAATTAGCCCCTTCAGCTGTGAGGTCGAGATCTCTTTCAGCAGCACAGGGCCCCTCAGAACTGCCACAGCATTTAAAGGGCAAAGACAAAGCAGGAGAGAGGTGGAGGGGTTCATGTTTACTGCACACAGACATGATGGGTTTATGTCAATGGGATGTGAGGTTGGAAGGAAACTGTGGATAATGTGAATGAAAATGTGAGTGTTGTGAAGAGTCTGAGCCTACTAGTTGATTTGATTTTTGATTCTTTTGATATTTTAAACTAAAAATTTAAAGAAGATCTTCAAACTCTTGTATTTTATAAGCTGGAACCAGAAAATGTTTGAGCTTTTGTATCATAGTTTATTTAAAATATCAGATACATTACATATATATAAGTGCGCGCATCTTGCCGTGGTCCTTTTTTAAAGCTTGTTTGTGTTAACAGCAGAGATACAAGAATCCTCCTCATTTAATTATTCTAATCTGATACTTTTATAATCAGATGAGCCTTGAAAGTCAAACCAGATGCCTGGTTTGTTAATCTGGTAGGAGGCTGGTGAGGAGCCCTGTGGAGCCCCAAGAGACCACATTCAATCTCAGTTTATATGCAAGGTTTCAGAGGTCTGATATTATCACACAGCAGATGGACGTGAACGTGAGTCCTCTGTCGCGAGT
Source organism: Aulonocara stuartgranti (assembly GCF_965226115.1). Taxonomy (NCBI): domain Eukaryota; kingdom Metazoa; phylum Chordata; class Actinopteri; order Cichliformes; family Cichlidae; genus Aulonocara; species Aulonocara stuartgranti. The sequence continues at coordinate 20,540,247 of NC_138947.1, forward strand.
GTAACAGGCTGGTGGTGTTAAATCTGTTAGCTGATTCCAGCAGATAAATAAGAGCAAACATGCTGTCTGTGTTCATATACCCGGGATTATGTGTGCAGGATTATTTCTGGTTCGACGGTTGTTAAAGTGGTCAGCAGCTGTGAGCTGGCAGGAGAGCTACACAAATAATACTCATCTCTAATATCTGCTTCTTTTATTAATACAGCATTGCTCCTGCTCACTCTCTCGAGGAAATGTTCTCATAGTGGACAATAATAGATGGAGGAGGGGGCAATAGGCTCTTTAGTTTCTGTGTATTCTAATATTATGCTGGTATACACTGGTGAAATAATCAAAATTTAATGTGTTAATATGAGATCATGTGAGCTTTCGGGGTGTTTATTTTAGGGTGACACTTCTTTCTCTTGAAGAAACTTAGAAAAACCTTTACTTACCTTATTTTCAAGCCAGAATCAATTCATGAAATCAGATCAGCTTCTTAACTGGGAGAGTACCAGCATTTCATGAGTCTGTTTTTCTTTCTTACATCTTTAGTCTTCCATATTCAGGCCTAAAAGAGTTGCTTTATATCAGTTTAACCTGCAGTAGTTACTGAACTCTTCTATGATGTGTTTTTCTGCTACCAATGAAATAATTATATAATGAATGATTACTGCAGAAATGAACCAAACAGGGAAGAATTAAGGCTGTCACAGATAACGAGGTTAACTAACTCCTAGAAAAAGGAATTATTCATATTGCACATTTAATCTCACGTTGATTATTCAGGAACATCTTAATCTTGCTTTTGCTTGTCCGTGTTCCTATTTTTGCAAATAAGGTTTCAAGGATGTCGATCTTGGAGAAACTTCCCAAGTATTTAAAAGCTTTTGTGTTCTTAAAAAGGACACAATCAGATAATTGTGTATTTGGTATAATATAGTGGCATAAGTAGAAAAAAATTGGACCCCTTTTTCCTATTGTTCCCATTCGCCAATCTGCTGGCACATAACATTTAAGCATAAAGTGCTTCTGCGTGACATATTAGATCATGGCAACAGTGAGGCTGTCACTCCTAGCTCATGTACATGGCTGGGTAAGAGTCATTGTTCAGCATACAGGGTTACGATTGTGAAGCACTGTATGTTGTGAAGAAGCAGTTCGAGTGCTCAAACCTAACCAAGCATCTAGTAGAATTTGCAGAATTTGACACACTGGCATGATAACATGTTGCCATTTTTCGTTGATACAGTTTCATCTCCTTATTATTGCAATCCTTGACTTGTAGGCTGAAGCACTCAGATCCAAAGTGTGTCAGTGTGACAGTTGTTCTTGTTGGCCACCCCTCTCTCTCACCCTCTTTCTACTTCCATCATTATTTCCACACAACAGTCCTGTCTTTTAACCCTGCCTGTCAATCACATCTAATGGGGGCGGGGACTCAGAGGTGGCAAACAACTGGAGTAACAGAGCAGGAGGGGCCCTGAGGTCCCATGGGTGATGACTAAAAGCAGACAGGGCTTGTTCTGATGCAGAGGTGTGTGTGTGCATGTATCTTTATTGACACGAAAGAGGGCATGAACACTATGTTAGTCATGCCCTCAGTGCCCTCTGTCCGCTTCATTGTCTCTCTTCTAACCGTCTCTTCAATGCACAGAAAATACAGTTTGTTTGTTTTTTACAGTAATAGCTGAATTTTTTTGGCAGATGGTCTTTTTGGAATTAATATTATATATATATATATAACTTGTATATAAAAGAAGTATATACATTACACAATAAGGAGAATCATAAAAGACCCTTTCCAAATAAAAATAACTCAAAATTACTAAGTTCAGTACTGTTTTCAATGTTGAAAAAACATCTGCTTGATGTGGTATTTGTATGTGATTTATTATTTTTGACCTATGTAATTTTGCATTATTTTAACCTGTAATATGAAAATCGGGCCCTCTACCTAATGGTCCCCTTGTAATTTCTTGTGCATGATGCTGTTTGGGTTCTGGCCTTTCACTGTTTGATTGACACGTAGTGGGTGGGACTTAAACTGTCCTTTGACCTTAGAAGAGCTCAGTGTGTGTCAGGCTGAATTAGTGGCAGCTGTCAAAGCAGGAGTTTGATGCAAATTCGTCCTCTTTCTCTCTGATAGCTATTTTTCCTCAAACTAATTTAAAATGTATATTGTGTTCCTGTCGTTTCAGTTTAAACTAAAAGCTAAAAGCCTAAGAAAAGTGGTTTTTAAGAATTAATCAGGCTGGGATGTTCTTAGTGAATTCTGGTGATGCAGTATCATAAAACACATTAGGTGATTTTTAGATGAGCAAAACAGGACTGAAATCTTTTCATAGTGGTAGCATTTACCTAATTGAGTTGACATTTGATATGAACCTACTTTTGTAGACAGTGAGCCTCTCTGCGATGCCTGTAAAGTTATATTTTAGCTGGTACGATTGGTTTGGGGTATTCCTGTTCTTAAAGAATTTTTACTGCAGGTCAAACATCAACTATCTCTTTATTTAATGGTAAAAATAGGAATGTGTTTTTGTCATACTGACTCAAATAGGTAGAAATTTTACTGAAGAACTTATAGACTTGATGTTGTACAATTTTTTTAAAAGCTGAATTACTGCAGGACATAGTTGTATGAATCTGTTTTTTCATGGTTTACATGAAGAAAAAATATTTAGGACTTAATTGTCTGCCTCGGGTTGCCTGTTCACTTTCTGCATGTGATTTAACAAAGCGTCACATGTATGTTCACATTTTAATTGCGTTTCCTTGACAACCCTGTGTTCAGGCTTGTCTCGCTTTATTCTGATCCCCTTTTGGGTGCTAACACACACACACACACACACACACACACACACACACACACACACACACACACACACACACACACACACTTCCCTGGCAGTTTAATTAAATCCATTAAAAGCCTTGTAGGCGCTGAGTGGCTCGGATCAATCCTCACCTGAATGGCTGCTGACTAATTGTTCAGTTAACGGGGGGTTAACGGACAGATCAAAGGCTCCAGTGGCATAATTAGCAGAGGGGTGAGAGAAACAGGGAGAGCAAATTAATGAGAAACAAAGGATGCTGGGAATTTTCTTGCCAGAAAGTTAAATTAAAAGAAAGACAGATTGGAGGATTTTTTTCTGAACCACCTTTCTATGGAGTGAAATTACATTTCCTTTTATTGTTACCTGTTCCCTCTTTTTCTGACCCAAAGAGAAAAAATATCAACGTTTTTACTTTTTTTGATTTTCTCCCATTTGATGTCATGGGAAAAAAACATGGATATTTTATAGCATTTATGAGGGGAGGAGAAGGGACCTTTTACCTTTAACCAATCCTTTATTGGTTCAACTAATATTTAACACCAAGAGAATTAAGAAGAAAGTTTAATATATATACAGTTGCTGCAACCACCCAATCAGAAATAAAAAAAAAAAAGCCATTCTCTAAAATTAAGAACTATTATTTCTTCAGCTACATTACAAAAGAAACCATTGAATCTCCAAGTCAAAACATCACATCAAAGACCATTTTATAATACACAAATTCTTTTTAAGTCACACAACCACCAGACCTCTGGACATCATCTAAGCCTTTACTGATACTGTCCCTTCATTTGATTCCTGCTAGTGAGTCAGTTGAGATGAGTGAAGCTCATCTTAGCCTGTATAAGAAAACTATATGCACTGTGCTCCACAAACACTTTTTAGAAACAGTCTTCCAAAAATACCCCTGAATCAGTGAGCCATTGCTGAAACAAAGAAATAAAATGGAGATTAATCTGAGACAGCTAAGCCAGAGGTCTTGCAGTCTCTCCAGAAAACACAATGGCTTCCTGCCCTGCCCTGTCCCATATGTGCCACATGTCTGTTCCTAGCTAGAGTGCTATGCGCCAGTCTATCAGAGATCTGGACTGTGTTTCTCTATGAGAGTTTAATATAGGGATCTCCAGCTGCCCCTAGAAGATGACCCCAGAGCCAACACACCAAACAGCCTCGACTCCTGGACACCACACAGTAAAGCTTTGTTGGAGCCTTTCACTGCTACCACATACAGAGTCTTCTTCGATATTTCGGAGAATTCACACAGGTGTTCAAAAAGATAACAGTAAGCCTTCTTCCACATCCTGCTCTACCTGTAGAGCACAAATAGACAATTATGGAAAGTCAAGTTTCAAAAATGATTGACCACCTGCAGATTAAGTCCCCAGCAACACCCCAAAGAGGCTAAGAAGAGCTCTCATGACCTCTTCTAGCAATTTCTCTACAAGTCGCAAAGATCTCATCCCAGTTTCCCGACCCAGCCTGGCAGTAGTTTTGCACTGCTCTGCCAATGTCAGATCTGCCAGGTTTGTTAACCCAGCAATTATGAGGATTGTCTGAACAGTAGCAGAGCCAAGCACCCTGCTCTGTTCAATGAGGGTTGTGGAAAAGACAACTGGGAACATTTCCTCATTTCCTCTTTGCATTTAAAACAGTTCTCTGAGTATGAAGTATGGATGCAGTTGCCATTTTTTAATTTTCATGCATTTTTATAAATACTTTAGAGTTGGCCTGTAGGAGCAGAACTTATTTGCATTGCAGGGTTATAGTTAACAGGCAAGGGTACAGATGTAATTGATTTTCTTTGGAAAAAATACTTCAACTTATTCACAATGACCACAGTTCCTACCCTAACTCCCGCAACTCTATGCTAATGACTTGTCATCAGTCCCAACTGGCCTTAAATGTGTGCCATCTGTTTTCACTGCCAAACACTTTGGTCAGGCTTATTATTCTCACACTTAAGGGACCTGACATTACAGGCACGGGGCTTTCCCCAAATAGCGCTTTCTCAGCCAAGCAAAATTAAAACATTGTTTTGATAAAATTATCCAGCCATCAACCTCAATTTGTAAGATAATGATAATAACTTGAGTTTAGTTTGTCACTACAACTAAAACAGCACTTTATTCTGCTCCTAGCAGAGAAACATGACTGCCATATGACCGGTGACCGTAAGGGAAACAAAGAAAGGCATGAGTAGAAGCAGGACAAGATGAGTGGGTAGAGGGGGATGTGAAAGTGCAGAGAGATGAAGAGTTGAAATGAGGATGAGGGGAAAAAAAGACTCAACATGGTGAAAGACCGAAGAAAGATCTGTGGAAAGAAAGTAATACTGAGATTGAGAATATAATGAAGCAGAACAAAAAAGAACACAACTCTGTCTGTCCCCCATGGGTGTGTGTGTATCCGTGTGTGTGTGTGTGTATGCGTGTGTGTTTTATACATCACAGCCTGCAGGGCTGCTGCAACTTTTAGCCCCGATGTCCATCCGGCCTCGATTACAGCAGGCTTGCATCACACGCACACACACACACATGCACACACGCAGGAAGCAGCTACAGGCTGTGCGTCTATCTGTGTGTGTGGTTTGCCTGCCGGCACTCCTCTCTGCTCCTCTGTGATCGGAGGAGGTTTTACAACATTTAGCATTTCACCTCCTCCTCTCACATCCTTCTCTTCCACTCCTCCTTTCTTCTCCTCCTCTCCTTGTCTTCTTGTCATCTTCTCCTCCTCTGGACCCTCCTTTTTTCCTGTCATCATTCGCTCTTTTCCTTCTCTTCTTTCATCCTTCTCTCCTCAACTTTCCTCCTCTTTAGGTCTCATTCTGTCATCTCCTTTCCTCATCTCATACTCCCATTTTTTCCTTATTCTCCTCCTCAATATGCCATCTCTAGTTTTCATCTTCTATTTTCTGTCTCCCTTTCTTATCCTTATGATCTAAACCTCTGTCTTCCACCTCAGCTTCTTCTCTTTTTCATGTTTCGACCACTCTGTCATTTCTCCCCCTCCCCTTTCTACCCTCTCCTCATCGCCCTGCTCTGTCCTTTCTATATTTCTCCTTATGTGTCTTCCCTTTTTCCTCCATCTAGTATCTCATTTCCTTAGCTCTCCTCTTTTTACTTTGCCTGTGTTCCCTTTATTCTCTAATAATCCTGTCATCTTTGCTTTTATCATTTTTCAGATTTTATCTTGTTTCATCTTATCATATCATCATCCTGTTCTGGCTCATCTAAATTTCTCTTTGCTTTACTTTCCTTTCCACTAGGCCCGTTATTGCTTTCAGCTTCTCTTCATTTCTGCACCCCCACCCCCAGCCGCTTGTCTTATTCTCATTATTCGTTTCATTCACTTTTCTGCCAGCTTTTCCTCATTTCATCTCTTTCTCTGTATCTATTTTGTACCCACTGTCTTCTCATATTGATATGTTCCTCTTTTCTGTATCAGTGTTAATGTTTACCATGTTCAATTTCTTTTCCAATAAGTTAATTTCTGTGTTATAGTTTCAGTTTTTCATCTGTGATTCTTCTTTCTGTAGTGATCTTTCTGTGATCATCATCTAAGCTGATTTCCTAAGCTGTCTATCTGCAGCGATAGTGGATGAGGTATCTCTCACAGACTGGCTCTCTTCTGAGGGATTCCAGTTTTCTCATTAACCACAGTCCTCTGGACCTTTAGGCTTCATTATGGACGAGAGCACTGTCTCTCCTCTGAGCCAAGCTCCATTAGACGATACTCTGTGTGTCAGCTGAGTCCCTCTGTCTCTTCCTCTGGGCTCCCTCTGTCACATCCTGGTGTTATCTTTATCGCTCTGACTGATCCCACTCTGCTCCTCTCTTTCTCCATTTGTCCTCCTCTGCGGCAGTTTTCCGTCTCTGTCTATTCCTTGCTCTTATGTGCTTTGTCTTTTAGCTCTTCCAGCGTGGCAGCTACCAATTTTTTCCTTTTCTCTTTCACACACCATTCTTTAATTAACCAGGGCCACTTAACAGCTTCTGACCAATCAAATGTGACACTTCTGAGTTTCTGCTCCGTGTGTGTGTGTGTGTGTGTGTGTGTGTGTGTGTGTGTGTGTGTGTGTGTGTGTGGAGGGGGGTTCATTTGTGGCAGTATTATACCTCTGTATTAAACCTCAATACTTTTTAGTTAACAAACATGTTTTAAGACAGAGAACCCAAAGTTATATATGTTTTTATTAAGGCTCATAGTAACACTCAAATAACTTTTATGTATCACTAAAACCAATACATGAAGCAAAATATTATGTTAACATTTTAGATTATTATTATTTTTATTATTATTAATCTCTGTCTCTCTCACCATTGCCTTATCTTCATCCACTCACCCCCAACTGGTCGTCGCAGATGGCCCCTCCTCCCTGAGCTTGGTTCTGCTGGAGATATTTCTTCCTGTTAAAAAGGAGTTTTTCCTTCCCACTGTTACCAAAGCACTTGCTAATAAGATAAGATAAGATAAGATAAGATAAGATAAGATAGGATAAGATAAGATAAGATAAGATGACCTTTATTAGTCCCACAGGTGGGAAATTTGTTTTGTTACAGCAAAAGTGCAAAGTTATGTAGCAGAAATTAGAAAACACTGGAATGCAATAAATTAAAATAAAATAAAATACTATATACAATAGAATTGAATAGAATAGAATAGAATAATATATACAATAGAATAAAATAGAAATACAAATGCTATATACAACTGAGTAAGAAAATACAAAAGTACAACTTTGTCAGAAGAAGAATTGTACAAGAATTGCACATATAGCAGTCTTATTGCACGTGTGAGAGTTTGATCAGCTGCAAAAGTCTTTGTTGTGGAGTCTGACAGCAGTGGGGAGGAAAGACCTGCGAAATCTCTCCGTCCCACACCGTGGGTGCCGCAGTCTCCCACTGAAGGAGCTGCTCAGTGCTGTCAGAGTCTCTTGCATGGGGTGGGAGATGTTGTCCAACAGGGATGACAGCTAATAGGGGGTTTCCTCTGTTTTATTTGTGTTGTTGTAGGGTCTAGACCTTATAATATAAAGCATCTTGAGGCAACTGTTGTTGTGATGTGGGGCTATGTAAACAAAGTTGAATTGAATTGAACCTGTTCGTGGAAGTTTATATTATTTTGACAATGTGTTTGTCACCATAAGTTTACTTTCTGTGGCTCATATGGTCAGAGCAGGTGAAGCTTTTTCATTTTGTGGCAATTTAAAGGACACATCAGCAGCTTCTCTCCATCACTCTCCCAACCGATGCCAGCGTCCTGCTGTGTTTTTGTGTGAATGCAGCTTCATGGTACAGTCTGACAGGTTGCACTGGAGTTGCTGATGAAATAAAAAGATGTGCTCAAATCATCACAACACTTTAGCATTTTCTATCTCCAGTCAACTCTGGCATTTGAGGCACTGACACTGAGTCACTTTACACCATTGCTGCTGAGCAGAGTTCAGATGCAGGTTTTGAAGTCACAAGTTGAATCCACCACGGAGAAGGTATTCTGTGTACAAGCTAAAATATGAATGGCGTGAGTTTGAAATGAGTAAAAAGAAAACAATAAATTGGTCAAGAATAGATTGTGACAATCTGTCCTTGAAAACAAAAATGGACACAGAAATATGAAATGTGCCTTAGACCTATATATGTCCAAGGCATACCCACGTTGAACCTAACAACCTTGACGATTGCCAGTTCTTGATTGTTTGTTACATATTGGTTACTATCACTCTTAAAGAAAAATGGGTATGTTTTGAGCTATCCTCCGTACTGCATCAGCCCAAAGTTTTTATACATGCATGAGTAGATGTGAGCGCACCAGAGCAAGCGAGCAGTAACTACCTACAAACACATACACACACAAACGCTGACGTGTGCCATCAGTGAAGATGAGTCAGCCGTTAACATTTTCTTGACTGTCTCTTTGATGTGAGTCATCTTCACTCTGCTCTTCAGTCCAACAGGGGCAGAGAGAAAGATCAAGTGAGACATAATGAGAACACTGTTTGTCATGTGGAAAAACCTCATAACTCCAATTTTGGTCATTTTCAATGTTTTCACTTCAGTTTAAGAACAAAGCTGCTTTAGTATTACCAACAACAATGCAACATAATTTAAGCCAAGATGTATATGAAATCAAATATGTCATATGAAATAACCTTGTCTAATAACACGGTTACATGTGGATATTTATGAGTAAATATAAGAACCACCTTTCAGGTCGGCCCATTATAGTAAACACTAAAAAGAAAACAAATGCCAAATTGATGCGTCCAGTGGTGGTTCACCAATAGAGGCCGCTAGGGCGCTGCCCTGCAAAAATATTGCTAGGGAAAAAAAATCTATTTGAAAACAATTAATTGTAAAAATGCAATATACATTTCAAATAAGTACAGTTTGCTCATAAAACATGTGCAGTTGCCATTTTGTGGTAAAAGTTAATTACATTATTTCAAATGATATAGTTATGTCTCAACTTCCCTTTAACGATTCCGGCTAAATGGGAGTTTATGGAAAGACCAAAAGTTTTTCAGTCACGACACTGAAATGTATTTTGTGATTAAACAAGCATTGATTAAACAAGCATTTTTGATACAGACAAAACATGTTTCCTATTGCATATATTCCATGTGCTCACAACATATTGTGTTTGATTTAATGATTGAGCTCTCCTTGAAGAGCGAGCCCCACATAGTCACTGTGAAATGTTGGAGCTGGCTGGTACAGATTTGGGATAAAGACAAAAAAAAGTAAACTCATTTTAAAGTCTGGTTTGGGAAAATTGATGGAATATTCAGAATCCAAATGGTTAAGTATCAACATAATCCTCTTCAGGAACCTTTTAATTCACTGAACTGAACACCACAGATTACAACTTGTTGATTTGGAGTTTCTCTTCCTGACCAACCACTGACATTTGACCCATGCAGCAATGTGGTGGATGAGAGTCTCACAGGGAGGTGATGATGATCTTACATGGGTCACTGTAGCAGTTGTAGAGGAAAAGGGAAGCGTTGTCATAGAGATGGGATTGGAGGCAGATTGGAGATGACAGAAACTGTGATGAGAGTGAAGAGAGAACAGAGTTCCCTCTCTCCTGGGACATCCAGCACTCTGTGTTTGTGTGTGTGTGTGTGTGTGTGTGTGTGCGCGCGCGCGTGTTCACGTGCTGCAGGCTGCTGTGCCTCGACAGATGCTCTCATTAGTCAAACAGGCCCTCCACTCTGAGAGCCTCATCAACCATCACACTTCGACACAATTAACCTGACCTGCACCATCTCTCTTAACTCAGCTGGGAAGAGAAAAAACCTTAGCCTTCTTTTTTTCTTTTCTTTTTGCATGATCCGCTCTGAACAAGCTCCCTTAAAATGAGCTGCTGGAAATATATCACACTTATTTGTTTTGTTTCCTAGAGAGGATAGAGGATTGATGGCAATCTCATACCTGTGTGTTCGCTGCTATGGTCTTTCTTTTTACTGGTTACAACTGATAACTCTAATATAATATCTGTTCGCAGAACCAAAAACCGTGACTATAAATGTTCTTTTTCAGTTTTAGCATCTTGCCGTGAGAGTCTAAGAGGATTAATGCCTGATTTAGACTTCTGCAGGAAGCCTTTGTAGAGTCCTATGTAAGTGGCCAACACTGTTGCCCACATTTGTGCTTCTGTGTGGTTACATATTAATTACTATGTCCTGATGTTTTATAGGCAGTGCCAGCCAGTCTTTTTTTGCAGACGTACATTTCATCTTGTCCATTTCAATAGTTTCAGCAATGTGTCTCCAGGAATCTGAGGAATTGACTGTGTTATACTGTGCAATTCTTATTTGCAGACTGTGTCGAGCCAACCTCATGTTACATTTCTCAGTAGGTGCACGTCAGGTTACTTGGAAAGTTACGACGTAGAAAAGATTTCCAGTTAAGTCACAATTTACAACTTAGATTTCCTGCAGAAGTCTAAATCAGCCAGGCTAAAGTGGCTGTTAGAGGAACTGCAGTTTTACCACAATTTTGTTGGTTGTTTAGAAAGTTTAGCTTTGTGGGTAAGAACTTCATTTCATTTTTACATGAACTTAGTTCACCCAATTTTGGTCCCCTTTGGGGGTTTTACATGTTTCTGCATAGTGATTTACCTTCCTGCATCTTGTTTTCAGTTCTATTAAAATTCTCATTTTTGAGCCTTCACTACTGTCTGCAAAACTAAATCTTTGCCAGCTCTCTTAACTGGCAGGTAAACCCAGGGTGGAGCAGGTGATGAAGCAGATAGCAGAGTTACTAAGGAAAATTGACTTTGACAGAATCACTGATGGTGCAAAGGAAGCCATAGTTTCAACAGGGTTGACAAAAAGGACACAAAGTCACATAGTTTAGAGATTAAAACCTTGTTACTAGGTCTTTCTATACTCGCTCTCTAAGGAAGCATTATATCAAGAGGATATTGTGCCGTTGTCATTTGCAACATATTTTAACCTCCTTTGATGCATTACACAGGTTTTTCTCACTCATTTTGCACTGTGTATTTCAACAGATTTCACCACTTTTAGGCTTCACAATCGCTTTGCTGTGTTACAATTAGGTTAGCAGTGAACTGCACAGTTGCCTGCAATGGATTTATATTGATCTGAGGGCTGCAGAATGCTCAGGAGGACCACCGCAGGGTGTCCACAACCACCGTAACAAAGTGCTTTGGTCTCACAGATTTCAGCAGCCCTCGTCTGTGTGAATTAGCCAAAGTAGCGGCTTTGGAAGATTGGACCAAATTGGCCGAATGTGTGTCCGTTATTCTGTGTAGTTGTGTTGGATGAGTGTGTTCCTGAGTGTCTCAAAAGCTGGATGTTTATCCACACAATGGAGCAAATCTAAGCCTTTGATCACCCGGCCGAGTCACCAGATTTGCAGAGAAGAGTGTGTGTTTGTTTGTACTTGTTTACCTGTCTTTGTGAGGACCATAGTTATAGACCTTGGGAGTGAGGACATTTTAGGAAGGTAAGAATATTTCAGTTAGTCTGTGATCTTCAAAAGGAGTTCAGAGGTTTAAGATTTGGTTCAAGTGCTGATTCAGGTATAGTTTAGTTTTAGGGTTGGGGCTATGCATTTTATTAAGATAGTTGGGTAAAGGGCCTGGGAGTGAAGGTCCTCGCAAAGATAGAAATTCAACACTTTGTGTGCAGATAATCACAAGTGCATTAGAGTTTATCTCTGAAAGAAAGTGGCTTAATTCTGTTCAGTTTAAAATACCCTTGTTGTTGTGTGTGCATGTGTGTCTTTGTGTTATAAAGTGGGTTTGTGTGTGCTTTTATGTTTTGAAACCGTGAGCAATGTCTATGCATGTGTCTCCTGACAAAATGGACCAGCAGTAGATGGACTGTTGCATTTTAATCTAATTTAAATGAAAAACTGATTACAAGAGAATCTGCTCCTTTCAAACTGGGATATCAGTATAGTTATATTATTTACATTGCTACTCCACTACTTTGAAGACCAGTGGAGGTAGGTTTTTTTTAGTATAGTTTGCTTTCTTTGTCCATCAGCAAGATCTCTAAAAAACTACCATGTTAAATTTCATGAAAACTGGTTAGGATGTAGCTTCATTAAAGAAATAACAAATTAAATTTTGGCGCTGATCATAGTTAATTGCATTAAAAATTGCAACAGGTCTCAGTAGCGATAGGATTCTCCAACAGCCTTGAAGTTTGTTATTTGTTTTCTCAGTTGGGGGTTGAGATTTAAAATTTTGTGATGTTAGTGTCTCTGTGGTGTAGTAGTATTTGCCTTATACATGGAAGGTCCCGAGTTTGAGAGACCAGTCTACCTGTATTGTTGGTCCTAAGCCTGAATAAATAGGAGAACTATGTCAGGATGGGCATCAACAAACAGATCCATTTTCTGGGGTAAAATAAGGGAGAAGTCAGCAGCACCATATGGTGATCTATGTCAAGAACCGAAGTTCAACACACACAAGCTGGACCCAGGAGCAGAACACACACACAGCGGTACGAGAGAAAAAATAAACTTTATTATAACTGAGAGTGTCCCGGGAGAGTAGAAGGGAGAGAACGCACGGAACCAGAGAAACCGAGGGACCGGGAGAAGAATCGCGCAGGAAACGCCGAGAGCGGGACCGTGGGAGGCTGAAACAGAAAAAGAAAAAAGGATTATTGGGGTGCGGGTAAACCGGCAGCATACGAGGGGAGGTAGTGTACGCGTCTTACGATGATAGCGGGGCCAAGGGAACCGGAGGGAGGGGTGAGGGTCCGTGGGGAGGAACTCCAGAAAGGGCGAGGGGGCTGGGGCTGATTGTGATCCAAATTCCGGACAGGCAGGTGGACAGGCTGGTGGCTCAAACACGCCGAGCTGTGATCTGAGTATACAAGGCAGAGTTAGTGTTAGTTCACACGGATAGGTTTACATAAGGGCTTTCCCGCAGGTGTACGTTACCGCTGAAGGACGACTACGGACTGGCGTGGAGCAGCAGGCTGGGCAGGATTAAATGGTCCACCTGGTGATCGCCTGGGATGGGATGCAGGTGTGGAGTCAGTGGCCACGCCCACGGGAGTGGGCATCCCATCAGCACCTCAGACGCCGGGCCGCGGACCATGACAATCTAAAGAGGACTATGGCACTCAAGCCTAGTTTCGATCTCCTTTTTTTAGTTGTTTGGTTAAGAAATGCTTGGTGACAAGAACATCTTGTTTTGGGGGTTTATTATAAGTAAACTTTTGGCTTTTGTCAGTAGATGTGCATTACAAGCCATTGCCTCTATACACAAGCTGTAATGTTTGTGGACCCTACAACTGCATGGATATGGGCACGAATGTGTAATTAACAAACTCCACTTTTCTTCTTCTCAGTCTTTCCACCAACTGTTGAACCCTTTTTTCCTTTCAGATATCAATAATGAACAATAGTGGTCCTAGCAATGGTATCGGTCAGGGCTCTGTTTAGGCCACTCAGTTCTTACACCTATTACTGGAACAACACTGGCTTCATGCACCAGTGCTGTTGACACAGAAAAGAACAAACACATAAAGCTAGCTATACCATATGTTCACTACTAAATTTGTGGCAGGACCATAACCCCTGCTCGGTTGCATGACTGCATTTACATGCAGCTGTTACCAATAAAGTCAGAATAATACTTTTAGGCACATTACATCAACGTAATACTTCGGAAGCACTCAGCCTAAAACTTTACAGAGAAGACAATAAACCTACAATTTTACTCAACGCTATAATCTTAACTAAACTGTATTCAAACTGGAGTGATCGGGTTAAGATTTGGTAAAGGTTTCCCCTGGAAAAAAGTTTGATAATATCAAAACAGTTTGTGAAAGATACAAATTAGTTACACATTAGAGACATCAAACAGCAACACTGCATAAAAATCAACAACTGCACACATATACATGAATAAGCATGCAAAAGAACAAAAGTGCAGTTGATTAGGCAAACGACACACGCGCATACTCCTACTGGAGCTTTCTTCTATTGTTGATTATTTTTATTCTTTCCATATGATGGTGAGAGATAACAGATTTACACAAACAAGCAGACACACACACAGACACACATCTGAGTCACAGTGAGGAAATCCCATCATGAGTTGAAAGCTCAAACATGAGACACACACTCACACTCCATCAGAACTGCAGAGGGTTTGTCACAGAGAGATTTGAGATGACACAAATACACAAAACACATAAAAGCACAAACAAATGCACTAAAGTACACACTGTTACCCAGATGTACAGCCGGTGGCTCCACAGCTGCACTCCATAAAGTCCCTGAAGGTTATGTGGCTGCTATTTATGCCCACCTGCAGACACCTTCTACCAGCTGATGAGTGACATATTTTTTAATATACAATTTATTTAAAGTAATTTTTTGCATGTTTTATCTACGCACTAATACTGAGGATGCACGAGTCAGAGGCATGGCCACATAGTTTTAAAACTGAAGACCCACATACTTCACATTCCCACAGTTGTCAGTGTTGGAGTTTCTCCATCAATAATCAATGAAGTGCTGCATTAAACTTTCACAGTTTTATTTTTTAATGGCTGACAAAAGTCCTCCGATATTCATAATTCAGACGACAGCCGCTATTTCTCACATCACACTGGATTCTTCTTCGTCAGTCAGCGTGACAACGCTCTGTCAGAGATGCCGAACAGCTTGAGTAAATCTACCACAGACACAACTTAAGTCTATGAAATATCTCACAACCTGCTACCCCCTGGCCACGGGCCCTAACAAAACTTAGCCTGAGACCTGAAAACAGGTCCTCAACATGCCTATCAATCATAAAGGCTGCTAAAATTGACATAACAAACTCCTCTAAAAAATTATTTAAAAAACTTTGCTTGACCTTTGTTGAATCTAAAACCCTCCCACTGTACAAATTGCTGAAACATTTGTCTTAAAAGGCTCAGTCGCTACTAAATCATTTCTTCTGCTACTCATAAAAAGAACTCTGACATTAGAGAAATAGAACGTGATTGGAAAGTTGACTTTGCTGGAATTTGTTGTTCAGAAAAACAAAGCAAAACAAAAAAACATAGTTATCTTTAATATGTTTTTTCTTGCTCTTCAGGGAACCTTGTTTTAATGCCTGGAGTATCTTTCCTTGTGACAAAATAATGCCATTAAATGAAAATTTGATTCATATGGTGTTTTTCTCAATCATGGCAGAAGTCTGATGTCTGAAGCAGAAATGTGGAGGATGACATGATGTTAAAATATGGTGGTAACAGTGGACATTTTCAGTCTTAGGGTGTCACACTCAGTGGTTTGCATAAAACATCATAGATTGTTGTATAGAAAGTAACATATTTATTGGTTGCAGAAATCTGCAGAAATAACTGGAAACAGATCCTGGATTTTGGACTGAGTGCAAATCTGTCATAAATCCCTCCAAAGTCAAAACCTTACCATCTCCACAAAACGTCCAGAAAAAACTAGCAATCTTTTAACCTTTTTCGGTGTTGTTAAAACAAATAGACATAATATAAAATTTGTATCCACAGAAGTTTAGCCTGGTTCAGTGTATTCTGATTTGGTCCCATCTTAATGGGGTTGTCTGTTGTCTCGGCATTTGTGTCTTATCCTGCTCCAATTAGCTGTTTAGCCGAATCTGGGAATGTCTGCTGTGGTCTATTCTGGAATTTGGAAGTTTGTTTGTTTGTTTTGTAATTTCGTGTCTTGGCAGGGTTGGTTAAACAGTTAATAAAAAGGATAGATGATAATTTCCACGCCAAGATTTGTTCAGTTCTAGTATCTTTTTAGCCTTTTTTTTTTTTTAGTTTTCACTGCTGTCTGTCTTTTCTCTATTTTTTACCCTTTCATTGTCTTTTTATTGTCTTTACTTTCTCTTCTCCCTCCTTCCTTTTTCCGAGGTTTTCTTGATTTTAACAGATTTACACACTAAGATGTTAGATTTTTTTTTCTTTTCCTTTCAGCACTTCTTACCCATCCTTTCATGTTTTCACCCTCTCTTGTCGTCTTTTCATCTTCTGGTGTAACTCTTGCAGAACCAATCTGACCGTCTCTCTCTTACACACATACACACACACCAAATGCATTCCTCTGATTGCTGGAACTCTCCTCTTTTTATTTTTTGAGGGTATATAGCCAAGCTCCACCTGTCTGTGTCTCCAAGCAGATTAAAACAAACGCTCTGAGTTATCGGTAAATCCTGTTTGACCCGTTCAGTTGCCCCACTCCCCATAACTGTTTCATCCAGCCAATCATGAGGGAAGATCAGATAGAGGAATTAAGTGGACTGAATTTTCCATTAGATATTTCACTGTTTGATTTTAGCTGGCGGTGGTGTTTTCCTCTTCTTTTTTTCCCTCTTTCTCATCTTTTTTGACATTTTTCTTTTCTGTCTTTCCTTTGATGTATGTCTCCTCCAGTCTTTTTCTTCGTTATCCCCCCCCCTTTTTACCCTCCTGTGTCATTGATCCTCTCTGCAGTTGTGTCAATAGAAATCAGGCCCATGGATCCACTGTTTGTCTCTATGGATTGAACCTAGGGTTGGGTGGGCATTGAGGCTCTTGAGCACAGGGGACCCCCTAGGGCTATATATTTCCCTCCGTGGGAAACGGGGATCTTTCCTGCCAACCGAGCGAAGCGCCGCTTAGTTTCTGCCTCAGTTCACTGTGAACTGAACAACAGCGGCTGATGCAATGATGTCATCATTTGCTTTATGGACACAGCAGCCATATTTAATTTATGTCACTCTTATGTCTCATCTGATCCATTTTATTTATCTCTAGTTCTCCAGTTTGTGGTATTGCAGCAGCTAGACTTTAGTATACACATGCACACAAGCATATTAGGGTTTGTTATTTACATGAATATCTTTTCCAAGTAGTGAAGCATAGTAATTAGTCAGAAAAGATGGTAATGGACAAAATTTATCCTTTAAAAATATATTTGAAAACTAAAGATACCACTTGATTTATGATTCAGTGAAATTGGTCTTTGTAATATTTGAAACCAGGCAGAAATAACTTTAAAGTTAAGTGGTAAGACTTTGGTGTGAAGGAATTGTTAGTTGTAAAACTCATGTGCACTGTATTCTACTTATTTATTTTCTTTATTTATAGTTGATAGTACAGCTTAGATAGTGTTATACACTCTATTGCCATTCTCCTGCCCCCCTTTGCTCTATTGTCTCACAGCAGTAGCAGCAGTCATATTTTGGCCCACTGTCATTTAAGTTTGTAGGGATTTGTTTATGTATCGCTGCCTAGGTTCTTCCACAGCATTTCAGTCAGTTTGAGCTCTGAACTTTGTTTCAACAATTGTGAAACCTTCATTCTTTTGTTTTTCAGCCTTTCTGTTGCTGCTGTACTTGTGTGATTTTAGCCAAGCTTCATCTGTTTGATAGATAGCCTCACATTTGACTCTAGTATATTTTGATATACAGAGGAGGTCATGGTTGACTCAATGACTGCAGTGTGTCCAGGTCCCGTGACTCTAAAACAAGCCTAGAATACTCACTCTTTACCACTGAGCTTAACATTTGGGGGTGAATTTTCTGGAATATCCACTCCTGGGAGACTGGCAATTGTCTTGAATATTTTCCACTTAATTTTAATTTAATAATAATTTAATTTTTTTGTAGAGTGATGCACTTCAAGTATGCAAATGGTTCAGTCAGAACTTAGTGTTGTCCTGCAGTGTTCACCCTATTATGGATATCTCTCTTCTCTTCAATTTCCATTTTCCCATCATTCCATCCATTACTTGCATCTTCTGTCTCCTTCATTCTTTCAGCCCCTCTGCCCTGACCACAGAATGAAACCTTAATTGAGTTTTCATGTTGTCCCGGTTCCTCCTACAAACCACTGCCAGTCTGTAGTCCCCATCGCATGACAATAGTGATCATAAACATAAAACAGACCTACACGTCCATTTGTGGAAAATGCACTCTTACTCTGTGTTAAGTGCTGTACCCGCAATTATAAATTTCCTAAAGACCTAAAGACTTACTTATTAAGTACTTATTAACATTTTAGCAACATCTGTAGGGACATTAGTGAGTAGAAATGTGCAACCACATTACTACCAAAACAGTTGACTTTAACATGTGAGAGTCTATATTCTAATAACTGAATGGGAACATCTTCAGCACAATAAACTAAGGGAACTACATCTTATTCAGAAGCACATTTTAGATCACTGCTTTTAAACTAATCCCGTGGCTAAACTCAATGTGTAAAACATAATCAATTAAAATGACTATGCGAGGCATGAGAAGAGGGTGTAGTGTAGGGTGTAAGAGTTACATTTCTGCAACTAAAAGCAACAGCAAATGTAAAAACATTTGTTTTATATACGTATATTAGCTGTTGTGCACAGGGTAACCATTAATATCAAGTTGTTTTATCTTACCTTCACATCTACCTCTGATTTATGTGTCACCTCCCACTGAGTAACAAATTAATAAAATCTGCCTTTGGTCATTTCACTTTCAACTGGTGAGATAAGCCCACAAAACCTGAAGTTGTTTTCAAAAATAAAATGGGAAAAGTGATGGAGAGAGTTCAGCTTGATTTTTTTTAATGAAAATGAAATATGAAAGCTTTTGTGAAAGCTTTAAATTTGTTTTTTTTATCCTTTCAATGTTTTCCTGATTTGCTTCACTAATTCTTTTTCTTAAATGTCAATCCAGTTATAATAGCTCTGTTTACTGTTACATTGCTTCATTTTTTTTGTATTCTGCTCCTCCAAACAGGCAGTTTTATGCATTGATTTTTTATTTTCTTGTCATCTGTTATTTTCATCATTATCTGCCTTGTTATCTTAGCTCTAAACACGGATTCTCTCTCTGTCTTCTCTCCATCGTTCCACCCTCGCTCCCTTTTATCCCTCTCTCTCTTCATCAGCAGTGAAAAATGGGGCTTAATTAACTGTGTGCCTGCAGGACTTTAGCTTTCTGTGTATATGTGTGTGTGCAGAGGTAAAGTAGGCCAGTCTATAAGGTGGTTAATTAGGATTCAGCAGGCCTCTGTCCGCTGGCTCCTAGGGACCAGATGGAGAGCCGGGTTCACAAACAGAGGAGGGTTTGTTCAGTGATATTTTAACTTTCACTTTGGTTCAACTGTGGAAGGAGAAGCCAGATTCAAATTTCTTCATGCATCGTTTGCTTCGCTTTTCACACATTATATTTCTTCTTTGCTTATTTGAAATCTAGCAGCTTTTATAGTGGATTTTTTCATCATGTTGGCGGGGGTACCTGGGGTTGAAGATGCTTTGGAGGTTCCACCACCTTGCTGATAACACTGTTATTTGTCTTCTAGTGTTACATTCAGGAAATCATCACAGATCTGCTCCCTGACTGCTGCTAACAATTTAGCCTGACTTTTTCTTACATTTAGAAAATCAGAAACACCCTCTTTATAAGCAGTTTCAGCTAGCAACAGCCAGCAACATCTCGCAAACCAGTCAAGGAATAGACATTTTTCTCTAGTGACTACCGGAGGTTGCGAGGGTTGTTGCTAAGCAGTCTCTAGGGCTGTGTTACTGAGGCCTAATCTTACTACTAGTAAGTCCTTGGTTAAAATGCTAGACTAGCTTAGCAAATTACTTGACCAGTTAACACGATCCATGACACTGTGTTATGTATGATACCAAATGGTATAGATTTTGCAGACAATCATGTACTGATACAAACCAGTAGTACAATAGCAAGTTCAATGTTTCAGTTCTGTTTATTTTTATATGTTTTCTGGATAGCATGATCTTTCTTCATATCATTTGAGTTTGAATTCTAATTTTTATCTTATTCTATTTCCCATGATTCTGTTCTCATGGTTTCTTCATTCATCTAAGTCAAACCTTTTTTTTGTAATTTACAGATGTAGTTTTAGGTATTCCCTCATTTTATTACTTTCTTTACTATTAATTTGTAGCTTCTGTCTTTTGTGTCCTGTTTCCAATTTTGCTTCCCCTTTCCCATCTTCTTGATGTTGTCTCTCTTTACCCTGGTATTTCCCATATGCCTCAGTTTTCCATTGTTCTTTGTCACATCATGCCACACTTCCCATTTACTTCCCCTGCTATTTGTAATTTTTTTGGAGTAATCTGAGTAACTCGTATTTGAGTCTGCATTTTGAGTTCAGAAATGCGCATACAGTAATACAACACATGACTCTCCATCATGTGCTGTATTATGCTGTCAATATAATAGCTGTCTGTAGTAATAACCAAGAGTGTTGGTGGTGATGGAAATTACATCTACCAGAGGTTTAAAGGATTCTCTGCTTCTTTAGAATTCTTTAAAAAATCACGTGCAACATATATACAATAAATATTTTGCTATCATAGCAACAAAAAACTATTCTCAGTTTAGGTCAAATGCCAAGTACTTTTAAAATATCCTTAATATTTTATGTCCTATAGATGCAAAGAGCTAATTAATGTAGTTTATGTAGATAGACATATACAAAGATGTATACATTCAATTACACAGCTTTTTCAGTTTCACTATAAATCTTACTACTAATGAAAAAATACAAATCAAAAATATGAATATACTGAGTCACATTAAATTGCAAACAGTAACTATTCATCATCCAAAATATACTCAAGCCCTTCAAATTCCTCAGATATACCTTGACACACACACACACATACACGGACACAGGTGGTGTCACAAAGCCAGAGTGCTTTCACATGTGATAGAGACTTAACGTGTTGTCCCAGCAACCAGTCCCATGAGAACACCTGCTTCCAGCGAGTCACCACGGAGACGCATCCCACTACGTCAATCACACCCACGTACACATGCAACCACATACATACATGTAAACACCTGCGCTATGGCAGTCATGTGCACATGAGTTATGGTTTTGCACATAAGTTGTAGGGACTTAAGTCTGTGTGTTGTGGGTGGGCTGAGGATGGATGTTTAGATATGATAGAGAAGGTTACAGTAAGGGGCTCTGGAATACATTATGTCAACAAAGGTCCTCATAGAGACAGAAAGACGTGCATATATGTGTGGCGCAAAGTAGCATAGCACACTGCAGCAATCCCAATACAGATGTGTCAGTTTGTGAGTCTAAACCTACCTGCTACACACACATCAGGGATAAAAGGGATCAAAAGGTCTGCAGAGAGGTTTTACTCTGGGGCTTATCAGCTTTCTTCTTTATTTTCAAACTAGTATGATAATAATCCTTAAAAAAAAAAAGAAAACAAATAATGATGGGACTGTTTTCTACAGAACTGTCAGCTCCTTCTAAATAGTGCTTATTTTATCTTTTATCTTTAACTTTATTAGAGTGGCATTTGCCCTTGAGTTAGGCCAAGTTCTTTTTCTATTCAGCCTGTTCTTCTCCTTACATTGACTTTGTACACCAAAAAGCTTTATTGAAAGGATGTGACAGCACAACATTAGTCTTTTATATACATTTGTGCTGTTGATTGTGAGAATATGCTGTATTTTTTTCATTCTTTGGGGATTTTCTCTATAGCAAACGTCTTTGGTTTTTCCTACATTAATCTTTTGAAGCATCACAAAAAAACTTAAATGCGATGGGAGGTTATCCGGGGGTCGGTGAGTTGCCTGAATCTGCGTCTGCTTGTTTTGTCTTTCCTTGTATTTGACATCTCTGCACTTTTCTTCTCATCTTTAATCTTTCTTGCCTGTTTTTGTATCTGAGTTTGTTTCTCCTGCTGCTCTGCGTAGCAGGTTGTGACAAACAGGTTTGTTAAAAGCTTTTTATACATAAACACATCTTTCACTTTAATCACCTTTCATCATCGGCTGTGTGACAACCTGTGGGCGCGACCACATTTTAATTTAATCCCCCCGCATCTTGTTTTCCAGCCCTCTTCTAATTGAAGCTCTTGCGAGCACCAGCAACAGCTATTTCTGAAGCGCCGTTGGTTGGCTGCCACAGCTCAGCTTCACGCTAAATGCATCAGCTGCCATTCAACTTAGAGACTCAGAGGGAAAAGACAGAAAATAGCTCTTCTCATTGTGCCTCTGTCCTCTCGATTCGGTTGCATCCTGTTCTGATCCCGGTACGCTGTGTGTCATACAAACAAATCCCCTCCCCAAACAAATAAATGAATTTAAATTAAAAGACAGCAGAATGGAGTTTGGTGTAAACAAAGCACAATTCCCTTTCTCTTTTTAGCCTCATTTTGCATAACAAGCCATGACACGCTCTGCATTGAGATTCAAATGAGTAAGTGGCGGCTTAAGATGGACTTAGCTGCACTTCACTGGGACTATTTATCCGGCTGTATAAAAGACATGTCATTCTCAACACTTCCTGTTTGACTAGTTTAGGACAGTCAGTGTTCAACACAACAGACGGTGAGGGATTTTGAACCGCTGAGAGCTTTATGAAACTTTATTGATCTCTGCCAGGAAATTAGGCCATTGCAGCAGCCAAACCGATTTATCAGATAAGCAGGGGACAAGTACAGTCAGCACACACAAACAGAACAGAAACAAAGAGCTCGGGCCTCTTCCAACGTGTGTTATATACAGGGAAGTGACAAATTAAACATCTTCCATTCTTCCAAAAGATTTGTCCTCATTTCGTCTTTTGATAATGGTGATCGAGAGCACCGTTTAACACGTCAATCCAAAATGTCTCAGATGTTAAACTGAAACCTGTTGACTGGGAAAAACACATTTTCATCAGATCATTAAGTTATCCCTGGTGCCATTATGGATCGGGGCACTGTCATCCTGGAGGAGACCACGCCTGTCTGGATAGATATGGATGGATATGTTTCATCGTGTGATAAAGATGATATCAAGCAGTGTTTCTTCATTAAGTGTGTAGTGTGTATGTAGTAACAGTTTCCTTTTAGAAGATCCAAATGATGCCTGCAGAATTCCCCAAAACAGAATAACAAAGCCATCTGAGCCCCCTACTGAAGCAGTCAGGGCTCCATGTTTTCCTTTGATTTGTCACCTTTTTTCCTGAAAGGATCACTTTCAATATAGGATTGAAGATGGGATATGTTGTGGCAAATGTGCAGGCTACATTAAACTAACACCAACATAACAGTCTGAAAGGAGTTCAGCAGGGACTGAGATGTAAGTGACAGACACAGTAGAGTTGACAGTCTGAGGATAGAAGACTGGGAATTTTAGACAAAGAGATGAAAAACGAGCAGTATTTCTTCTCCAAACATTAGTTTTCTCAGTGGTGAAGTCCAGCTGGGACCCATGGTATGACAAGACTGTTGTACTATACTGTTTTTTACTTACTTGCTTAGAAAACATTTATGTGTATGTGCGTGTGTGTGCGCTATCATGGGATACCTCATCGTTTTTGCAAACAACTGATGGCCGAGGCTTATTTGTATTTGTCAGTCGCCACTTCTCCCAACACTTTAAAATATTAAAGTGTCACAGAAGCTTGTGGCTTTTACTTATCTTTATGAATTTAATATCTATTGAATATTGTGAATGCTGCTGAATAGTGACACCATTTGCATTTAGTCTGGTTTCCAACCCGTCTTGTTTTCATTATGTAAATCTGCCAGCTACTGGCTGCAAAATGTCCTTGGAAAAAGAAGTTCTTTCACTTAGGATTCACACTGTCTTGGTTGAACCATTTGCCCTGGGAATAGCAACTGGTAACTTTTCCCCAGGTAGCTGAAAGCGTGGAGTAAACAAAGAAACTGAAAGGTATGGTTTGGGTATGAGCTTTAGATATGCAATGGCGTTACAGTGAGAGCTCAAGGACTAGAAATGGTTCCAAGGCAACATTTATTTTGCATTATTTTCACTAGATAATTAAGCAAGAATAGCTGCTTACTAGTTAACCTAGAACAATAGATAGTTTACAAATTAAAATTGATCAGAAACCAAAAAAAACCCAATGTTTACAGCAGTGGCCCCCTCTGCGTTTGACCTACAATAGTAAGTACTTTAGATCTATTACAGTCTGTCATTCCAAGATCTAAAAGCTCAGTGGCCAATGACCAATGGTCAGAACTACAAGTTGAAATGTAATTTTTCTGAGACCCCATAGAACAACATATCACATAATAATATAATTTTGATTAATTTGTTTGTGAAGGTAAGATCAGTTAAACTGTCACGGTCTCGCTGGCAGACCGTGGGGATGTGGGGAAAGGAGGACCCAAAATGCAGGACTCTACAGTGCAACAGTGTTTATTTACAGTGGTGACAATCCGAACAACAATAAATCCCCCCGTGCGATCCCAACTCCCGTTCCGTGTCTTCTCCTTTATCCCGTGCTCCGTGCTCTGTCTCCGTTCCCTGTGTACTCTCCGTGTGCTGCCTCCTGGTCGCCACAATTCCTCCTGAGGAAACACGCATACCAAAGGCAGCCGTGAGTACAAAACCTAACAGTAGACTTGCACTAACCTTGCACAATACACTTAAGACTGACGGGAAGTCACTCAACGATCCAGCGTCGAGGAGCTCTCAGCCACACTGTTTTGAAGCTCCTCTGACGAGGCTTGATCGGCGCCAGGTGTGTGTGGATTCCTGGGTGGGACCGGTCAGCTGGCAGGGCCACACCCACCAGGCCTAAAAGTGCCTGCCACGACCGCACCCTCACATACACAAGCACACACCCCTAAACACCTGACAGTACACCAACACGGAAAAACAGGACAGCAGACACAACCATAATAACAACAACCACAATAATGATAATAATAATAATAATAATAATAATAACTACAATAGTAGTCCACACTGCTCACGGACCCCGAATCCCTGGAACTGGGTCCGTGACATAAACTGTCCTGAATTTCTTCACTTGACTGTCCATCAATGAGAGCCTGCAGCGTGTTCTTAAGATATACAGTTTATCATATCAGACCACTGCTCTGTAAAGTAATTCACTGAGTCCTCTAACACAAAAACTGTGGTGCAGTTCATTGCACATGAAAATTTAATTTAACCAGTGATGAGGAATTACCCCAAAACACAGGGGGTTATGGGTAGAAGCAGAGGAATAAAATAAGTCATGGATGAAACGCTTAGCAGAACATAACATTTCTTCATGTGTTCTTAACAGGTTAGACAGTCGAGAAAACCTAAAATAATCTGAAATGGCCTTTTGTTATGTCACAGTAACTGGCATAACAGAAAAGCAATCTTAAAGGAAGCAACATAACTTTACTTTCTTACTTTGACATGTTTAAGGAAAAGAACACATCTATTCCTTTGTGAAAATGAACAGTTGTGAACACTGAATGACTGCTCAGTGTTCAGGTTCTTAACTCGTCCTCATTTTCCACTCCTCTTCTTTGCTTCAGGCCCACTCCTGCCCTGAGCCGGACATTCCTCTGCATATTTATATGCATGCTTGCATGCATGCTTGTGTTCGTTGACTTCTCGAGTTCAGTGATTCGCATCAAGGAGCTGTTCAGCACATTTGGGTGCTAGCAAGGCTGGACTAAAGCTATATAAGCGAGTTCTCCACTTTACTAAACTCATTGCTATAGTTTGGCAGAGCAAGTTGTTGCAACATTTCCTGAATACTTTTCTTTTAGAACCACAGTTTAGTGTAAAAAAAATATATGAGTTAATTGGATTGTTGCAATTGTAGCTCATGGCTACACTGCAGCATAAAACAACACAGATGCCATTTTGCTACTGGTTTGTCCTGAGGATGGTGCTAGAACGAAATTAAATTAAAGGGATTTTTGAATGTTTGTTCATTTGTTTGTTTGTTTTACATGATTGAAGTGTTTTTCCCATTACATTTAGGTGAAGTGTAATTGGTCAGTATATTAAATGTTATATGTAAAAAAAGAATTGGGCCATACCTCTCATTAGATGTTTTCAGTCTCATTGACAAAGTGTATAAAATCAAGCATCTAGCAATGCAGTCTGCCTTTGCAAACACTTAAAGAGCTCACTGATTGTCTAGGTTGTACTGCAATAAGAATCAAATGTGGCAACAAATCAGTTTGTAGTTTGTGTGTTCTTCTTTTCTAGACATTTCAATATCAACTCTAAGTGCATTCATTGGAAAGTGAAAGTGTTTAGGAGCCACAGCAACTCAGTCATGAAGTGGCAGACAACAGAAAGTTAGAGGCAGGGTCACTGAGAGCTGAGGTGCTTAATGCATTAAAAATGCTCTGCTGGCTCAATAAGAGTTCCAAACTTCCAAACTAACCTAATTAGTCTCACTGTATAGGTTTCTGTGGCCAAGTAACTCCTTTCAGTGTGATGTGGACCGGTCCCAGTACTATATGAAGTATTTTATAATGAATAAAGCACAATAATTATGAACTGCATCAGAATCAGCAGATATCAGGAGATAGTTGGGGTAGATGGAGGGGATACAAAGAGCTAGACCGTCATACCAGAGGCTGGTATCACATGCTGATTCCTGTCTGTGTTACTGTATAAATATTTATTAGAAAGTGTAATTAAAGGGAACTCGTATTTCATTAAAACAAACCAAAACTTTCACCCGAACCTAAGCCAATGCTATGAGCACCTCTAAAGAATGACTAAAAAGTTTAATAACACTGTACTGCCTCATAAAGTAGACATACTTTATGTATGTAAGAAATGACATGTGATATGCCACATATACAACCCATCGTCTATGCCAAATATAATGTGGTCACAAATGTGTTTCCCTCTGAAACATTGTAATAGAAATAACATTTTGAAAGACAGACCATCCTCTGAGGAACTGAACTGTGATAAGTACAGTTTGCAGTCACTGAATCATCACACACTCCAACTTGTTAATAATAAGGCAGTCCAACATTTTTAAGTCACATTTTTAAAACTACATTAAGATTTTACATTTTAGGATGTATGTTGAGATGAAATACCGGTTTAACAGCTGTCGAGGTCGAATCTACAAAACCATGTTTTTATGAAAGCCTGCTGTGTATTCCACGTGCATATATTCCCTCAGAAGCACTTTAGCTAATTCTTTCTGTTTGTCCCACATTCTCATCTCCTGCCTCTTGTCTCTGGCAGTATTTTCCAGCTCTTATTAAGCTCCTTGTCATGACATTCTGTAATAGTCTTGGCTGCTGGACAGATGATTCGTCCACTGTTCTTTGTGTGCAGCAAAGATGTTTGGAGACCCTTTGTTTTCACTGATTGGGCTAACATCAAAATATATTACACTGTGCGCATAATGCAAAACTCTTTTAATCTAACAGGGACATTCTCTAATGCCCATAGTGTTCAGTAAGCTCTTTATTTGCTTTATCTGTGTAGACTCCTAAATAATATACAAAATGTACTTTTTAAAATTTTCCAATAAAAAGTGTTACTTATGTAGGAGGGGCTGCGGTTTGTGTTCCACTCACTAATGCAGATAAACAAGCTGCAGTGTGACCCTGCAGAGACTACGTATTATATCATATATCAAATGCCATTATTCTAGTGTCAGTGAGCTTTTATCAGCCTGGAGGTACAAAGGAGGCATTGTGTCCACTTCGCTCCCCCTTGCAGTTGTATTTCCATACAGTAAGGTTGGCTTTATAGTTTTCGCCCAGGCTGACACATGTGCTGACCGCTGGCACTGCATCTGAACGTGTTGATGCTTATCATAATAATAGGACAGACTTCATTTGGCTTTCATGCACGGCCCACAGCACAGCATATGTAAAACAACAGACAGAAATAGATTTGATTATTCTGGATTTTATGCATTGACTAAAAACTCAAGGCCGGCTAACGCGGGAGAGGACAGTGGAGCGCTAAGCTGGAAGATTCCGTCCTCATTATCGCCTCACCCTCATCTCCTTAACTTTTTTTAGTTAGCGTTTTGCTCATTTTCTCACTTTATTTATGGGTGTTTATCATAGTCACAGCATGCTTTGGCCTGGAATAGGATATATTTTTATTTTCAGATTAAGTTGTTCTTTTCTGAAAGGACATTAATTTTTCTTTGGCATATACAGAATTAATATTAATCATTACAGAAACAACAGCTTTCTGTTAGTGTTATTTTTCCACATACAGGTAACTAATAATGGATTACTGAAGCTAAAAATATGTGATTCACAAACCACAGAGTTAAATACATAGAGGATATTGTTGATTTGTGGACATTTCTTGGTGATGCAGATTCAGAGATAATGGGATCCCCTGACAGTGCCCGTCACACTGAGTGTAATAGTATGTGTTTGTGTACTTGAATTTGATGGGTAACTCTAAGATGGAGCACATTTTCTTTTTCCTCATTGTTTTTTTCTTCATTCTGCATCTATGCTCACCATATTCCTTCTTTATTCTAATTTTTTTGCATTTTATGCCTTATTTTCCCCCATTTTGGCTTCACCCCATTGTTCATTTCTCCTGTTTTCCTGTTGCTTTTTCTATTATTACTTCTTTGTCTCCCTTTATGTCCCTGTCTCATTTGCCTCCTTTTTCCTGTCCTCCTCTTTTTCCTTCTCCCTCTCATGTTCAGTTTGTTGACAGACCTTCAGAGAAGACAGAAACAAAGGTAGACACCATTGTGTCTTCACCTCCTTCCCTCCTCCACCTCCTCTTCTGCCACCTCCTCATCTCTTTTTTTTTTCGTTTTTTGGTCTCTCTGAAGTGAAGTTTCCTCGCTTGTTCAGGCTGTTGTCTCCTTTGCTGTTGCAAAACGACACAAGAGCCAAAACAACAGCTAGCGCCAAAGCACCTTCAAACCAAACAAATGCCTCCTCAGAACCAGACGACACAACAAAATATATAAAGAGAGTTGACTTTTGGATGCGTGTGTGTATTTTTGACTGGGAGAATGGGAGCTCCTGCTGTGTGTCTTTGTGATCTTGTGAAAGTTCTGTTGTTTTATTTTGGAGGAACTGCTTCCTTCTCTCTCTTCCTCCCTGTCACTCCTTCACTGTTCTCTTCTGGAGCAGCAAGGTGATGATGAGAGATGAGGAAAAAATGACAAAAGTTGAGAGATGTCACCTTGTCCCCATTGGCTGAACCACTGTCTGAACGAGTGCAGCTGGCTTAGCTAACAAGCTTCGTCACTTCAAAGCTGAGACAACAATAGCAGCCATGCAGTTGAAGCACTCAGCCAACCACCAAAACACAGGGACTGTTAGGTAACATTTAAATAAAAACATATAAAAACACTGATGCACAGAAATCATCTATTAAATCACTATCAATTGAAACTTTTGACTGTTACTGTATATTATAGTACAAAGAGTCATTATTTCTAAAAGCAAATGCATTTCTATGACATATTTTACATAGACATGATTTAAAACCAGATGTTTAGCAGTTTTATGGCTAATGTGTTACTAACAATGTTGATTTTAGATTTGTAATCTTGTAAATACATACTGCATACTCTTAATACAAAGCCATTTCATGGACACTACAGTCCATTTTTTTGTGGATAATTATTATTTTATATGCAGTTATTTGATGTCCTGTGTCTGGAAAACAGGTTGAGAGACACATATAGAAACTGACTGGTCACCTTAGTAGCTCAACAGTCAGATATTTCAGTTGGTTAAAACCAAAGGCTAAATAAAAGAGGTTATTTTTCAACATTGAACTGCATCATTGAATTAATACTAATACTATCCAATACTAATACTGGATAAGAAGCCATAACAAAACTATAAACCATATGTATATACAGTACTGGCCAAGTAACTAAATCAGATTCTGTTGTCTTCTGAGGACATTTTTCAAACATTTATCTTTTTTGGTTATAGAAATGTTATGAATTTTCCTGGGCTCAATAAAGATTAGTATTCAGTTGAAAAGGGCTTCTTTCCATCCATTCATTTATCCATCCCACCCATTTTCTTCCTCTTATCCAGTTCAGGGTCATGAGGGGCTTGAACCTATCCCAGCCGTCATTGGGTGAAAGGTAGTTTTGAATAGGGTTATTTAACAATACATAAATAAACAGATTAGTTTAAATACCAGCAAGAACCATTCTCTTATATTTTAAGTTTCACCTCCTTCTTGATTTTGCGAGAGAAGTAACATTCACAAACTTAATGGTGTTATAACAATTGAACTATTTTCAAGTGAGAGTGGAGCAGGTACATGGGGGAGTAATAAGTTGGCTAAATGCAACCATTCCTTTCAGAAGGACAGCTACATAATCCTAATCACTGTATGGTAGCTATTCAGAGCTATCTTGGATTCTTGAGTAACAGGATTTTTTCAAATCAGTTACATGTAGTAATGTCATATTTGTTTACTCTCTTATCCAGGTGATGACTGGTACCTGTGCAGGTTAACTCTGAGCATGCCCAGTCAGGCTGACCTGCAGTGGGCGATGTTTCCCTCACCTTACCTGGCTGCTATTGGTCCTGATGCAACACCAGGCTCTGTAGTGTATCGACTGTCAGCACGACAACGAGATGGGACACTAGGACGAGCTCAGTTCTTCCTACTTGAGGGTGAGTGGTTAAAATCTTATTTAAATTGCTGTATTGTGCATAATGACTATATAAATATTTTCTGTATACTGTATATGCTGAAAATGAGCTATTAAGATGTTAAGAACCCTTCAAAGATGAAAGATACATTTCAAATGCATTAACACGTCTTTTATAATATCAACACTCGCCCGACTCATTGTATTTTTTTCATTGTTTTGGGGTGTTTTTTACCTACCACAGTCAAACCTCCATCTTTTTTCAGTCAGTTTTTCTAAAAACCTGTCATGTGTTTGTTCCTGCTCTTATCTCCCGCTCGTATCTGTAATTAGGTCCGCTGCAGCTCTGCCAGGCTCTGTGTGACAAACCTGTTTTTTTCAAAAGAGTGATTTATAAATAAAAATTTGACTTGTTGAATTTCAATTACCATCAAATGGAAGAGGGAGAAAGAAATGCTCAAGAACGGGATGGAGCTGCGCTGTTAATCGCTCCCTGGGGCAAAGAAAGCTCCCAGATTCAGGAATAATAGGGAAGTCTCTGGAGAGGCAGCGAGTGGGAGAGTCAGAGGGTGGGCGGATGGGCGCCGGTGGCTGTGGATTTTTTATTTTTTTTTAAGTGAAGAAAAATGGGGGAGGAAAGTAAAGGGGAGATATTTTGAGAGCTAATTTCTAATGCTTTCTTATTAAAAGCTTCTTACTTCCCCTTGGCGTGTGACTACATGTGTACGAATGAATAATCCAATAATTTATATTAAAAATGTTTTTTTAACATCATGCCAATGTGAAAATATATTCATGTAGAGTGAGTGAAGCCAATTAGGGGCATTAATGTTATTTTAATCAGTTACAGCATCCTAAATTTGCAGTTTTTGTTTTAGTGGCTTAAAAATGAGTTGAAAGTTTCAGTTTCTGTGGGTCTTTTTAAAAACAGTGTGCACTCACTGACATCACTGTACTATTAAAAAAATAAAAGTTGAAACAAATGGTTCTTTTTTTATATCTACAAAATCTTCTGTTATTCTTCAATATACTCAACATATTCTTAGAAAACTGAAATAAATCACTGTCATTCCCTTCTGCCATGTTTTTATAGACTTAAAACAACACCAAGTTGCAAGACTCACTTTAATTTAAACTTAGATTTTATAAAAATTAAATGAATAAGACAATCTAATCATCAGGAATGCTACTCTTATAAAACTGTAAACTTGTAACCCTTTGTGTTTGTATTTGATATGTAAAATCTTCTGATCCAGTTCCTGTCAGGCGTCACCATCAAGATTTTTTAAAATATGTTTTTTATATTTAGTAGGTCCTCCAAACAACCAAGGAGAAGACCTAAGTTATAAAGTGAAACTTTCAAAAATAATTTCCACTTCAACCACTTTCTGTGTTCTTTATGTTGCTGATAAATTCAGCTGTCTCTCCCTTTCCTGTTTAGGACCAACTTTCAACCAGTCAGCATTCAGCATTGTTGTTGGGGTTTTCTGTTTTTTTGAAGTGCACGCAAGCACATCCGTATACCCAAAATCTTTCATTCTGCATAGTCAAATACCTACACAAGGGGGCTCAAATGCAGTACCATGAATCAGAGGTGTGGACTCGAGTCACATGACTTGGACTCGAGTCAGACTCGAGTCATTAATTTTATGACTTTAGACTTGACTTGAAAAAATGTTCTAAGACTTGTGACTTGACTTGGACTTTTACACCAATGACTTGGGACTTGAATTGGACTTGAACCGGTTTACTTGAAAAGACTTGATATTTTACCCCAAATATAAAATTTAACACGCATATTATATCCGATTGTTCAGTCTGACGTCACTAGCCGTGTCTGGGTCTAAACTCCGCTGCAGGTCCATATATCAAACGATCACTATGGCATTACTGAGAGTTGAAAAACTGTCTAAAGTCTTTCATCTTTAATAAAATGATCAGCGTTCTGCTCTACCAGGTGTAACAATTGAGTTTAACATCCAGGCATCCATGAAAACGGAATTTATGACATTTAACGGAGTTAGAAGTTAGCAGGGAGTTAGCTCGCTAGCTTCTATCTAAATACAATATAGCATGTCCTGACTGCGGGGTTTTGGAAACAAATTAAAACGTACAGCTCTGCTATCACTTCCAGCATAAATGAAGACAGAAAACTAAACAGCAGTGACGTTTGTAGGGTTACTGAAATTGGGCTAGCTGGTATATAATGATGTGCTACGTGACCGCTAGCGACACAGCTATGTTAGCTTAATATAAACAAGCTAACTTTTTTTTCCACTCAATAAAAGTTAATGTGAGTGTTGTCGGTGGTCAGGAACAAATGTAATCGCATGGCAGGATGCTGTAAAAGGACCAAACTTCAGCCAGGAGAACAACTGAGATCCATCCACATATGAGGTTAGTCATTCATATACTGCTGCATGGGCTGGGCTGTAGTTTCATCCTAAGGTTTTAAAAACTGAGCTTAAATAAATGATTAGTGGTAATAAAAGCCGAGGGAGGTCAACAGTGATCACTGACTGTTTTAGGAGCTTTTTGAGATCAAATAGAAGAAAATACATAACATTAAACATGTTAACAACACAAAAGCCATATTAAACGCAGACTACTTTAGACCCGGAAGTAGGATTCGTCGCGTCATCACTGAACAACCGGATAGAGATTGAAAATGTGACGTCATTCACGGGTAGAACCGCAAAGGATTCTGGGAACTCGTGGCAAGCGGTACTAGCGCACGCAGGCTTTCAATTAAAATCAGTTATACAGCGATAAAAAGAAACACAAAAATGTCAAGAAGCCGTTGTATTATTAACTGCAATAGCCGGTCGCATGACAGCCACGGGAAGCCGACGGGTAAAGAGATCGGTTGTTATCGGATTACTTCGTTGAAGAGAAATTGTTCAGCCATGTTTCCGAAGTAACAAAGACGCGACGGATGGCCTGGATTGCAGCCATTCAAAGATCAAATATAACATCCCAGAACACTCCAGCTCACAGGTTAGTCTGCTCCAAGCATTTACACGAAGGTCAGTGTTTTTTAGTAGTTAATACGTCATTTTCATAACATAATTGGTGATATAGGTTACAAGCAAGTCTGGCGCTGAACAGAAATTGTCGCGCTATGCTCCTTTATTTATTGTGCATAAATAGTGAATTGTCCTGACACAATATTGCGTTTCGCTTCTGTTATTATGGTACATTGACAAAAACATATACTTTTATTCACAGGATAAAACAGGTTTTTTGTATCACTAATTGTCCAGTACGATTACAGCATACAATATTATTGTCACTGCTACATTTCTGTGATGCTACCAGAAATTATTTCCACTACTAATTAATTACCGTTGAGCTCAAAGGTCCTATTAATAAACGGTTAAGGAATGTGTATTTATGACGACAATTTGTGAGACTGGTAAACTTATGATACGTACGATGGTCTTTCGTTCTACACGGTGCATTTCAAGGTCCTGCACCCATCCGTCGGTAAACTGTACCTGGGCTTGTTGCAGTGACCTGAAGTTACTAAACTTCATGAGTGTATGCACTCACTCCAAGAAGCGTATAATTATAAATATGCTAAGATGAGATAGCTGACTTCATCTAACTAGCAAATGTTGTCCAGGCTACGTTGGTGATACAGTTTTTTTTTATGTGTATGATATTTTTGTCATGCGATTTTAAAGCTGGTCCTACAACCGCATCCAAGAATAACATGCAGCTTATCTCAGAACTGTCGGTGAAAATTATTCTTGGAGCTAGGTTTAATTGAGCTGCATTTTATAGAGGTGCAATTTCACAATTTGTGTATATTTTCTAAGTTCACTATTTTGTCATGTGTTGAGAAAAACACAGATTTTAAAATTACATGGTCTAATATTTACATTTAGCATAACTGCAACATTATTTTTTCGTTGTTTTTTTTTTTTTAAAGACTCGAAAGGACTTGAAATTCAAAGTTTCAGACTTGTGACTTGACTCGGACTTTTACACCAGTGACTTGAGACTCGACTCTGACTTGCCTGACATTACTTGAGACTTGACTTGAGACTTGAGGATAAAGACTTGAGACTTACTTGAGACTTGCAAAACAATGACTTGGTCCCACCTCTGCCATGAATCCTACTTATTTGGAATAAAAATCTCAAATTTTAATGGTTCCATTGTAAAGTGACAACTTAAGAATCTATAGCAGTCTCTAGCTGTAGATGAGGTTGACAGATATCAGTTTTTATTTTCAGAAGTTTCACAAAATCATAGTAGTGTTATTCCACAGTAAAATATATTTCTTCCTATAGTAACAACTACCATATATTACATGTCTGTCCAGAACAATTGGACAGGTCATTGGATATTTTAGGTCACTGAATGCAGTTATAAAGCATGAGTCAGTGAGCTTTTAGAGGTGCTGTTATTCAGTTTTTGGACAGGTTTGCCAGCTGGTTCCCTGGCCTCTTGCCTAGTCTTCATGCTATGCCAATCAGGGGCAAGAAACCAATATGCATCTTCTTGTCTCTGAACGAAACCTACTTTAAGTCAGTTTTAATTTCAATTCAAAAGAGATTATTATGAAAGTGAGACAATAAAGGCAATCTGTAGGAGCTTTAGAACAGCGGTCCCCAACCCCTGGGCCTCGGACCGGTACCGGTCTGTGAGTCGTTTGGTACCGGGCCGCGAGAGTTGAGGCTCAGGTGTGAAATGTATGGTTTTCAGGGTTTTTATCGGTTTTCAGCGTTATTTTGTTATTGTTTTTATCGTTTACTCGGTTTTCCTGGGTCTTTTCACGTGTGTTATTAATAAATCTTCTTTTTTCGGTACCGGTACTAGTTTTATTTTGTTGTATTTATCCGCGACACCTTAAAGGCCGGTCTGTAAAAATATTGTCGGGCATAAACCGGTCTGTGGCGCAAAAAAGGTTGGAGACCGCTGCTTTAGAAGCAAACCACAACTCATTTAGTGAGACTTTGACAAACAAGTGTCAGAAAAATCTCCCTTCAGCAGTCAAAACAAGAGAAGATGATTGACAGGTTGGATGCAGCTGCTGGTTCAAAACCCTCCAGTCAACAGCTGGGGATTCTTCTCTGCCCTTCATGTCTTTTTTTATCCGCCCATTCTAACCTTTCATCTTCTTTCTATTCATGACATGATATACAGCCTTTGCCTCTTTGTTTCGTTGTGTGCCTGTGTCACACTTTTTTTCAAGTTTCACTATTGCTCTGTGGTTAGTTAGCACGTTTATGCAGACAAGACACATCTTCCATGCAAACTATGGATGGCTGCAGCAGGCAGGATGGGTTTCCTCTTTGTAACCACTTTCCCTCGGCCACCAACCACTTGCCAACCAATTGGGGAATACAAATCTTTTTTTAGTAACTAGCAGTTGTCTAGGGGTCGCGGATGTTGTCTAGGCCTTTGTGAGTGGTACCTTACTTTGCCTATCTTTGTTTTTAACAATAATAACAATAATAAAAACACATTTTGTAATGGGTACCTTTCAAAACCTTACACAAAAGAGTTTTAAAAAAGTGCAAGAATGAACCAAGAAAATATCAATCAAGTCAGTAAAACAAGCTTAAAATATATAAAGTAATTAAGAACAGAGGATTCATATGACAGGTGGAAGACCAGCAGAGTGAGTATGACAGTTTAAAGAGGTGCATTATGAGATGGGAATTGAAAGTGGAGAGAATCAGTGTTACAGATGTTTCATGGGAGGCAATTCCAGAGGTGAGGAACAGAGGAACTGAAGCAACTGTTTGGTAGTCAAACAGGCATAAGGCATAGTAAGAAGAAGAGAAGAAGAAACCCTGAGGATGTGAATGGGTGTGTAACGTGCAGTAGTTCAGAGAGGTACTGCAGAGGGAGGTTATGGATTGCCTTTAAGGTGAGGAGCAGAATCTTAAGATCAATACGATATTTAACTGGGAGCTAGTGAAGCTGCTGAACAACAGATGTGATGTGATAAATGGAGAAACTTCTGTGACTACTTCTGGACCAGTTGAAAGTTATGGATGGATATGAGAGAAAGAGATATACAGGAAGCCATGTAGGACATAACCAAGGTGTGAATAAAGATGGGAGTACTATTGGTTGTGACAGACAGACATTAATGTCTTTATATATTAATGTTACAAAGATGGAAGTATGAGGAGCAAGTGACATAATAAGTGTGCTGTCAAGGATGACACCCAGACTCTTAACCTGAGGGGAAGGAGAAACTGAGGAGTTGTCGATCGGGAGGGAAAATTTTTGACATTCTGGATGCCAATGAGAAAAACCAGGATTTGATTTCCTGGAGGAAGGTGGCTGGGAGAGTGGTGGTAGGTTTGGCTGACAGGTAGAGCTGGGTGTCATCACCATAACAATGGAAATTGAAATGCTGATAATTTTACAAAAGAAGGAAATAGACAGTTGATAAATAGGTGAGGCCCCAAAACAGATCCCTGGAGAACAAGTGGTATAACTGGAAATGAAAATTTCAGCTGAGATATTTAAGTTGACTGAACCAGGATAGGATTTAAAAATGGAAATTAAACCAGTTTATGGGTGGTTTATTAATTCCAGTAGAGGCTAGTCTGTCAAGAAGGATATTATGGGACATAGTGTGATAGTCTGCAATTGCATAAATAGTAATGGAAATAAAGAAGAGGAATGGTTAATAGACTAGAGTCAGCTGCTATTAGGAGGTCATTGGTGAATTTTGCAAAGGCTGTTTTCTTGAGAATCAATGGGACAGAAACTAGACTGAAACTGTTCAAAAAGATTATTGCCAAACAAGTGAGCAAGAACCTGAGACACAACTATTTTCTCAGGGATTTTAGAAATAAATAATAGATAGAATATAGGATGAAAGCTACTGAAATTGTTGGACTCTGCACCAGCCCAAGAGGTGATGATGGCAGTTATTATGGTGGACAGAGAGGCTAAGCAAACTTTAAACTGTACTTTTCTTCTTGTCCTCCTCTTCTCAAAGTTTCCATGTCTGCTTTCTTTCTCTTTTGTCAAATTGTCTCCACATTTCTACTGCTCCCTTCCCTCTTCCTTCTCTTCTCCAGTGGGGACTCTTCAAAACGTGTTAATCACAAACACACACAGAAATAAACATACTCAGAGAATCCCTCTAGCTTCATATTACCTTATTTAGTTTTATAATTGGACAGCTGTGGCTGCTATCTATCTATCTATCTATCTATCTATCTATCTATCTATCTATCTATCTATCTATCTATCTATCTATCTATCTATCTATCTATCTATCTATCTATCTATCTATCTATCTATCTATCTATCTATCTATCTATCTATCTATCTATCTATCTATCTATCTATCTATCTATCATTTAAATTAATGTTTTTAAAGGCAGAGTTTCCTTTTCTCTTTATAAAGGTGATGAGGAGTGCTTCGAGGTGGACCATCGTTCTGGGGAGATCAGGACAACCGGTCGACCTTTGACCCCCAGTAAGGAGTACCTCCTTCGGGTTCAGGCAGTGGATGGACATGGTCGTAAAGGGCCACCAGCCACTGTTGCTATCCTTGCAGGCTATCGGCCACCCCAGTTCACCAATTCCACGTACAGCCTGAATGTACCAGAGAACATACCCGTTGGCCAACCGTGAGTCCCTACAGCAGTTTGACATATTGTTATCCCTTGTTTGTGTGTATGCTCTGTGAATAACACTTACAGCATTATAACCACCTGGCTATGCTGTTGAGGCTTCACATTTAGTAAGTTGTATACACTCCAAGACACTCGAAAGTTCTGTAATACGTCAAGATCTTAGTGGCTAATCTTTTAAATCCTGTAAAATGCAAGATGGCATCTGAGACATTTCATCTAAACTGCCAGACTGCTATTATACATTTTAGCCCTTCACAAGTCAATTAGGTCTCACAGGTTTACCAGTTTCTTTGGAAATATATGCCTTATGCATACATACAGTGAAACTCCCAAAGAATAGCATTGGATGTTTATTTGCAGTATAAGTTGTTACAGTTTTTCTCAGTCGCTTTGGTGCGTTTCTCAGATCAGAATTGAAATTCTCATAACTATTAGTTCAACCTCCACAACACTCAGTCATTTGTGCACATCATAGTAGCAATTTCTCCTCTCTCTGAACAAACTGCAAATGATTTTGGACATGAATCAGTTGCTTCCATACATTTCCCTGCTGCTTTCTGACATTTCCATTTGCTTATGTCATGTCAGTCAAAAGTAATCATACCTATGGATGCTGAATAGTCATTCCCAATAAAACGAATAGTCATACATCCATTGCTTGAGTCATCACACACAAAATTGTTGAACTAGTTATCACATGCCAAAAATTGGCCATCTGTCAAGCAAATCCTATACCTTTCTGTATCATTTTTCCTGGAAATGTCTCCGAAATTGAACAATTGATCTCAGGTGAATTACAGCTGTCACTCATGAGGAGGCTCTACCAAATGGGTGATTTTATGTTTACATGTATTCTACAGTGAACAAGTGACTGTAGCACTAATTGTTTTGGGAAATGCACTAACTGCTGTGCAAATGTTAATGGTGTTCTGAGAAACGCACCAAAGCGACTGAGAAAAACTGTAACTTAAAAGAAGCTTTTTGCTACACGCATGCTTTCTGAAATATAAACCTCAATAAGTAAAAAAGGTGAAAGTGACAGTGTTAAGTTTTTCTTTTTCTTATCATTCCTTGTTACAGATCCTTCTCTACTCGACAAATTCTGAAGTCTTATTTTTAGCATTTAGGCCTCCACCAGTTACACCAGTTAAACCAGAAGACGCCATCTTGTGTGGTCTATTGACAATGACGGGTTCACCCTTTGCATGGATGTACAGATGTGTACAAACCAAAATGCCTGGCAGTTAACACATAAAAATAAATACTAAGCGCATATTTCCTGTATGATCCATTAGTACAAGTTTTGATACAGCACCTTATGCTGCTTTGTATCAAGCAACTGCATTAGAAGTGATCCAACAGGTACCAGTTTTATGTGCTTTTAATTTATATGTTTGTATATGTTACTGACAGGGTTATACACAGAGAGACATATTAGAAGTACTTGTAATCTTACATCTGCTACTATTGTTGTGAGTAGGTTTTATTAACAAAAGTGTCTGTTTATATTTCTGACTCCATATATACAGAAACATGATTTGCATTCCACTGCCTCAGACACAGAATGTGAAAATGGCATTTTGTGCATATGTGTGTCTGTCTGTGTGTGCCTGCTCCCTTGCTTTGCATGTCATGTGATGCATGAAAAGATGAGCCCTGTAGAGCGAGACAAAAGGAAAGAAGAAGAAGGAGGAGGAGGGAGAGGTGGAGGGATGTGGAGAGCGTGAAGGGATGATAGAGGAAGGAAGGAGAGGGAAGAGAAGAAAATGAAGGATAGAGGGATGATGCAGAGAAGGCTGGGGTGGGTGGAGGTGGTTGAAGAGGACCCAGATGTATGAGTGTGGCCTGAGGCTGAGAATTTGAAAGTGTGGCAAATTCAAATATTTATTAAAAGCGAGGTCTGGATAAACATGAAGGAGAGTGTGTGTGTGAATCCTCGGGGCTGCTGGCGTAAAGCACATTGTATTAATATCCAAGTATCCATGCCACCCTGTGAGCAGTGTGTCTGTGGGTGTATCTCTGCATGTGGTTTCTGTGTGTCTCTTCTTCCATTATGTCCCTTTTATTTGTTTTTATGTCCTCACATGCACGTGTCCTCTGACCGTATGTGCGTCTGTGCATACCTGTGTGTTAGTTTATGTTAAATTGATTAATCGGGTTGCAATGGTGTCTGAGTTCAGAATAATCCATGAAGGCTGCAGACTTTAAACGCAGCACTGGAGCTCGACCAGCACGTCACAGCTCCTCTTCACTTTATAAGTCTGTTTGGAAAAAGAAATGCAGATCAGCTTTCTGCAGACCTGTGGTCATGTTTATACTTTGGGCAAGGCACACCAAGTTCATTCAAAGAAATTCAAAGTGCTTTACACAGATAAAAACAGGAATACAAGCAATAAAAATAACAACAGTGCTAAAGTAGGTAAGGAAATGTCACAACCAATGTGTAATGACATTTAAAGAACTACAAAAGATATGGAAATTTCTCGATATTTTCTACTTTTAGGGGGCTTAGCTAACAGTTCCCCCGCGGCTGCAGTATTTTTGCTAAGCCATGCTAAGACATGACTTGGAGCTGACTGTGAAGTGGTGCACACATACATTAAAACTAACACAGTATTTTATCTGATTCAGCAGAAGATAGAGGTCTAAGAAAAGGATTTCATAAAATCTTGGAGAACTCAAGTCTATTTTTCCCTTTATTTTCTCTTTCTGGTAAGAAAACTGTTGCTAATGTTGCTTAAATTTCTTGCTTTGTGTGTGTTTATGTCCACGTCCATGTAGAGTTGCAGTTGTCCATGCTGTCTCCTTCCAGAAGAAGAGTCTCTCATACATGCTACTGGTTAATCCAGGGAATTTGTTTAGCATCAACCAGGAGAGCGGAGCGCTTAGCCTCACCAGGAACGTCGACTATGAGAGTGGTCACAACCTGCACACCCTGCAGGTCCGAGCTTCTGAACCCGACACCGGCCTTAGCAGCGTGGCAGAGGTACAGCTACACTACCAAGCATGCAAATATACTATTTATTAATCTGTGTAAAGTGACTAATACTTTTACAAGTTTGATGTGTGAATGCAAGCTCTAAATTTATACATCCATGTCAACAGCATGTAGCTACAGCTTTAACACACAGCTTTATCTTTTGGGACAAAGTTATGGTCCCGTGCACTGCAGTTAAAACAATAACCAGGGAAAAATAACACTCAGACAACCTGATAATTGAAAACAGAAGTTAGAGAGTGATTGAAAATAATTTATTATATCTGATAACTGGTGGAGAATGGTAGGCACTCTAAGTGTTCACACATCAATGGCATATTAAACTCTTACAGTCGAATCACATGATGGCCATGGAGTATTATGGTGTGAATTGGAAGGTCAATACAGAGTTGTAAGTGTTACCACAGCCTCTGAAATAAATCCACAGCTCATCATCACACATATCTGAGAACATGTAAGGGTGTTGACCCTTGACAGTTCGGCATACCACTTCTCTGATGAAAACTCATTAATTTAAAATGAGAAAGAAAGTGCTGCTGCTGAATCAGATGCTGTGATGCAACTCTTTCATTTACTGTTTATTAAATTTATGTGTTTATTTTGCAAGCATACCACTAAAAACAAACTGCTGAGCATCCCGTGAAGCTCTCACGATGAAAACTCAGTGAAATGCACAAGTTCAAAGCTGCGTTCAGAATTTAGGAATCACTTAGGAATCAGCAGTTTTGTGGTGCAGGAGCTTTCTTTTTATTTTGTTACAGGGTTTGCACAATAATAGATTATATGTGGCTCGAGCACACACACACACACACACACACATACACACATACGTAAAGTGCAAAAGCCTGGCTGCTAAGTACTGACTTTTACCCTCAGAGTAAGCTTTGAAGACTTACTACAACAGATATCTACATCTGTTCACATTAACACACACTCCCACAAGCACACACACCAAGAGAAATCCATTATCACCTGCTCTCAGTGTCCAGATGGTTGAGACACAGAGAGAATAGCTGCTAAACTACCAGTGTCCCCCAAAGGCCACTGCTGCTCTATAAGCTTGGCTGGCTAATTCACTATAAATGCCCTGCCTGTTCGTGCATGCCAGTGTGTGTGTGTGTGTGTGTGTGCATGTGTGCGTGTGTGTGTGTGAGTGAGTGCGTGTGCATGTAAAAGAGAGAGAGGGGGTTTTGCAGCACTGCTTATGTTGCCTCTGGCTTCATCACCTTCATCAGACATTTTAAAGCCGTCAACATGTCTCTGTCTCTTTCCATTGTTCAGTCGAACAGCTTTATATTGACATTTGGTGTCAAGCTTAGTACCTTTTTTTGACTGTTAATATTATATGAATCTAGACTACACACGTTTTCCCAATTTTCTCAATATAGAAACCCCAAGACTTCAAGATAGTTTCAATAACACACTAAAATAGCATCTCTTTGCCACCTGTAAAGGAAAAACATCTTTAAATATATAACAGAGAAGGGAATTTAGGTTAAAAAAAATTATGTCCGTGAGCAGCTATTGGTTTGTTATTGAACCATTAGTTTATAAGTACACTTGTCTTTGCCTGAACTATATAAAGAATCCATCTTCACCCAGTATATGGGAATTGGCTGATGGGAATTTTCCCCCAAAATTTAGGTACATGACCTTTTGTCTACTTGGTGGAGATCCAAAAATGTCTAATAGACACACCAAGTCTCTCCAAAGTGTAAAATGGATATGCATGCAAGTTGCAGTACCAGCAGAGGGAGATATTTTTATTCCAGGCTACCATGAAAATAATCACATGAAAGTGTTTAAACATACATTATTAACACATTTAAATACATATTAGCCACCTAGCTTAATTGTCTCTAGTGATGAAGGACACTGGAATGTATTTCATACCTTCCTTGCTCACTAGCGACCTCTTGGCTTTAAATATAGTATCTCCCCCTGCTGGTACTAAAATTTGTGCACGTGTGTTCATTTCACTCTTTGGAGAGGCCTGAAGCGTGAAATGGACACGGTGGACCGGCCTGTCTATTACATGGTTTGCTATGATATCGTGCTGGGAGATCAGAGGCTAGATCTCCAACACCACTGGCTGAAATGCAGCCCCACACCATGAATGACTGTACATACTCACTCCTGTCCTTTTCTTCCAACCACCTCTGTACATACTCATGAAAATTTGAAACAAAAAAAGTTTGAATTCATCACTCCAGAAGACCTGTTTCCAATGATTTTCATTCCAGTTCTTATATAATTTGGCACAACTTAGCCTTTACTCTCCGCCTTCTTTAACAATGGTTTCCCAACCACCCTTCAGTTGAAACCATTTCTGATAAAGCTTCAGCAAACAATAGAGGGATCAACAGTACTGAAGATGGATAAACAGAAGAAATGCCAAGTTCTCAGCTGAAAGCTCTTCATGCCTGTCAAACGGTGTTATCTTTGTGTTTTTACTTGGTTTTTGTATTTATCACTTTCAAGTAACAACTGGTCAAATCTATTAACCATATGAAATCAATTTCTTAGCAGATATTACAGAAAAAGTGTATTTGTGTAGAAAAAGTGTATTTCATAAAGCTCTCAACTTTAACAATGTTTTCTATTACTAATAAACACTTGCTCTTATTCTTCATGCACAAATGAATCCCCCAGAAATGAAAAATGTTTTCTGTCAGTAAAAATAAGTCACACAAATCATGTGCAGCAAAGGATAAAATCAAGTAATTACTGTTATCAAGTGATTACTATTTGCACCACAGTGACTGCAGTCAGTGCTTCTGCCTTTGTGTCTCTCCGATGTAAAAAGGTGTGTATGTGCTTCTTTCTTTTGTATCAGTCTTTCAGCATAGGAAATATATATTCACCTGTTGAGTTGGATGTAAAAAAAAAAACTAATAAGGAATAGCATTACTGTTTACGCTTCTAAATATTCAGTGCATGTTTGCAGAAGCAGTCATGCATCTAAATCCTCTCTGCTCGCCTCTCCTCTGCCCTGCTGTTATTACTGAACAGGTGGTGTGTCAAAGGTTCAGGACTGCCGAGAAAATCTGTGCTCAAGTGGTCATGTCTGCAGCCTTACCAGTTAAATCAGGCTTTATGGGAATGGAAAATAGCATTTTGGTTGGGCTCCAGGAGCTCGGGATAGTGGGTGAAACTAAACTGAAACAGCAGAGAGGTGATGATGCAGAGGCTCAAGGTTTAGGACGTTTGAAGGAGAAGTGGGGAGAACGAGAAAATATTTTTCATCCTTGACCAGAGGACATGTCTTCACAATGTTTGCTTCAATTATCTTGAAAAGTATATACGTTTAATAAAGTCAGAGTGTCTGCTGTGAATTTTACACTAAGACATTCTAGTTTCTTGTGATAAGAAATAGAAAATGTCTGAAAACAAAACAAAAATGACTTTAAATTTACATCTTCATGGTTTTTCTCTTCATTCTGTCATAGGCACTGGTTTGATTGGGTCTTTTGATTTTGATTAGTTTAATATAAACCTGAAACAAAGAATTTGTCTGCCTGATTTCTTCTTTTGTGTGTGTATCCCATAATAAACTGCATTATACAATCAAAAAAGCTCTGACATAAAATAACGCCACCCTGATGAATCACAAAATACTGCTCTTGTAATCAAATTGAAAAAACTGATTACATCCCTACCAGCTGTGT
Organism: Aulonocara stuartgranti; assembly: GCF_965226115.1. Classification (NCBI taxonomy): domain Eukaryota; kingdom Metazoa; phylum Chordata; class Actinopteri; order Cichliformes; family Cichlidae; genus Aulonocara; species Aulonocara stuartgranti. The sequence goes on from NC_138947.1 coordinate 20,585,183, forward strand.
CTGTCAAATCATTGCTTAACCATTAAATTTCATGAAGATGGCTTTTTTATTCAGAAAAAAGTGGCACATGCAAACCACAGGACAATGTTTTAAGGACAAATAAGTTAAGAACCCTAAGTTAACTTTGTTTTGTGAAGACTCCTGATTATAAATTTTATACACTCTATGTATAGTCGCAGCTTGAGTTGCCACTATACATGGAGTGTAGATAAATCAGATAAATCAGCAGATAAAGCTCCATCTTTATCTACTGTAGCAGTCATTAAAATGTAGTCGAATCAGTGATTATGTGTGACCCAATTCTTTTTTTGTGTGTCATACTTCCCAAAGCTTTACTTACTGTGATGAAATAACTCACCTGTTCGCTCCTGCTGGCTCACGCTGAAATGAATATGAAACCAACATAAAGTATAATCTGATACCAGATAATAACAGTGGGATGCTCCCTGCAGGTGGTTGTACACATAACGGATGAGAATGACTGCACACCAGAGTTCCTCCACTCTATCTACACCAGAGACAACATACCTGAGAGCATCGCACCTGGAACCTCACTGCTGCAAGGTAACACACACACTGATCTGTCAAGTAGGGTCTGTGTGAACACAAAACCAACACATTACACCTGTGGTTAGACTGTACAGCTCATCTGTGTGTGTGTGTGTGTGTGTGTGTGTGTGAGTCAGAGCCATCTGTCATAGCTGCTGGTGACTGGTTGAGATCAAACACTCCAACTTCAGCGAGGCTTTGCTCTTATTAGGCGAGCAGCCAGCATCACATCCTCACACACATGCTTATTTTACCCTCTATCTTTGCGAGGACTCTTGTTGACATACTACATTACTGAGCTCCTTAACCGAACCTGAACCTTAAAACTATGTCTGAACCTCCAAGCACGTCTTTGAAGATTTTATCCTACAGTGAAGACTAACTACATCAATCTCAAGGCTGCAAACTCAGATTGGTCCTTACAGAGACAGACAAGTACACATAATCATACATACATTACAACAGTGTACAAACTAAGTTATTAATAAAAATGTCTCCCTTCTTCTTCTTTTTCCACCTTATCCAATCTCTTCATCTCTGTTTCCTACTCCTCTCACCTCTATCTTTACAACCATCTTCTCTGAGCCCTTCTTTCTGTTCCTTATTTACCCCGCGTTATCTTCTGCACTTTACAACTAATTTTCTTTCTTCTTTCACCTCTCTCCTCACCCTACCCACCTCCCATCCAGTACTTGCCCGGGACTGTGACTCCGGGATAAACTCGGAGATCTCATACTTCGTTCCCAGCAGTGACTTCAGCATCACATCTGGGGGTGTGGTCAGCCCCGCCCGTCGCTTGGACTATGAGCGCCCTAATCACATCTATGAGTTTTTGGTGGTTGCAGTGGATGCAGGAACACCCCCTCGCACCGGGACAGCCTCAATCCGCATCCGAGTCGCCAACACCAATGACGAGGCACCCATCTTTTCACAGAGCGTGTAAGAATTATCCTCATTCTTCTACTCTTTGCAGCCGTTTTCATTTTTTGTCACCTTTTGAATTGTTAATACAACTTTGTTTAATAATGAACATCAGCTGTGAGCTTTCTCTCTCTTTTTTTTTCCTGCCTCACCCCTGTCGCTGTCTGGGTCTCTCGCCCACAGAGTCAATCTGTTAATTAAGTTTGTTTTTAACTCAGAATCTATTTTTAATCCCACTGTTCTCTTCCATCTGTTTTCACTTCATCTTCACCTCTCCTCTCGCTCCACTGTCTCTTTCACACTTTTATTTCTTCTACTTTTTTATTGAACTTTTTTCTCATTCTGGCATCAGCCTATTTTTCTTTTCATACATTAATACCCTTTCATGACATCCTTCATCTCTTTAGGTCTGCAAAGTGCTTGTATGCAGTAAAGAAATAACACATCTTTCTCTCTTCCTCTCTGTTAGTTATAAGACCTTCCTAAGTGAGGATGCCGGTCCTGACACTCTGGTTGCCATCGTTCATGCCAACGACCCGGACGGAGATGGCGTCTCCTACGCCATCACTGGAGGCAATGAGGATAGCAATTTCCTGCTTGACAACCAGAAGGGTAAGGGAGCGGCAGCTGGTGTACATAAAATGTGTTTCTTCTTTTATGTAAACACAAATAAGACAGCAAGCAGCTGAAGCTGAAGGCCAGCAGCAGCTTCTAGTCCAGGTTATTTTTCCTCAGGACACAGAGGAAGTGGGTTCAGGTGAGATTGGCTGAGATGTGGGTGCCAAGAAACCTAAAGATGGAGACAGATTCCACCTGTTCTCCATTTATAATGAGTGGACCTGTCTGAGCCTCCTGAAGTCCATTATGAGCTCAGCTTCAGATTATTTTTTGAGCACCAACAGGACACATTCTCTACCTCTTCCCTGAAGGCTGTGTCATCTTCATCAGAGATGAGCCCAACCACGTTGGTGTCATCAGCATACTTGACTATGATGTTGGTTCGGTGGTTTATTAAACAGTCATAGGTGTCCAGGGGATACAGTAGGGGACTGAGATCCAGCCCTGTGGGGATCTGGTGCTGAGTGACAGTAGGGTTGAGAGGTGGGGGCTGAGTGGGACTGATTGAGGCCGTTTGGTTAAGGAGTCTTTGATACAGGAGCAGGTGGCAGGGGGTTTGAAGGTGGCCCAGTTTGGTGGTGATATAGCACTTCACAAAATGTACTTGCAAAGTGCTTTAAATAACATGAAAATAGATGTACGCTCTAGCATTTTGCTTATTAGGAAATGAGCACAACAGGTTTTCAGGCAAACCACGAAGCCAAATTTAATTGGCAGTCCAAGTACATCTGATAACGGTTGATCTTAACGCCAACCCTCATTGGCTGATAATTCATCTCATATCCTTCTACACATCCAACTGGCATATCTCATATAGGGCACACTATTGATAAGGTTTTACCCCTCCCCACAGTTGCTGCAAGCCACTTCATGTGCTTCTATCCTGGGTTTAACTAATCGGTGTCATGTTCACTGCCATTGCAGAGCAATACCACCAAGTTAAAATTACTGCAGACATAAATAACAATCTGCTTTTAATTATAGTGGTTCTGACCAAACTCAACTAGTAGTGACATGCTTGCAGTTTATCCAGTCTCAACTTTTCTTGAGGGGGCAGGAAAAGAGCAGCTAATTACGCTAATGAATGCTGAGCTGCAGCTCGGATTTATTAAATGACTCATGAACAATTGTGTAGACTTTACGTAATGTATATGCATGCACTAATGTTTTACAACTAGAGCATCTCTCAGAGCACAAAGCAAAAAACTGCAAGTCATCTTCATCCAATCAAATAGACGAGACATGGAAGGCAGAAACGCTAACAGGTGGTTATAAAGGTAAAAAAGCCCTAAATATCCTAAGAAATCCAACTGATCTGGCTTTTAAGAGTTTTCAAGCAGAAACCAAGGGATGTTCTGGTCATCTTACGATTGGTCACTTTCAGTGCATCACAGCTGCACACAGACAAACAGCTTTTTGATTGACAGTTTCTGTTCCACTGCTACACTGTGTGAACATCAAGAGAAAGGGCAGTTAATATAGTAAGGTTCATCCAGATGAATTAATGCATCTAAAAGGAACAGACCTACATGCATTTGCTATGATTATTATAGTAAGACAGTAAAAAAAAATGTAATTATTATTAGAATAAGTAAATATTCCCTTCCTTTGACCAGTACTTGTTGTGATATATTCCCATGGACTGACAGCAGCGATGTCTGCTTTGAATAGCACAAAAACTCATTAACTGATTATGAGCATTTTATTTGTTTGCCAGCAAAGTAGCTTTAACAGACACAAACAACACAAACAATAACTTTTATACACACACAAAGCAGCAGCAGCATTCAGATCACTCTACCAAGCTGCACACACATATACACTCACAGAATAAAGTGATTGTTGCCATGGTGACGAGTATTTGGGATAAAGCTTGGTAGCATTAACAAGGCCAGTGAACCCCCCCCTAGAAAACACGCACACACAAGCACGCATAAATAGAAAGAACATGAACACACAAATGTAGAATCGGTGCAGGAATATATAAACTATTAGAATATAAACTATTTGACATAATTGACTCATTTACATATTTGTCTCTGTGTCTTTGTGAGGGTCAGTTTGAGCTAAGAATTTTTTTTTTATTGGTTCTCAGTTTGGGGCAGAATTAAAGAGAAATTCACTGTTTCATACTGCATTTAGGTAAAAGGTGAACACCTTTCACACACACTTACTGATTGGGACCACTTGACAACAAGAAGATAAGCTTGTAGGCATTTTATTACCATTTCGAATCCTTTTTTTCTTTTGTGATTTTTTTAAAATCACATTGCATTTCTGAATGTTTCCTTTTCCCTTGCGCTGTTTATTTTCCTTGTGCTTTAAATTGAGTGTAGATAATTGCTTCTTGACCTCTCCTGCCTTATCTGATTCATTCATATTTAAAGGATGTTACTGTGTTGTATATGTGTGCAAATAAAAAAAAAAACTGTATTCACTGAGGGTGAGGCGCCAGGGGTTGCATCATGTCCATGAGTTTTCTCACAAAAGTACAAGTATAAATGTGTATGTCAGAGAAAGACACTTTAAAGATAAAGTTCATATGCAGCAGTGAGATGTTCAGTCATATTTTTGCATGTTTATCTGTGTGTGTGTGTGTTCATGTGTATGTGTCTTTTTCTCTCTAAGCCGCTGTGCCACCTTATCACCCAGCATGCACTGCTGCACTGCTCTGTGCCCCACGCACATATGCGTCCATGCACAAAGAGATATAAACATGAACATTTGCACATAAATGATATTTTAAGACTGTCTCTCTCTCTTACACACACACGCACGCGCGAACTTCAGCAGCAGATGGCCTTTGGCTTGCTTGGCTGTTCTGCTTTGTCACTTCAAAGAGTTCTGAAGTATTTTCATGTAGATGTGTTCGCTCTCTCTCTCTCCCAGCCTCTGTGTCTCTATTCATGTTTCTACCAAAGCAGCTTATTTGTTTGTTTGTTTGCACTGCTGCTCTGTTATGTTAATGTGCAAGTGATTGTTAGCGCAGAAAAATATGACATTTGTTTTAGGCCAGAGTTAAACTAATGCGAGCTTTTTTACTGGCTGCAGTTTGTGCCAACAATCTGTGCTGTTGGTGACCCACAGAGCAGAAAACATCACAGCAATGCGTTGCATCTATGTTGTTTTTAAGCTCAACGTGTCAGTTGTCCTTTACACCAACTTAAGCTTTTACCATTGTGGACACAGAGGCTGGGAGCCTCCATCCACAGACATTCGGCATTTGTATGTGTATAACTCAAACGATGGGAAAATAACCAGAAAATAGCCTGTAACAAATTTAAAAGAACATAACATCATTACATAAAACTCTGAATCCAAAAAAGCTGTGACACTGTGTAAAAGATAAATAAAAACAAGATATATTTGCATTGATATGCAAATATAAACCTATATTTTATAGACAGTACAACATAGAAAACATAGTAAATTTTTAAAATGACAAAATGTACACATTCTAGTGCAACCCCTAAGGTATTTATCTTTCTCCTGTGATTTACACATTCGTAAATCACACAGCGACAGGTCTCACAAAATTTAAGACAGGGCCGTCCCATAAACATCTGGGAACTATATAAACCAGTTGGTGGACCTTTGTGAGAGGAATGTTGGTCCATTCCTGTCTGATGTAGGATAAAGCTGTTCAACAGTCCTTACTCATCTTAGTCCTCGGTTGACTTTTTTGCTGTGTTTTCAATTTGTCTAAGGTCTGGACTGCAGACCAGCTAGTTCGGTATCCAGACTCTTCAGATGCAGTAAATGGTTTAGAGTTGTTATTGTTAAGCATATGCAGGGTCTTCCCTGGAAAAGATTTTGTCTGGATGTATGTGTTGCTCTAAAACCTTTGTATACCTTTAATCATTGATGGAGCCTTTCCAGTTGTACAAGCTGCCATTTCCACAGGCACTGATTGACTCCCCATACCAACACCATCAGAGATGCAGGCTTTTCAACTGAGTTTTCATAACAACCCAGATGGTCCCTCTTCTCTTTAGCCTAGAAGATTTGACATCCATGTTTTTCAAGAAGAATTTCAAATTCAGATTTTTTTGACCACAGGACAGTTTGTCTCAGTCCATTTTAAACGAGCTTTGATATACATTTGTGGAGAAACGATGTTCATAGGCAATGATATCTAGACATTTCCTGAGTCTCTGCAATGGTTTCTTGGACAGAATTGTTCCTGTTTTTAATGGAGTTCTGCCTGAGGTCCCAAAGACCAAAATATAGATTTTCATCTTTGTCCCCACAGAGATTTCTCATGTAGATGATGAGATATTTAAAGTCTTCAGAATTTTACATCGAGGAACTTTGCTAAGATGCTCTTTTTTTGTACCCAATCATATTCCTGACCTGATGCCACTCTACTTAGTTCCAAAATGTTCCTCCAGTTCAAATAACTGATATGTTCTACTCTGAGTGAAATATGGTTGAGTAAGATTTGCACATCATTTTGTTTTTATTTACATTTTACACAGCATCCCAATTTTTTTGGAATTGGTATTGTAACTGAGCCACTCAATTTTATTAATAATGCTTCATCTAACACTTGGTGTGCACCAGCCTTTGTATCAGAGTCATTTGCCATCTCATAATGAGAGATATTAGTAGCCTGGTAAAGTGTAAATAGCATTGAAAAAAGAAGCTGAACACCCAACTGAAAACACTTCCATACAGAATTCAGTGTATTTAAAGCAAAGTCAGTGAGCGTTTATAATTTGCAATTACATGTCTTGTTAAGGTGACTTAAAAATGTCAAATAGTTGAGGTGAAATTGAGGCCCTTTTTAAAGACACAAACATCCTGCAGTTTCACTTTTATGATGTCTTTGAGGGAAAGCATGAACAGCAGCACTTACACTCTGTGTTCTCCTCCAGAGGAACGTGTAAAGTGAACAGTGTCCCCTGGCATTAGAAACCACTTTTGGATGAAACATGAAAGAAGCTGAAATTTGTATTTCTCCCTGTAGAAAATGTTGATTTTTATTCTATTTTTTTTTAAAAATCTGCTAAATAAAAGGAAACCACGAGCCCTGCCAACCAACACCAGGCCTCTGTCATATTTAAAGATGTGTTGATTACTTTTGGACTTTATCTGAAGACAAAAATGTTGTAAAAGAAGTAAAAGAAACAAAAGTAAAGGCACAAAATAACAAAAAGGCTACTGACCATTAAGTGTTGTAGCTGCTAAAGGATAAAGCTATTTTATATAGAGTTTAGTGTGGCCCAATCTAAAGGCTTGAAAATGTCACAAGATATAACTTGAACTTTCATTATGTCCCTTTTTTTCTGAAGGTATAAATTTAGCCCCAAGCAATTTGATCTGAGTCTTTTTGTGAATTATATTACAACTCTTAGAAATGTCAGAAAGTCCACCTGCACATATTCAATTTGAATCTGACAAAAAAACCTTTTCTACCCTATTTGATTTGCCCCACCTGTATTTGTGTGTTTAGGTATTATTAAGCTGCGGCGGAGTCCTCCTCCACGCCTGAGGGGGCCACAGTACGTCCTCAACATCACTGCCACGGATGACAACGCATCTGGTGGGCCATACCCACTCAGCAGCTCAGCGCAGGTCATTGTGGGAATAAATGACATCAACAACAACAAACCACTGTTCAAGGAGGTGAGTCGAGTTATTATTTATTTTTACGTTATTGCAAATTAAATGACAAATTCTGACCCCTGACTTTGCTGTTTGGTTGTCAGTGTCAGAACTATAGCCTGAACGCAGCAGTCCTGGAGAATCAGCCTCCAGGAACGTTCGTCCTGCGCGTCCAGGCTCATGATGCTGACATGGGCGTCAATGGAGAGGTCAAATATGGCATAATGAACAGAGACGGAGTGGCATCTGGTTTTGATATTGATCCTGATACTGGTAAGCTCAGAAACACTCATTATAATTTTTACAAACAGTTCTTCCACAGCTTCTTTATTCAGCTACTCCTTTTAGGTATTTCCACAGTAGATCATCTGCCTCACCATATTCCTCACACCTTCTTCTGTCACTCCAACCATCTGCATTTCCTCCTTCACTACATCCATGAACCTTCACAATGGTCTTCCTCTTTTCTTCCCGCCTGGCAGCTCCATGTTTAACATTCTTTTGTCACAATCCCTCCTTTCTATATATTATCAAAATCTCAGCCTTCCCTCTTTCTTACTTTTTTTCCAAATCGCTCAACCACAGCTTTTCCTCTGGTATGCTCATTTCTAAAGCTGTCCTTTCTGGTCGTATCCAACAAAAATCTTGGAATCTTAATTCACAAACACCTCTTTGAGTTTCTTATGTGATTAAGGTTTTACTGTCTTATCAAATATGTGTGTTTCAAAAGTTTCTACACACACAGTACCTGTTGGATATCAGAAAAGCTTTACAATTCAGTCCAAACAATGACAAACTGAAATTCTAAGTGTGCTAATGTCCTCACTGTGTGTCAGGTGTGATAACCACAGCAGTGAGTTTTGACCGGGAGTGTCAGAGGGAGTATACTTTGTCTGTGACGGCCACCGATCAAGCAGAAGAGCCGCTCATTGGAATCTGTCAGATCACAGTGCAGATCTCAGATCAGAATGACAACGACCCCAAGTTTGAAAACAGCCGCTACCAGTGTGAGTACCATCACGACTCCTCCCAGTGACTTAGTCCGTCCGCTTCTTGTTCAACACAAAAACATCCTGTAGCTGTGTGTTTTGAGGGAGCAGAGGAAGTGTAGAAACCGTGTATTTGTCGTCACCATCATGCATCAAACTGCATCCTTGTAATCCTGGAAACCCCTTAGGACTGATGAAATGTTCGCTGGCAGGTCCCAGAGCTCTCTGTTTGTTTACTATCTGTGCAAATATGTGTTTTGATAAGCATAGTGTCAGAAGTTCTTCTCGTCCGATTAGAGAAACGCACAGAGTGTCTCATTAACTATTTAAGAGGCAGATTGAAATGTTTCTGGGACATGCATTTATTTAGCAGTTGTGAGTGTGTATGTGTTATGGGGGGGGGGGGGGGGGGGGGGGGGTTCCTTTACAAATTATGGAAATGAGCTGGAAATCTTGAGCTTGTTTAGACTTTTCTTAGTTATCCATACATCATTACCAACATGTATTTCAGTGCAAAGATTTTCTGCTTAAGGAGACAACACAATCACCAGCTATCTTTTGGGTTGGTAATGCAAACCCAGACCATGTTTATGTTAAGTGTTGTCATATTTACAGTTGATATGAACAACTTTATGAAAAGAGGCACAAACTGAAACTTCAATAAATGAATGTAAAACATCACTTCTGCTTGTAAATTCTGGTTGTAGAACTAAACAGGGCTCGGGTTCCCTGGTACCTGTTATAACTCTGGGCTGTTTTAAGTGTAACCAAGCAAGATAGGAGTAGCAACAAGAACCATATGAATATGACATAGATTTACATTTAATAAAGAAAAAAGCAATTCCACAACTATCAATCACATAAATCGATGTGAAGTACAACAAAGAGAAAAAAATCAAAAAAGAATATGAAATCATTTTGTGTATTGAGAATGATGCTAACAGCAAAATATCTTACTATTAATGTTAATTGGCATAATATAAACAAAAGAAATTCACCATGGTGATGTAAGATTCTTTGTTTGTCAAAGTGAACCCTGAAAGGAAAATCCTGTGTTTGCTCCACCTGCTGGTTTTGGTTGTTTTTCTGTGACACACATTAGACTCAGCAGGATCTGATGTGATTATTCAGTTGAAATGTATCCAGTGAGACCCGTGACTGTGAAAAGGACATTATTATTGACATAATGCTTGAAATGCAGTCTTACAGAGGCAAATGCACCTCGTCGCTGCTCGTTGCTTTTGTTGTCTGATCAGCGCTGACACACATCACAGTCAGCAGGATTGGAGGTTATGTTCTTAAATTTAAAAATGCATCTGTTGACTTTGCACAGTGAGACCCAGAAATGACAAAATGAGGTGACAGACTGCTGATCCGGCACAATGTTGTGTTTCCATTATTATAATACCTGCTTACCAACACAGAACATAATGTTACACTGCTTTCAGTCAACTGTAATGATTTGGGTATTCGTGCTTTAGACATACACAGTGTTTCACCATAGCGGTTCCTGTAATAGTAGTAGGAGTTGCAGTAACTCAAACTGGTGCTAGTAGAACTTCGCTCCCCATATGACAGCTGATGTTTTCCCTGTCAGACTTTCTGAGAGAAGACACTCCAGTTGGAACTAGTTTCCTGCGAGCAGCAGCTCATGACGATGACCAGGGGAGCAACGCGGCAATCACCTATTCACTGTCCAGACAGAAGCCGGCTTACCTGCACATCAACCCCAGCACTGGGTGGATTTATGTCAACCACCCAATCTCTCAGGTCAGAAGCACATCAGCAGCCTCTTCATGCTGCAGCATGATGCAATGTCTGCAAGTGTCCACACTTACAAAATTACTTCTCATATCAAAAATGTCTCATTTCATTCTCACAAATTGCTAAAACTTCCTGGAAATGAACACCATCCTCAAAAAGAGCAATGTTTTGTGCTTTGACTCCCTGCAACAAATTACAGACAGTGAACTAGATGCAAGCTCCAATCTCTACAATAAGGGTTAGAATTATAATAATAACACTATTAGCACTTTCAAAACACACAGTTACAAATTACTTCACAGTCTGAATAGAGGTTTATATATGGTTGAAATAATCTGCTGGAAAAAGTGGGAAAAGTCACTCATGCTCAGCTGCAGATGGGGGGACACCATGATTGTGCATCACTGTGTATCATCCTCTGCAGTGAGTATATGCGAACTAATCTCTGTATATTTTGAATGTAGATATAATCCAGGTGGAATAACACTGATGATAATCTTACCATTCTTTAATGAAAGTAGGCTAACATTAATGTTAGCATAATGAATGATCCTGAATATTTCAGCATGTGGCAGAGTACAGTCTGTAACTGTAACATGTTTTCTAATAAACAGGTTACGAGCTCTTTTGTTTATTTAGAAAAAGAAACATCCTACTTATTTGGGGGAAAAAGAGAGAGAATGCCACGTATGCAGTGAAAACACAGATGTCCCAGTTTTACACTGGGACTTGAATGCATCTTACAGCTGAAATTTGTCTCAAAGCCCCATGTGGAATGCGACTTGATTTGTGAGTATCTCTGTGAGATGTTACGTGTAGTTTTAGGATACGCACAGAAAGGTTTTTGAAACCTAAAATTATCGGAAGACGAACTTACTAGGTTGTGCGTAAATGAATAGTATTTATTCAGGTCGGGATGTATGCATTTGTAAAGTAGTTTTACGTGTGGTCAGAATGCTTCGTGTTTGTGTGCGGATCGAGGCATGAGCTCCTGAGTCCTTAAAAGTTGCACACCAATTCATTGTACACATTTGTAAATCATGTCCTATACATTTGCAACACGTTTGAGGCGCATTTCACTCCATAGGTGCATATATATGAATTCTAACATATGTGTCAGATAAGTATGATGAAAACCATTTGAGAGCAAGGCACTGATGATGATGAGTTATCACTTTAGGTGACCGTTGTTTTGATTTGGCGCTATATAAATAAAATTGAATTGAATTGATACCACCACAGTTCTGTTATCTGTTAAAAAGAATGGTATGATTAGTGGTATCAGACGTTGGAGATAAGTCTAGCAGGATTCAAATGTAATATTAACCATTATCTAAGTGCATAAGTATCATTAGTAGTTTTCACTAATGCCGGATTTTGGAAATGGACCTATAATTCTCTGAAACAGTGGCTTATAGGGAGGGTATTCAAGCACAGCGGTTATGCACTTTGTTCACCCCAACAGCTTCCAAGCCACCCCAATCCAATTGTAAATGTCACCCTAAATCTATTTAAACCCTGTCCAGCTATGATGACCTTGTGCTATTTCCATGAAAGCACAGACGGTGGGCCATATCACAACACAAAAACATTGTTTTAATAATGAATAAATGTAATAAGCTGGATAATATGCACATAAAAGCATATCCTCAGCATGTAAACAAGGCAATGCAAAAAATTAAACACAACTGGGATATTATGAGGTCACAAGGTCAAAGTTATTTCCAACAGCAACAGCTGCTCTGATGTTTCCACTGCGTGAGGAATGAAAGTTGCATCAAACAGACTGTTGTTTTAAATCTTTAATGGTTGTCATCATTATGTGTGTCTGATTTCTCTTCAGTACAATCTTACAATGTCAAACTGAAAATCCATAATGAAGCGAATCCGTCTGTTAAGCTAACGTCGGCGATGAATGATGCCTACTGTTCTTCTTCTTTTGTCACTGTCATCTCCTTTCTGTTCTTCTTCTCTCTGCCTCTCATTTTCTTTTTAGCAGCACTTCAGTCAATAATTTAGCAAAGGAAAATGTATCCCTACCCACTTTCTTGATTCACTTTTTGCAAACAAACTAAAGGATCAATATTTTCTTTCTTTCTCTGCTCAACTATTTACAATTTTTACAAGTGTTTGGTCTTTCTGAACTATCAAAGAGCTACTTGATCATTAAAATTTGATTTTGAAGATAACAAGACCAAGTTTTAAAGGCAAATCAATTCTAAATAGCAAACACCCTTATTTGTTTGGTAAAACTTGTTAAAACGAAAATGTTCTGATCAGAATCACGAGTTCCTTGATCTTAATTACTCCCTGTTCATCTCTTTGCAGACATCCAGAATCAACCAGCAGATTGTGGCCTCAGATGGAGGGAACCGCAGCAGCTCAGTGGAGCTGACTGTTATCATCACAAACGTCCACAATCAGCCACCACAGTGGGAGCAGTCCGAATACTGGGTCACTGTGCCGGAAAACACCGTCCGAGATGCCAAGATAGTGGTGAGTTTATGATGAGAACATTGAGCCCTGAAATGGTAAAATGATAACTAAAAAACATTCAACTTTCACTTTTCAAGAAACCATTTTTTGAGATGGATTGAGCTTCGTGACATGGTGTGCTTCCTTGTTAAAGGGATGCCCATTGTCAGCAAAAATACTTGGGTATGCTTTGGTGTTTAAGTGATGCAATGTGTGCAAAGAAAATTCTCCCCACAACATTACAACACCACCAGCCTGAACCGCTGATACAAGGCAGGATGGACTCATGGACTCAGATGTCACAGCAGAAATCGAGACTCATCAGAAGAGAAGGGTTTTTTTTCCAATCTTATATTGTTCAATGTTGGTGAGTCAGTGCAAATTGTGTCCCTGGTTTGCTGTTTTTAGATGGCAGGAGTGGACCCCAGTGTGGTCTTCTGCTCCTATAGCCTATCCGTTGTATTACGTGTTACTATTGGAGTTATTGTTGACTTCTTACCAAAGCAGTCTGGCCAGTCTCCTCTGACTTCTGTGTGTGGGAAGATCCCAGTGGATCAGCAGTTTCTGAAATAATCAGTAATTTCAGAAATAATCTCAGAAATAATCAGACCATCCAGTCTGGCGTTCAAAGTCACTTAAATCACCTTTCTTCCTCACTCTGATGCTTGGTTTGAGCTTCTACGGGTCATCGTGAGCATATCTGCTGCCAGTTTGGCTGATTAGATATGTTCATTAATGAGCATTTGAACAGGTGTACATAACAAAGTGGCTTGTGAATGTATGACTGAAAAGGTGCCGGTCTGGGAACTGAAGCACGCGTTTCTTTTCATCAGTATCAGTAGCCCTAAGAGCTCGGAGGTGACATGGGCGAGAGAAGGGGATGACTCGTAAAAATGGAGAAATATTTAAACTCAGTCACCCTCCTGCAGCAGTAAAAGAGTTCTATTTCATTTACATCCTGCTTCACGTCTGTGCACAGCACCCCGAGGAGGCTAGAGATACTCTTTCTTCTTCTTCATCCCTCTCTCCTCACTTTCCAGCTCATCCATCCCTCTCTCTCTGTGTCAGCACGTTTAACCGAGCACTTCTAAATATTTTCTGCCGAGCAAACAACAAACCAGCCCCGAGTCTGTCTCACCTGACTCACTGCAATCTCACACACACACACACACACACACACACACACACACACACACACACACACACACACACACACACACACACACACACACACGCACAAATGCACACACACTTTGCTTGTATACCTCTGGTGATTTTTTTTCCTCTTTTGATCCCTCCATCCTAATTTGCTTCCTATTCCTAAGCTGATGGTTTAGAAGGTAGAGGAGTTTTTACCCTCCAGCTGCTCGATTTCATGGAGGTTAGTCAGTTTTCAAATAGTTGGAGGGTAAGTGTAATCCTGTGTGTGTTCGCGTGTTGTTGTGCTTCTTTTTGACACCGTGTTTTCGCTGAAAAGACGATGATGGTGATTGGGGTTCCCACCCACAGCTCCATCTGTCAGAGATGATTGAGCAGAGCAAGAAAATTACACCTGCTGTCGGAGCGTCACAATGGACTCCTATCACCTCAGAAAAACAGACGTTTAATTATTGTCTTTAACCTGACAGAGGCTGTATGATGCAGTGAGAAGAAGTGAAGAGGGGTGCTAAATTAGGGAAAGGAAAGCTTTATGGTACTGAAAGATGGATTAAAAAAAAGGCTGTGTGGATTTTAGTCTTTTTATGTTGACAGTAGGAGAAATATAAAATAACACGAGCTTTCTCCTTTAATCAGATGATACAGTTGCATCTGAAAGAATACACTTTACACGAATGTGTTCCTTGTTGAATGTGTCTTGTTTTGTTCAAATTAACTGTGGGAGTGAGATTTTTCTCCCTTCATCAATGTTTCATCTCCTTCATTTTTCATTCCTCTAGAAAAGGCTGAATCTTTCCACTACGCTCTCCCTGTCAAAAAGTATTACCTGAAAGCTGAGCCCAGATGCACAACTGTTGGACAAAATACTGGCAAAGGAAAAACAAAAAACTGTGATCAACTGAGAATCATCTGTCTGCATGTTGAAACCATGTATACATAATGTTTTATGAGCAATAAATTCAGTGGACAAATATGTTAAGTTACCCAAACCTGGCTACAAATGTCTCCTCCCTCTCTTCCTCCTCCCTCCTTTGTCTCCCCTGCGGTGTTAATTGCGCTGAGGAGGAACTGTTGTTTTAAATTTAGCAGCCTTAATAAGGTCTGTTAATCACATTGTTAACGAGGCAGAGGGAGGGAGCCGCTGCAGAGGTGGAAGATGCTCTGCGTGCGCGCGTGTATTAAATCTCCATATCAATAAGCTGAAGTCATCTCCTGCTTATGTGTGTGAGAGTCGCATGTTATAATAGGCCTCCTCATCAGCTGATTTCCTCTTGTTTTCTTCCTCATCCTGTTGATGTTTTTAGTGTTCGCTCTTATGCAAACACTTTCTCTCATGGCCACAAATGACTTTAAATATTCTCTTAGATTTACCTTAAAATCTATCTTCTAGCTATCCACTGATGCTTAAAAATCATTTGGAAAGTATAAAAAGAAGTTCATTTCAAGCATCTGATAAAAGAGAATATGTCTGATGTATTGCAGTATCACACAAAATGAAGGAATTTCTGACCTGTGTGCATTGCAGTTTTTTGAATAGCGTGCAATAGGGATGGACAGTTGTCTGCCTTTTCATATCACCATATTTTCATTATGAAAGACTGCAGATAAACAATCCAGTCGCCGTCGGGCATATGGGCCAGAGAACCTTCTATGTAATCACTCATGTTAAATGTCAGCATGGGCAATTCTACAGTGTGGTATTTTGGTTCATTTTATTAGAAAAATATGCAAACGAGAACAACTACATTTTGAATTCAGCTCCAGAAAACACAGGGAATATGATAACAGAGAGCACAGTGGGGGGTGGGGGGTTGGGGGGGTGGGGGGGGGGGGGGGCGTTGGAAGACACCGTCCATCTCTTTCTTTCGGCTGATTTGTATCAGTTTAATAAGGCTACCCACGTGACGGGCTGATAAATGAGATAATAAGACATGAAACACACGAGGCAGAAACACTAATTATGTTATTTCCCAGATAAATAAGCAAAGGAGCCATTAAAAGTGTAATTACCACATGTAAGCATCAAAAAATGGAGCAGACCCCTACAAACACACACACCAACCCTGATGACCCCACCTTACCCTTTTCAGCTGACTGCTAACTGTTAGCATTTGAAGCTGACAGGGCAATCTGTATTCCAGCTGCTGAATCACTCTCAGCACCAGCCGCACCAGCTGAGAGCGATCTGCTGCGATATCTCCACGGGCATTAATCTGTGTGGGAGAGGAAGGCAGACACTGATCAGCTTAACTTCAGCACGCTGCACTGATGTCTAATGAGATGATTTCTCATTAGTCCTGATTCCATACACTCTGCTGCTTCGGCCTGCTGTGAGGCTGAGCCACGCTCCACTAACATACCCTCGCGCAACTCTTCACCTGAAACCGGATGCCTTCATCTCGGGCTGTTTGTGAGATTTTAGATTAACATCCTGTTTAAAATTTTTAAGAGACTACCAATGGAAAAACCAAACAAGAAAGTCAGAGTCTCATCTGTCCTTTATAACTGCTGCAGGAAAGCAAAATGGATTAAAAGTCAATTTTATACTCATCAGTTAAAAATCAATATAATAAGGAGAGATCGTTTGGAAGTAAAGATGAAATTAATTGGAGAAACAGCGTGTAACATAAAATTCTTTTCGGTTAATAGATTCTGATGAAAATCCACATCTTAGAGCAGATGATATGAAAAGTAGGAAATAGAGATGGGAACCCCCGGAGTTCAGACAGTTGTAGTGGAACACAGTTAGCAAATGACTTGAAGTGGCTTTGGTTGAGATGTTCTGCAATCTGGATAAGATGGAGATGAAGTGGAGGAAGACTGCATGATAGATGGTCTGAAAGGTAGTAGAGAAGTAGCACAGTGGCAATAATATTTGCAGAACAGGGATGCATGCAAATACAAGCAGGCAAGAATTAAATGTTAGAATTAAGTGTTTTTCTCTGTGTGTGAGAGTGTGTAGTCATCCCAGCATACTAAGTAGTTGGTAAATGCATTAGATTGAGACTGTTGGAGCTGCTGTGGTCACTGGGTCTGAGGGCTGAAAGGGTTTCAGTGTTTGAAGTGGCAGACAGCATTTCTCACTCAGGGGAAACATGTTACCTCTTGTGGAAGTGACGACAAGGGCTACGGTTGTTCAGAGGTGATTTTTGTCCTTACACTGGAGCTGAGATAGGTTCTCCCCTGCTTTCAGTCTTTGCTCGAAGCCACCATGTCCTGAACTAAAGGGGTTAAATGATTCTGTACTGACTGTACTTTATATTTATATTGGCCATTTTACGGAACCATTTATAGATGTGGCGGTCAGGCTGACAGATGCACCGTTACACTGAATTAAGAAAAGATTTATTCGTAAGTGGTCGTCAGCAACCTTTTCTCTCCCACTCATCTGCCTGCAGGATCTTAGCAGGCATAGACAGCCCTTGCTTTCTCCTTGATTTTTCAGTCATGTCGTTGTAGGAAGATTTAAAAAAAATCATGCATGCTCCCTCCAGTAAAAGCATATTTCATCATCATTAATTATTAATACCAGAAAAACTGCTAATTAAACAGGTCATATTGCATTTTTTCTGTCCAACAGTTCAAAACTCCTGCTTTAATGATACAAGAATGCTTCCATATTAACTGCTGTTACTCGTACAATGACCCTCTTCGCAGCTTGCTACCGAGACCACCTGACATATTTTATTTGCAGCTGAGTGGACACAGGAATCTTAGCTGAAGTTACAATCTAAATAAATGAGCCCCTTTACACTTTAGTGAACAAAAACTGTGGTGGTAAAAATCAGAGTGAGTCAATTAACTGGAAATTCATGCGCGCGTGTGTGTGTGTCTAACAATCCAGGTCATAGCTTACTGTAAAATGAGGTGGCATCACTCAGCCATGGAAAATACAGCCCCTCCTTGGCAAGGTGGGGAGTGTGCGGTCAGGAAGGACAATAGCACACACCGTATTTCCATCACTTCAAAGGACATTATACTGACTTTTTGTGCATTTCCTTCCAACTTAACCTAACTATGACCTTAACCTAAACCTGAACTCATTCTGAACATAAGCAAGAGGTTTATAGTAATAAGGTTTAATGATTTAATTTCTGTGCCCGAAAGGAGCAATATCTCCACAATGTGACTGTGTAAACAGATTTATGACTCCATTTCCCTGAGGACATAAATACACACACATACACACTTTCTCACTCTAAGGTCAGTTTAGTCTACTGCCAGGAGCATAACACAAGTCTTAAAAGCTCTGCTGCTGGTAGAAGAACAGCTCAGGACAACACACTCTGATCCAGACACATATTTTATTTTAAAAAAACACAAAAAGGACAAACATCAACAAAGCAGAAACCGAATCCTTTTTGGGTATTTTGGAAAGTTTTCACCATGAGAGCTTTATTTCCATAGAAGGACTGAGTTGCACCTCTGGCCGTTAAAACGTCGCATTCTTTGAAATGTAGTTGTGTATTTTAGGGTGTCATTTTTCTGGTGAGTGTTATAGTTTAAAGATCTGGAAGCCGTTGGAGCTGTTATAAAGATGTACGACCTCGTTGTCGACACGAGCAGCTGTGTGATAACATGATGTCATCATGAACCAGTACAGACTCTTCTTTGGCTTCTGCCTTTGACGGATTATAACGCAATGTGGGAGTAACTGCTTCAGAAATGGAGATAAGTCTGTCTCTATAAACTTGAATCCCAAAAGGAGTAAACAGAGGTTTGAGAAGATGAGTTTCCAGTGTCTGTATATGGGATATCTTTTATTCTGTCGGCACTGCATGTAATCTGTCTGAGTGATGATCTCTGTTCCTATTCTAGTCAGAAACGACCAACTCTGCTTGCTTTTGAAAAAGATGCACTTGTAAAAAGAACTCCAAATACCAGGCTACATATAACAACACTGAATTTCACAAAAACAGTGTTGCCAGTTAATATTAAAGGTTGTTTAAAAATACACACATTTTTAAAACTTTTAAAACTCTTCAAACTGGATTTTAAGACCCAAAGGCATGACATCAGATCTGAGCAAACCTACATTCGTCTTCTGCAATCTCTTATCTTGCAGCATTTCTTTTAGATATCTTTTATAGATCTTGCATTTATATATTTTCTCCCATATGCCGCCTTCTAGTACTTGTATCAGAAGCTGCATTCTTCGCAATTCTAACTTGAACACTGATTTGTGAACACAAACTGAGGTTTGTGTACTCAAATCATGACAGCTTGGTTCTAAACTTCTCCATAAAGCTCAGACGTAAAGGTCTGACAACTTCCACAGTATTTTGTCCTCTATATACTTCTGTATGTTCAGGCATATCATAAATACCCCAAGTCTCAGGGATGTCGCTCATCCAAGCTCGAAATGCAGACTTTGACACTCTTTAAAGAGGACCTTTGTCTCTCACTCTCCATTCTGCTGTAAGCACTTACACCTTGGCACTTAAGCCAAAGGACACCTTGTGCATATTTCTGAATGGCCAGTTCAATCTAAAAGAAAAGCATGAATTGACACCCTGGGGTGAGAGTAAGTTGGAACTTTCCACCCAAAGATGTTTTTTTATATTAGTTACAATAGGCAAAGGAATTTTAAATGAGATTTTCCAGCTACCTGAGAAGCAAGTTATTTGTTTTGGTGGTGCTCATTTAAAATAAATAATAACATAAATATATTTACTAGCAATTAATAAATGATACACAATTCAACACGGAAGCTGGGATTAGCCACATAATTCCCTCTCTGATAATCAAAGCAAGCTGGATACTTTGCTTTAGCATTGATGAGAACTCTATAACTCATTAATGTATCTGGAATATTTGAGCAGCAGTCACTTTTGAAATCCATCACATGATCCTCAAAGGATGTCCCCAAGACTCCTGCAGTCTCCGACTTTGTACTTTAACACTGAAACACCCTTGACAGTGATCATTACTGAGGATCAACGCAGGTAAATAAAAATAAGATACCAAGATATTTAATGTGGAAAAGATGGAAAACATAGAAAAGCAAGTTACTAGTTTGACAAGTTTGATGCTATCAACTATTTTTCAAGGGTCTTTCTCATGTGAGAAATATGTTTGTACCATGAGAGAATTTCAAATCTGAATTTCAGTCTCTCCCTCACTACAAAGGTAAGTTCTGTATAATCCACCATGTCTGTGAAGTCTCAATGGCCAGCTCACGCTTGCTGTCCCTTGGTGTGCATGACATCAGTATATTTCACAGTGTCATTTCCTGTCAAGTTTTTCTTCTGCTTTTCAAATCACTCTGCCCCTTTTTCAGTGGAAAAGCGACACACACAAAGTGATGAGGAAAAGCCGTGACATTAGGAAGCTCAGGCGCACACAGTCATAATGTGCAAGCAGACGCTGGTTCTTTTGGATACAAAAACATATCTTTTGTTCTTTTCCCTCTGTCAACAGACCATCAAGGCAACATCTCCCCTCGGCGACCCCAGGGTGACCTACAACCTGGAGGAGGGTCAGGTACCGGAGACCAACATGCCAGTGCGGTTCTACATGAAACCAAACCGGGCCGACGGCTCGGCGTCCATCCTGGTAGCCGAGAACCTCGACTATGAGACGACGCGCTTCTTCACGCTCAGAGTGCGCGTGCAGAATGTCGCTGCTGTGCCGCTCGCCTCCTTTACCACGGTCTATGTTAATGTGACAGGTGAGTTTGTATGGTTAAGGGTCAAACATTTTCAACTCCTTTAGCCAGACTGCTAGTCAAAAACGTGGATTCAGTCCCATAGGTTTGTACAGGTAACCAATCAACTTACAGCTCTTTCATTTAAATAGTACAAGGCCCCTGTTGGCTATATGCACTCAGTGTGAGTGAGTCTCAAAGATGAGATATTGACTTATTTGCATATTGATAGATATGTTCACAATTCTAAATATGCTATATTGATGAACAAAGCAAAGTATTTAGTGGTTTAAAAGTTGCCATTACAAGGACTTTAAAATGAGTAGCAGAGCTCTGACCATCAAATGTAAAGAAGCCGTTGGTGAGCAACAGAAACTCGGGTGTAATGAGAGACAAGCTGGAGGAAATGACGAGAAGAGAAAGATTAATGAAGTGCGGTTAATATCCAGGGTCGTTTCTGGCAGAAAAAGAAGAAAACAGAAGCGACCGGTGGTGTCAGCTCCATGCCGTCTCCCTTTAACAGTGACTCACTTCCCAAACAGCATCTGTAGGCGGGTGGAGAGAAGGAAAGAGGAGAAAACACTTCCTGACTTTGATTGGCTTTGAACAAACCCACATCGGACGCTGTAATTGGCTTAGCGGAGCTTGAAAGTGAGCTGACAAGCTGCTTTGTGGACTCTTCAGGGTGTTTGGAGGATAATTCCTCACTAATAACTCAGTTTTCATTAGTGAGGGTAGACATAGTCCAGCTTCACTTTCTGATGGACTTTTTTTTTTAATTTTGCCTTTTTGTCTCTTTCTGCTTTATTTCACTGTAATTCATCTTTACTTTTTAATCTCCTTTACTGCTGTTCTAAAAATCCAATCTTATTTCTGTCTCTTTGCCTTCTGTCTTGCTTGTTCTTTCTTTCTGTCTTTGTTTATTTCCTGCTCACTTTTCCATTCCTTCTAGCATTTTCTTTCTCTGTCTGTTTTTAATCCACTTTAATCAGCTTTCATGGACATGACAGGCTGTATGTGTTCTTTTGCCAGATCCTTCAACAACAAAAAAATATGAATGTGGGAAAATAAAGGATATTTTTTTCTACTGTTTCTTTTTGTTTTTTTCCCCCTCAGACGTGAACGACAACGTTCCTTTCTTTCTGTCGTCCACCTATGAGGCCACGGTTCCCGAAGGAGCGCAGATGGGCACGTCTGTGGCTCAGGTGTCAGCCACTGATCTGGACTCTGGTCTGCACGGGATGGTGAGAAACGTCTGTACTGATCGTTAATGATATTCTACTTCCTGTTCTTTTTCTGCTTCACTGCATCTCTCTGTGTTCTTCAGATCCACTATGTAATCCTGAAGGATGAAAGTGGGGACTCTCAGTTCTTCAGCATTGACTCCCACAGTGGGATCATTTTCACTCGAGCCTCTTTTGACCGTGAGCAGAAAGCTTCATATCTGATAGAGGTGCAGTCACAGGACGGCTCGGAGTCGGCCCGACAAGGCCAGCAGGGCCAGCCTAACACAGGTAACGCACAATCAGAGAGAAGGCCTGCAGTCCAATTAATATAAAAGAGATCATTTGCAGACCTTATAAAACGAAAGTCTAGAGAGTCTTGCATGTGTTTGGATACGTTGAAATTATATTCCTGAGCAAAGCCTCCGTCCAACTTTGACTCAGACACAGCCTATGTCAGGATCTTCGTCACCGATGTGAACGACAACGCCCCGGCATTTGCCCAACCGGTGTATGAGGTGAGCGTGGAGGAAGACAAGGAGGTCGGCTTCGTCCTCATCACCGTCACGGCCAACGATGAGGATGAAGGTGAGTTAGAATCTGGCAGTTTTTCTGTCTCTCTGGGATGCACCTGTTGTTGTTGCTGTCAGTGGTGGCAGTGAAGTCAGTTCTTTGTGATTTCATGTGAACTTCAGTCAAACTGATCAAAGTCTCTGACTGAGTGTGCAGTTAGTCATAAAAACAAGTGTTGAGCAAGAAATTAGGTGCGTGAACTGAATGATCTGTTGCCTGCCTCTCTGTCTCTCCCCTCTCCCATTGAGCGCTGTTTCCTTTCCATACTTTTTTATAATCTTTCTCCTCTTTTTGCCTCTTTGCTTCTGTTTGGATGATTTGCATCCCCTCTTCTCCCCTTTCTGCTTTTCTTGTCTCAATCCACTCTAATTTTCTGCTCTCTTCTTTTTTGAATTTGTCTCTTCTCTTGATTTTTCTTAAGATAAACTTTGCTCTGTATAAGGTGACATTTGTTTTCTTCCACTGCAATAGCTGGTGGTCATGTCTCATTGTAAAATCTTACATTAGAAAGTCTGGATCAGTTTAACAAAAGCACACCTACGTTTTACAGCTTAAAAACCACTTAATTTTTATTGCTGTTTATTGAGACTGTGGGCAATAAATTTGAAGAGGTTTTGTTTGTTTGTTTTTATGTGTGTCTAAATTCAAAATCAGGCTGCCCAGGTTTAAACTAATATGTTACTTGCTTTAGTGAAATTATCCAGTTTGTTGTTGTGAGACCTCACATGAAAGCTTGATCAGTGTTAAAGTGTTACCACACAGGATTTATATGGTGGATGATATTATCCATTATCTATTCAGACCTGCAAATCACTCAGTCCGCTCTTGTTGTTGATGTAATACAAAGTGGGACACGCTTAACCAGTGTGGTTCACATACACAAAGTGAATGAAAATGAATGCTCTGTTGAACTGAGAGTAAACAGTTGTGCAGACAATCGGGCTTTAGATGTGAGGCAGAATACGGATACTCAGCATTACAGTAAATGATCTTTGATGGCACTCTTAATGTTTGCAGTTTCTGTTGTTTCTGGTCATTAGTTGAAGTTCACAGAGTGTATATTAAAGATGGATGTAGCAAAATTACACCAACAAAAGTTCCTTAAACCTGTATTATTTTTGATCGCCATTAATGGCTGACTCCTCTGTTTGCAGGCTTGATTGTACTGAAAGACCCAGAAAAATGTTGAAAGTACAATTTGTAGTAAACTTCCATGTAAATGCTTCTTTGCTCGCCCAGTGGCTGCCCACTGCTTCACTGAGTGAATGGGTTAAATGCAGAGAGGGATTTTCCCCACGGGGACCAATAAAGTACACTTTCTTTCTTTCTTTCTTTTCTTCTTTAAAAAATATCTAAATAAAATCACGAGAACCAGTGTGGCACCCATCTGTTTATAACTGTTAACTAATCATTTATAGTTACTTGTGTAACTTTGTTTACTTTGTTTAATGCACCAAATAGAGGTAGCAGTCTTAGTTTTATTCTGTTTTCCATTGTGTACTAATTATAAAACCGTTTAAATGTATTCAGACTTCACAATAAAACTGAATACAAAGCCCAAGTCTATACCACATGAAAACATGTACTTTTAAGCTCTACACTTCCCATAGGTCTCCAGATGACTAACGTGAACAGAAATGTTTTTTATTGAGCTGAATTCAAATTCAACTTTATTCAAAGAGCTCTTTCAAGGCCCTTGTACTGTAAGGTAAAAAACATATTGCATTAAAGGATGAACCCCCAACAATGAGATGATATCCTATGAGTGAGCATTTAATGACAGTGTGAAGGAAGAACTCAGTTCATATATTCTGGATTTAACAGGGAAGTAGATAAAAAGAAAAGCTAGTTAAAACAGACTAATATGGGATAAATATCTCTCTTTCTATTTCCTGTTAGTACTCTCACTGCAGTGTTTTGGATCAGCTGAGGGTTTTTCGTGAAACTTTTAGATGATCCGGATAATGAGGAATTACAGTTGAGTATTTCAGCCTCAACATAATAAATCCATGAACTAGTTTGTCAGCATTACTTTCAGACAGGATTTTTTGTTTAGTTTTGACAATGCTACGAAGATGAAAGAAGGCACTCCTGTATATTTGTTTTATGTGCACATTGAAGAACATATCCTCCTCATACAGCATGTTCTCAGCTCCTCCTGTAAATTACATCGTAAATTACATATCGTCCCTATAGTTTTACTGATTTGTGTCATCTGGCTTCACAAATAAATACAACTGGTTGTTATCTGCATGGCATTGGAAATGTATGCATTGTTTTCTAAAGATATTACCTGAGAGACCCATGTGTAAATTAAAAGGTATTGGTCCGAACTCAGGACCCTGTGGAACTCCATGACTAACTTTTATGCATGACAAAGAATCCTCATTTATAAAAACTAATTGACTTGATTATGTTTCAAATCAGTGCATTTTCTTTAATCTAAGTGGCATGCATGGTAGGTTTTGGTTAACAGTAATTAGTCTCACACTGATAAGAAATTAGCTTCGTTAAACTGATAATGTTAGATAAGTAAACATTGCTTCTCAAGCTGCGCCTCCCACATTTTGGAAGCACCAGAATGTTAAATTACCTTAACCTACGTGACAGTATTTTAAATTATAGCATTTTTGGTTTAACCTACTTACTTAACATCAGAGTGCCTCCATTCATATTTGATATACAGGTTATGTGGAAAGTATTCTTGCTTTTTTTGTTGTTGTTTGCTTTGTTTTCTTTTTTTGGAGGGTAATTGGGTAGTTGTGTCTGTGCTAACAGAAGTACATTTAAGTAGTTTTAAAAACTGATTTTAAAATTTTCATGCTCTTCAGTTTTCTTAATTTATTAGTCCCCGTTCTCCTCACTGTTGTCACTCGTCTCCACTCTCCTTATTTTCTCTCCTCTGTTTTATCTCCTTCTCTCTTCTTCTCTTGCTGTCACAGCTCGTTAGCGAGTGCCGCTGCTCCCTTGAGGTCGGCGGTTTTGATGTTTGTCTCTTTGTTTGTGTTTGTCCCTCATTCCTCTTCCTCCTCCGCTCTAAACCAATAAGCACCAGGAGGCAAAAAAAAGGAAAAATATCAGAAAACAACAAAAAACAAGCCTCTCTCTCTTCTACTCTCTCTCTTAATGACAGCTGTTGGCGTCAGATCAACGCCTTTGAGGTTTTCTATACTCAGAGCATGAGTGAAGGAAAGAAGAGTGATGTCTTATTATTTATTTTTCTTTTTGTAATCTTTAACCTTTTTTTTTTCTTGTTGACTGCAATATACTTTTATACGGTGTGACACAGTCTACCTCCTATTCATCTTCTATATTCACCCTGATTCCCTGAGGAGTTCCCCAAACTTCCAGTCACTCGTCTTCCACTGTCTCCTTTCTTAATACTTTTTCCCACAGTTTGAGCAGACTTCCGAATTGAGCCATTTACTGAATTTCTTAAAAATAGAAATAAGGAACACCTCGGCACGCAACCAAACTTGCTATAGGCTTCGCTAACAAGCTATAGCGCTTAAAAGAATATCTGGATGAATTTCAGTCCAAGTCGTTCCTGCACTTTTGCATGTTGGCTGGTTGCAGCAGAGTACATGTGTAATTGAGAGTTTATAAATACCATGTTGCATGACTCATAAAGCCAGAATGACAGCAGAAATACCATCAGTCATGTCATATTTGCAGAATGCACATCCCTTTTTAAAGTTGTGATTCTCTTTTTTTTTAGTTTGTCTGTTATTTCTATGACCACTAATTGCTATCCCCAGAAAATATTGAGATCTTTAGCAAAAACACTCAGTGGTCTGACAGGTAGGCAGGATAGTCAGACTTATCTAGAAGAGAATACAAAGTAATAATCTATCAGCTCTTTTCTAACTACAGTTGTAATTGAAGTTACTGAAAACAGAAATCATACATTCAAATAAGCCATTAAAGCAATCTGTTAGCAAAGGTACTTACATTTAACTTAGAACTGTCATTTTTTTGTTGATCATATAGTCTTCTGAGTCAAAATTAAATTTCCCCTTTCATGTGGAACATTTGACTGACACATGCCAACTGTTCATAATGTAAATGAAGTCATATAAGGATGTTATTATCTATAAAGTTACGAGGTTACATCCCGCAAAACATGAGGAGGAATAAAAGTAACATTTTAAATGCAAACAGAAATCCCCACAAGCTGAAAAAGTTACACTGTGATGGGACGTTAGAGACTATTCTATAACTATTTCTTACTGCAAAGTAAAAAAAAATATTTATACTAAAATATTTGGTATGAAAAAAGGAAGGTTAGCCCTGTAGTACACTGGTAACCTGTCCAGGAAGTACCCCACCCCTCACTCTAGGCCCACTTGACCCTAATTTTGATTAATATAAGAAAACAAATAAATTGAAAACAGAAGTTTCGCTTTATTTTCTGGCCCTTGACTTGTTGATTAATTTATGGTTCATTTTCATTTGAGCACCTTCATAAACCCTATAAATTCTTTTTCTCTGGGAGCGCTCCATATTTTGAGGCTTGTGTCTGAAAATCTGCTTTGCTTTCTAATTTTTATTGAAAGTAGTTCAGTCAGTCAGTTAAAATAGCTGTTTTATTTATTTTTCTCTTTTTTTATTGTTTTGTCTTTTTTATGTGGCCTTATTCCTGGAAATGTCTAGATTTAGTATTTTACCCCCCTCAGACTGATCCCGTGAGGTTCTGAAAGACGCTGAACACTGGATTAAGAGATGCTAAGATTGCAAAAAGCTGTACAAATCTTTAACCTTTTTTTCTTGCTGACGCTTTATCCCCACTTTTTTTGTCTCGCCAGAGACTCCCCGTAGTAATCAACAAACACTCCTCGGCCCTATACCACTTGGGGGTCCGAAGGCTCAGATAAAGAAAACCAGCCGTGTTGGCTTAAACATCCCTTAAACCTTCCTAACAGGCACGTTGGTAAGGGTGAGATTAACTAAACCCCCAGATCTGATCCATGCTGAATCAGCTCTGTGAGCGTAAAAGAGGGAGATCAGGGTGAAATGTTTGTAAATATTTATCATATGTCCATAATAACTGCATCTTTCTACCTCTAATAACTCGGTTGTTAAGTTCTAGTCATATTTGGTGGTTAGATATAACTAAACCTTAATTAGATTGTTTTCAGTGTTTGCTCTGTTGTTGCTCTTTTGTGATTTGCTTTTTATAGATTATAGCTCAGTATCTTAAAAAGTAACAATTGCAGTTCAGTGGCTGCACTGAATTGCGATGTTTGCATTTCTGTAATTACAGTTATTAGAAGACATGCGGGCGTTTGATTCACTGTTTCCTGAAACAAGAGAAATACCTTGTGTCACTTACTTTCTCTTACTGCTTTGTCTCTATTGTGAGAGCAGCAGAATCCAACACTTTGGTAGACAAACATTAGCACTGCCATCTGCCCTCCTAATGTTATCTTTAAGAGTGCTATGTTGCAATATTTTTAATGTGCTTCTATTTATATTTTGTTGAACATTTTTGTAATTACATTATCACATATGTTCACAGAACTCAAAGCAATCATTACTGTAAAATATAAAAAAGATTTCCGTGAATAACTGTTTTCTCTGACCTGTTTTTTTAACTTAGTCCAATTTTGCAATTTTTTACTTGCTGCCCAAACCTTTCTAGTTTCAGGTCTGTTCAAGTTATCAGTCAGTCGCCTTTTGAAAAATGACAGTTGGCAAAGCGACAAATCTGTTGTTCATTTGTCATCAAACTGTTGATTTATTTTTCCTGGAAAATAATATGCTGGTGAATAGTGAGCACGGACTTCTAGCCCATACTGATTTGCAGTCCTCGCCGTTGTCCATTATGTAATGCATAAAAGTTGTTTTATCTATCTTGTGTTTTATTGCACAAACACTGGCTTGCATGAGCTGATTCACATTCTTCTACAGTGAACATGTCCATGTTTCCAAAATGGCAAATGAGTCATTTTCATTATCATCTTATTGCAAGCTATGCAGATTTTAGGCTCATTTACCTCTGATGCATTTTGGTGTTTTTTCAGTCAGATTCCTTCCCATGTTATATGGAGATCAGATACATTGTTTATATGCATGTGTAGAGCATGTGTGTACATGTTAGGCAGATTAAAAAGTGTGCGTGTGTGTGTAATGCTAACTGAAGGTGAAAAAAATCAAACTCCTGAAAGCTCCAATCTCAAGTTTGATTAGCTGTAAACAGAACTCAAGGTTTTATCCTCTAAAATGCAGCAAAGCAGCCGTCACCTTGGCTTCAGCTGTGTGTGTGTGTGTGTGTGTGTGTGTGTGTGTGTGTGTGTGTGTGTGTGTGTGTGTGTGTTGTACATTATGACCACAGTTTGTTGTTGAAGCTGACAGATGTTGAAGCACCGGTGACCTTCATTCCAGACATAAACTGTAGGTCACTCAAACACAATTACCAGGGACTAAGCGCACATACGTACACACACGCCAACGCTTTCCTTTGCTGAATAGTTCCTGCATTTGTTACAGCTTGATTTGGTGTTTGTTGTAATATAACCTAAGGTAGAGTTGAGGTGACGGGGGAAGGGCGGGTTTAGATTACCTCTCTTTACCCCCTCCTCTCCAACCTAAAGCTGATTAGGTGCAGCAGCTTTTGTCACCCGTCGTGTTTTCTGGGTAAATTTGGTCCTACTAGTGTAAAAAAACTGCCGAACTAAGATCATCTTGTAATGAGATCAAGGGGCTTTTTTAAAATTCTGCTGAGTCTGGCGTTTCAGTCTCGCGTCGCCCCTGGGTTTAGTACACATGCACAACTACCTACTACTGCAGTGAAGTTGAGCTAATGAGGTATGTGTGAATGTGAGTGATTGTTCATGTAATTTTACATTGTACTGAATGGAGGTGATGGTTATGATGGTTAGGATTGGATGGATCTGGGACACAAAGGTTCCTGATTTGCAGTCCAAAGTCAAGCCATCAGAGTGTGTAACAATTCTACTAAATGAAGCTTAGCCTGTTTGCTAAGTTGAGTTTGTTGCTGCATTTAGATACCACACTTCAGTCACTGCAACACAGCTTTAATCATAGCAGTGTTTAAGCCCTCAGCGAGCTGCTTATTCTTCTCTCCTTGCTGCCTTTAATGCAGTCTCTGAGTCCCCTGAGGTGGTAAGTTTGTATCACCCTTTCACAACAGGAAACCATATTGGCTTCCTGACCTTAGCTCAGCAGGGAGAGGGGGGACAATGAGGTCAAAGCCCAGAAAAACCAAAATTAATGTTGAACGTGTTTGTCATATTTATACATACAATTGTAACACACCTTTCCGTATTAGACCTTCCATCTGGTCTTTAGCAAAATATTCATCATCTGCTGGTAGCAGTGCACATACCTATTGTTCTAGGTTTTCCTACTAACAGACGAAACCATTGCCTCAAACTAATAAACATGAAACAGTGTGTTTTAAAGATGTGTCCTGTAGGAGAGCCCCAGAAATCTGAGTTTTTCCCCCTTTATACTTGAAAATTGTTTGCAGGCCTTGATTATTCTCCAGACAGACTGTTAAGATGCTCCACGATGATTTGCAAGCAAAACAAAAATGCAAAAATCCCATGCTTTTGCCCTTTCCTGTGCATCATCTTTAGGGACCACTGTACACAGTTTATAAGCAAACAGTGTTTAATGCTCTATCGCAGTTCCTCATCTCCAGGCCAATGCTATGTTTACATTTTATGAAATTAAAACTATACCAATATTTATTACTTGTGAAAACATTATTTTTATAGTTTTGTATCAGTTAAATTGTCACTTACACTCATTTGTTATGTACGCCTGTTCAACTGCATCTAATGACCCAATCACGTGGAAGAAATTCAGTGCATCTAGACATGTAGACAGAGAGGAAAAAAAACACCAGAATGTGGAAGAAAAGTGATTTAATTGACTTTACAGTTTTTCTCAGTCGCTTTGGTGCGTTTCTCAGATCAGAATTGAAATTCTCATAACTATTAGTTCAACCTCCACAACACTCAGTCATTTGTGCACATCATAGTAGCAATTTCTCCTCTCTCTGAACAAACTGCAAATGATTTTGGACATGAATCAGTTGCTTCCATACATTTCCCTGCTGCTTTCTGACATTTCCATTTGCTTATGTCATGTCAGTCAAAAGTAATCATACCTATGGATGCTGAATAGTCGTTCCCAATAAAACTAATATTCATACATCCATTGCTTGAGTCATCACACACAAAATTGTTGAACTAGTTATCACATGCCAAATATTGGCCATCTGTCAAGCAAATCCTATACCTTTCTGTATCATTGTTCCTGGAAATGTCTCCGAAATTGAACAATTGATCTCGGGTGAATTACAGCTGTCACTCATGAGGAGGCGTGTGAAAGTTTAGTTGTAACCAATGACAAACAACTTGTTCACTGTCAATTATGGATGAATCCTGTGAATCCCCAATTGGCAAGCATATATAAACTGCGCAGGAGCTAGTGTGTACCATTTCTACACTTCTGTGACACAAAATGGAAGGTCAGCACCGTGGAAGAGGGGTGAGGATGCGGGGAGGAAGGGGAAGGGGAAGAGGGAGAAGAGGCAGATATAGGCGGATTCCTAATGAAATAAGGGCTACAATTGTGGACCATGTTGTCAATCACGGCCTCACCATGGAGGAGGCTGGTCGAAGGGTGCAACCCAATATTGGAAGAACTACTGTCAGTTCAATCATTCAAACATTCCGTAGGGAAAACAGGTATGCAAACAGTAATACACTGTACTGTACTGTGCCATCTCAGACACATCACATGTTACTGTACTGTATTTGCAATTTCACAAAAAGTTTACTCTGCACCACATAGGATTGTAAGACAACCTCGCGGAGGCGGAAGAGGGCCCCTTTTTACCCCACAGCAAGAAGAAGCCATTTGTGCAATGGTCATTGCAAACAATGCAATAAAGCTGAGAGACATACAAAGCGCTGTCATAGAGAATTACACGGTATTTGGCAATATTGAATCTGTTTCAATTTCAACAATTGACAGAGTACTCAAGAAAAATGAAATCCACATGAGCAAATGGCCCTGCTAGCAGCCATGGATGCAGCATGTGACGACATCACAGCAGGGTCCTGCAGAGGATGGATTCGCCACTCCAGGAGATACTTTCCTCGCTGCATTGCGAGGGATAACATCTGTTGTGATGTAGATGAAAATATGTGGCCAGACAGACAGGAACGTCTGGATGTGCCAGAATGATTTACTGTACTGTTACATGTGCTGTTTATTGTTCACATTAGTGCACAGCTCTACCAAATGGGTGATTTTATGTTTACATGTATTCTACAGTGCACAAGTGACTGTAGCATATTTTTCTTTTGCACAATTCTGTAGGATTACAAACACTTCTACACAATGGAAATGTGAAACGTACGTATTCAGTGTCTCAGTTACTCCCAAGACTCCCATAACATCTACAGTGACTTTACTGCACATTTCAGATGGCTGTACAGGTAGGCCATAGTGCTGTCGTCAGCATTTTCAGGTGTCACCAATTGTTTTTGCAATGGGAAACACTGAAATTATAAACTGTCATAGTGGAAACATGACAATGCCATTTGACTATCTTGTTCATAAAGATGGTGTCAAGACTTTTCATTTTGATGGCACTGACAGTTTCATTGACATGGATACTTGCTTTTGAGGTATGGATAATCAATTCTGTGCATGTGACGTGCTTTTGCAGGCTATCCACTAGGTTTTGCAGTTTGCACTAATTGTTTTGGGAAATGCACTAACTGCTGTGCAAATGTTAATGGTGTTCTGAGAAACGCACCAAAGCGACTGAGAAAAACTGTAAATGCAGCATGGTTGTTGGTGCCAGATGGGCTGGTCGGAGTATTTCAGAGACCTGTGATCGAATGGGATTTTCACATATCCAGTCATTGGAAGTTCTGTGGGTGAAAATGGTTCTAACTGATCCGAACAGATAAGAAAGCAACATCAACTCACATAACAACTCATTAGAACCAAATATGCAAAGGAGTATGTCTGAATGCACAACACCTTGAAACAGACAGACAGATAGATAGATAGATAGATAGATAGATAGATAGATAGATAGATAGATAGATAGATAGATAGATAGATAGATAGATAGATAGATAGCCTCCACAGTCAACAGATCTTCTTCAGATCAGAGCACCTTGAAAATGTGGTAGAAAAGGAGATTCACATCATTGATGTGCTGAGTAAATATTACGGATCATATCAATATAGAAATATCTCAGGAGGTTCTAGCACCTTGCTAGAATCTATATCGAAAAGTCAGATATTAATATTTACAGAACTTATTATTACATGAATAACAGTTATAGCACACAATAACAGGAGAAGATGGATGTATCTATTCATTAAGTCCTCTTTTGAAGCCTCAAGATGAGCATATTTGCTTTTGCTAAAAAAAAGAACCCAAAAAAACATATGTGATGAGAAGGGACAGCCTGACTTTGCCCATTAACTAATTAGTTGTGAGTGACAGCCCGTTATTGAATGAGTTTGTGGTTTCATACCACAGATAACCTTTGATTTTTAAACATGGTATGACCAAGATTTGGAAAATAGACTTAATTCTTCTTCACTATGACCCAAAATGAGTGACTGAGCCCATAACATCAGTGTTTACAGTGATTAAGATTCACATCGATTTCCATTGCATCGAAAGTCTCTTTGGAACCACAGCTGTCACCATCTGTCACAACCTGGAAGATGCATATGTCTGGAGGGTCTAATGTCTTTGGACCCTCCAATTGCTCAGTCATGCAGCAGACTAATATTTAATTTTTACACTGTAAATTTAGCTTTCGGTTATTTGTATTCGAATTTGTCATTTTAGGATGCGTTTTACCGATTACTGGGGAAACCTTACTCCAAAATCTACCATCACATATCAGGCTTAATGTTTTCTGTCATGTTGGAATAAATACATGGCTCTACTCAAGATTTCTGGGTACTGCAGCCAGCTGAATTTCAAATATCCACAGTATCTCTTGCAGGCATCTGAGGCCACAACATGTGATATTTTCTAATGTGGTTGTAAAACGAAATGAAACTTCCTCCAAATATGAGTTTAGTCCTTCAGAGTGTCAACCTGCAGTCACTGCTCAGGGACGACTTTCCCCTCCGGTCCACCTCACAAGGAGCAGAGATCTGACCTTAATCTCAATTTGGGCCTCCTGCTAGGCTGCGAATTAAATCAGCTCTATCCCCTAGCGTGTGCGTGTGTGTGTGTTCATATGTGTGTGTATGTGTTAAGAGGGCAACACCATATGGCCAGACTGATCATTAGGGAGGCTGCCGGAGGCAAAAACCGCTGGAGCTACTCTCCTTACACACATTTACACACACTCACATTTACACACACACACTAACTCGCTCGCTGAGTGTCACAACACATCGTGCTTGGAGGCTGTGACGGACCAGTGCACTTAAGCTTTTTCCTCGCACACAAACGAGCACACACACTCTCCAGTGTCGTAATGAAGGTCCTCCATGTCTCCACAGATGGTGTTTGTCTCCTAAAGTCTCATTGGTGCCGGTAAACAGAGAGCTAGCCGGACCAAGACAGACCTGCCTCTGGGCCCTGAACATACATCTGTGTGTGTATGTGTTTGCCATGTTTACCATGTCCCTATGTGTGTGTGTGCTGGCATTTCTTCAGTTCATCAGGAAAGTAGAGGGAAAGCCAACAGAGGAAAGACAAGGAAAGGAAAGAGACTAGAGAATGAGATGGAAAAGCAACAGAAAGATGAAAGAAGTGAAGGGAAAGAGGGATGAAAGTAGATTATCAAAACAAGTGGACAAAAAGCCTAAAGAACAGACGGAAGTAGGAGGAGAATAAAAGATTTGGGAGGAAGATACATGAAGGAGAGTTAAGGAAGGAAGAAAAGACTGTGGCAAGAAAAAATAATCAAAGGAAGAAAACAGGACTGCATAGCAAAGCTGAAAGAAACGGTAGGCTAGAGGGATGGAGGCACATGGAGAAAGCAGGAAAGAAAGAAAACTAAAGAGCCGTCAATGTGAGAAGAGAAGAAGGAGAGGGGGAAATTAGTCAAGTTGGATGTATACACTGTGGTTCGTGTAAACTCATCTTCAAAAACTGGTCACCAAAGCATTTAAGGCAAAGATGCAAGTCACTGAAAAAAGTGTATTCACATTATAAGAAAATGGAAATCTACATTTTTTTCCATAATTTAAAAACTGCTGTTTCAGTTATTTTATGTTTGATTAAACGGTTGATAAGCTGTCATGAGTCCTACGAATGTCACCAAGAGTGGGTCTCCTCCATTTACTGGGAAGTCAGTATCGCCTCATTGACTGAAGGTTATTTTACTCTGCTGAGCAGAATCATTAATATGTTTTCAGCTTAGAATAACATCAAGATTCGGCATTTGGGAGCCGGAGTAGTAACATGGATTAATCCACTTGACCCTAGATATTAAATATAATTTTCTTTTTTTAATGTAGAACTCAACACAACAGGTCTCATTCACCCAATGTTTTTATCTAAGTGCTTTCTTTCTAACTTTAACTCTCCAATGAATGAATCACAAGCAGATCTGGGTTCAGTCTGTTTCAGGGAGACTGGAGCAGCCAGGGATCGAACTACCAACCTTCCAATTAGCAGATAATCTGCTATACTTCCTTAATTAAAACTAGCCAATATAAAGTTTCTGTTTTGGACTTTACTTGCATTACATGACATCATTTTCATTTTTACAAGCTTTTTGATTGGGGTTAGACATCAAAGCAGTTAGCAAGACATAGAAAAATATTGTGGCATCAGTTCAAAGAATCATTTTTAATACTTAGAGAACTTATGGAAAAAACTGTGTATTTACAACACACATTGAAATAAAAGCCAACCATAGTTTTAGTCTGCAAAATCACTGAACATGTGATTGAAAATATTAGTAGAAATAGTAAAGGTAAAAACTACAAAAGGGTGTTTCGCTTTGCTTTCATTATTTTAGGACAAACATGGGGTTGGTGGGATGAAGGAGTCAGCTGGGGACAAGGTGAGAGGCAGTTGATTTGCTGTGGCGACCCTTAAAGGGAGCAACTGAAAGAGGACTTTGCTTTTGTTATTCTCCTTCTGGAAAATCCTTTTGTCCCTGTGACATTTGTCGGGTAAATCCACCAAGAACAACGCATGATGCCGTTAAAGAACAGTGCTCTCAGAAGTTTGCCACTTTCTGTTGCGACCAGTCCTTCAGGAGCAGAAAAAAAAGCAGGAAGGAGACCAAAGATTGCAGGAAGAGATGGGATCAAATGGCAGACAATAGAGAAATGAAGAAATGACCGTTTGTAACCGTGTCAGAGTTGAAAGTGAGTCGATGTCCCAAGTGAGCTGCTGTTCTTGAGGCGTTGTTTAGTAGTGAGGGTAACTGAAGTGAGAGTGAGCGGTACTGCAGACATCATAACTGGCTGCTGTGGTGAGCGGAAAAAGCTGCAGACTGAACAGTCAGTGTACATTCAGGCCATCACCTGTGGTCATGACTGAAAATATGTGGTTGCAAATAATTTATGAAATTAGTTTCCTTATGTGGGTTCCCACCACATATCTGAAGTCTTTACTCTTTCTCTGAGTAGAGCAACAGCTACATTTTTGACAGCAGAGGTGAGAGAGTGGCATCTGATCAGGATGCATTTTCAGTACCTTTCACTGGACCCTCGGGCCGACTAAAGGCCGACTCGTGTCCGACTCATCTGTTCTGGAAACACAATGGAAAATGTGTGAGAGTTTCAGTATACAAGAAGTGTGTCTATTCATACTATCCAATTTAAATGGACCTAAATCTTAAATAGTCACAACAGAATAACCCAAGTTTCTGCTGTAACAAAAAGCACATCTTACTTTAATTCTGAGCCTTTCTGTAGGTCTCTAGAAAATTAATTGCGTGATGGGGAAACGACTGTTTGTGTGAGGAGATTTTGAGGAGGCCAAGGTATTAATAACCCCAACTGTAAGAGAAATACCTGATTCTACTGAAGAATTTGACCAGAAAGCTTATATTATGGCTTCTTACAAAACCTCATTTTATTATAATTCTGTGTGCAGAGGATTAAGGGTTTTCTCAATCCACAGTTTGAGTCTTACCTCAATTTTTGGTTCACATTTTTGGTTAACTTTTTTTATTTTTTAATGGGGCATAGATAAGAAAAAAATGGGAGACATTTTTACCACAGTGATAATCACTTGACTGTGACTGATCTTTAAAAATTAGAGCTTTCATCAGACTAGCACCACAGGAAGAGCATTTGCATAACATGAGACGCTGGTCATTAGTGTTGCAATTTTAGTATCACATCTATACACTTATATGTAATTATGATAACTTAATATTTTATAAAATGTCAAAAGATTCTTTATTTATGCCCCCGTTACCAGGCGAAATTTTAGTTTTAGAAAGCCCAACTCGTACTCTACCAAAGCAAAAATGCAACACAACAATGATGCATTCAACTGATATGAGTGATAGTAGCATATACAACTCTTCACCAGATGTGCTGGATTTTGCAGCCTTCTTATTTCAATAAAATTAAACAGTCCTTTTTGGAAGCAACAGGAACATCATCCTCCTCCTACCTTTGTCTCCAGAGCTAAGCAGTATGATCGGATAAATCAGTTTCGTAGAAAAGATTTTAAAAAACTGACAAGTGCTTAATGTCTTCCATCCAGGTGCTAATGCCAAGCTGCGCTACCAGATCACATCAGGAAACACCATGGGCACCTTCGACGTGGAACCTGAAGTGGGCACCATCTTTGTGGCTCAACCTCTTGACTATGAGATAGAGCAGCGCTACGAGCTCCGGCTGGTGGCCTCAGACGGGAAGTGGGAGAACGAGACACTGGTGGTCGTTCAGGTGGTAAATCGCAACGATGAGGCACCAGTTTTTAGCCAGACCGAGTATCACGCTGCTGTGATGGAAGAACTCACCCAGCTTCCTGTTTTCATCCTAGAGGTTAGCGAATCTGTTTGTGTCGTATTAAAAGTTACTTAAAGGACTTTTATTAGTCATTTTAGATCGGATTATGTTCACTATAATCAACTCAGTTGTGATTTTAAAACACTGACATTAGAATAGACAATGCGGTTTTTCAAGTTTTAGTCGCGTCGTAAAAAATTATACAAAATCATATATAATTAAACAGCAATTTATGTTCTTAAGAATTTGACATTTCCTTTTCTGGTGATGCTTAGCGGGAATTTTTATGACTTTTGCAATGCAACAGACAGAGCAACTGCTAAAAGGAGTCACACTCACAGCATTGTCTTTTTCAAATTCTTACAAACGGTTTAAGCTGAATTTGATTGGCTGCTCTTAGGAAACTCCCATAAACAGAGCTCAGCCAAGAACCCCAAATAGAGCCAGACTAAGCTAAGTTCTCTTTGTTTTCCACTACTAATAAGTGCCAAGTTTTTACTCTTTTCACACAACAAAATAATGGATTAGTCAATTTATGACCATATACAGCGTAACTACAAAACACATGAATGGATGGATTGATGGCATGTTTTCATTTTTTTTGTAACTGTTAGCCATTAGCTTTAGCCTCTAGCCTTAAGCACTGATCACATGTCCACTCAGTCCAGATGAAACTGTTTAACATATAAACTTGAGAAAGTAGCACCTCCCAAACATACCTTTAAGATAAAGGAGTTTATTGTGAAAATGTTAGTGTTTATATGAACAATATGTGAAAATGTATCAGATGTACTGGAAACAAACCTAATTGTGTTTGTTACATTAGGAACATCGAGCTGTATTAGCCTGGAGCAAAAACCTACCTGAGATCAAGTGACCACATACTAACACATCGCACATGTATGAAATTGGTTAGCACAATATTAGCTGACAGAGGCGCCAGTGTTTAACCAACCAAAACCTCCTGACAGGAACTGCCTGCCATTTGAAAAGTTGCTTCAGAAAAGTCAGAGTCAGCCTCCTCCTCCTGTGGCTTTCATTTCGTCACACCTATCACCGGTAATTCACAGTAATATGCATGTGCCGCCAAGCTAAATCAGATTAAAAAGGTGGAAGCGCGTCTGGGAGGCCAGGGAAGTAATCTCTGTCAGAGAGGCATGTGTCACCAAGCCCTCAACCTGGGCCTACTTCCCCTCGCCTGCTGGAATTGATTTGATGTGCGTTTGGTTCCTCTCTAACGCTCTCGATAGTTTTTTCTGCTACGCGGCGACCAGGGCCTCCCTCAATGCCCGCCACTTTCAGCCCTTGCCCTCAAATATAATTCAGCAGATAGCGAACAGAGGGGAAAATCCAATTTGAAATGAATATTTTTTGACTTCACCTGCGCAGCAGCCTGCTCTGCGGTGCCGCGGCTGCTCATCTTCAATATTGTGTACCTGCATCACGTTGTCAAGAAATGCAAAGAACCCACATGGGGGAGGTGGCTGGGGAAGGGAGGAAGGGGGGATGACTTCAAAGCCTTCTGTAAACAAACCCTCTGGTGAGAAAAGAGGAAGAGAAAGGGTAAAAGTGTACTTTTTCTTGCTTTTGTCTGTGTCTATTAACTTTTAATTGCATTGTGTGTCTCCTTGACAGATGTGAGAGCTCGTCTCGTTTCTGCTGCTCTTGTCCCCTTGTTCAGAGAGATAGCAGGAAGGCTGGTTAATTAAGCAAACAGGACAAAGCAACTGAGAAATGTTTATTCCTGTGTTGGCAAGTCCCCTTGTGCAGGGGCAGCTGCTGCAATCAGCTCCCTGCCTCGTGTCCTATTTGTTGGGCTTCACATTTGTACATAATGAACAAGCAGTTCAGCTTTTTTAATAAGAAACTGCCTGATGTATAAAAGAACAATAAAAAAAACTGTTTCTTTAAAGAAAAAAAATGTTATTGAATGGACTTGCGACGACAAATGTGACAGCTTGCGATTAACTTTTGCTGCAGTCCTTCTATAATGAAGCCACTTTTTTAACAAGGAAATGTTCAGTTGGTGTTTTTTGATGATTATTTTTTATGTATTTGTAATTTTTTAAGTTTAAAATTATTTTCAACATCATCAAAAGCTTGATTAGTAAGTCTGCAATAAGTTTCGTGCTTTAATTCTGAAGACATTTTCAGCCCTTTTTCCACTTTTCCAATTTAAAAATGGGGACTAGTCAGCATTTCATACACAAAAGCACTTCAAATAATTAGAATAAAGATCTGATGTTATAAAATGCAGCATCTGGCTTAAAGCCCAGAATACAGTTCATGCATCTGTGTGTCCAGAGGAATCTGGGTGACATAAATTTTGTCATCTCGTGCAGAAACAGGTTGTCAAAGGCTCTGTGAAACATCAAATTTTAAAACAGTTCCTTAAGGTAAACCATAGCAGTTAACAATAATGGTATCTGTTAAAGTATGTGCTCCTGGTAAATGAAAAAGTTAGGAATGAATATGTTTATTTACGCTTAACAACATAATACTTTAGGATATTAATGTGAGGGACCATTAGTATTGGTAATACTGTGATGTTAACAATATTGATATTGTGGTATGGCCACCTTTATATTTCAACACAACCTGAACTCTCTTAGCCAAGCTTTCTCATCATTTCTTTAAGTGGTCTTCAGGCTTCTTCAAGGACATTCAAACCTCTTCTTTAGATGTTGGCTGCCTTCTATTCTGCTTCAGTAATGTTGAGCTCCAGACTCTGGGGAAATTCCATTGTTTGTTTTTCCATCTAGGTATATTTTATTGCACTGGCAGTGACTTTGCGACCATTGCCATGCTGAAAAATGAAACTATTTCCAATCAGACAGGCTAGAAGGCAATGTGTAAATGAAAATCTGATGGTGTTTTTCTGCGTTCAAAATTCTGACAAATTTTGACAAAATCCCCAACAACAGTAACTGAAATGCAAACCCAAACCATCACAGAACCTGCAGTTTTTGCAGACTGCTAGTTAAAAAATGTGCCCAAAGATAGTTCTTTGCTAAGCTATCCGTTATGTGTGTATGCAACACTGGTTCATCCATGGAGTTATAGATGGGCTTTGTTATGCTTAAATGTCACAGGTACAGGGCATTTCGTTGCCCTGTACCTGTGACATGTGCAATGACAATAAAGTTGAATTCTAATTCTATTCTATTCTAATATTCATTGGCTTAGGAAAAAAAAAACAATCATCTGAAAATGATCAGGTACAAGAAGTGGATTGAAAATGAGTGAAGAAGCAGCCAGTGTGCAGAAAGCCTGGAGAACTATTGCTTAAGACCACTTTAAAATATTTCCAGAAAGCCTGGCTCCTTGAAAGAAATCAGGGGAAACATTTACACAGTGCTTTATATCACCTGGAAATTTCTAGTAACACTGTGACTAAAACAGCAAGCTTGATCTTTAATTTTTAATTTGAACTACAAACTCAGTGTTTTGAGAATTTTAGATTTTATTTTACTGTTATATTTCTGTGTAATTTTTGTAGGTATCAGCTACAGATCCCGATCAGGAAGCTGACCAGAGTGCTCTTCGCTATTCCCTCCATGGCCAGGGTGCTGGTGGTGAGTTTACCATTGATGAGCGCACTGGACGAATCTATGCTCAACGTCGACTGGACCGCGAGGAGCGCCCTGCCTGGAGATTCCTTGTCCTCGCCACAGATGAGGGAGGGGCAGGTCTCACAGGATTTGCTGATGTACTTTTAGAAGTCAGAGACATCAATGACAATGCTCCCTTCTTCCCCTGCCCAGCACTGGAAGTAGATGGTTGTTTTGTTGGTCAAGTGCCTGAAAATTCACCTGCAGACACATCCGTCATGGAAATGCGTGCCATGGATCTGGATGACCCCAATGAGGGCAGGAATGCCTTGCTCACATACAGCATCATCAAGAACATTCGCAACGAGATCAACCTCAACCTGTTCTCTATCAATGCCACTACGGGCACCATCTACACAGTACTACGCTCTCTGGACAGGGAGATGGAGGACCGGTATCTGGTAGTGGTGGAGGCCCGTGATGGAGGGAGTTTGGCAGGGACAGGGACAGCCACCATTATGGTTTCAGATGTCAATGACCATCCACCCATCTTCACTCAGAGACTCTACAATACTCAGGTGAGTCAACCTCGCTAACCTTCTTTAAACATTTACATTTATTTTACCAGTGATGCATGTAAATAGATCACTTACTTCTATGTGTTGATCAGGTGACTGAGGACCTTGAGGTGAATAGCGAGGTTCTTGTAGTTTCTGCCACAGATGGAGATGAGGGCGAGAATGCTGTGGTAACCTTCAGCATTGTAGGTGGTGATGAAAACAGAAAGTTCTTTGTGGAGACAGACAAAGTGAATCGACGTGGCGTAATAAAACTTAAGAAGAAAGTTGACTTTGAGAAGCCTAACGAAAGGACTTTCAATCTGACCCTGAAGGCCGAAGATGCCGATTTCTTCAGCCTCGCCTATTGTCTCATTCAAGTGGAAGACTCCAATGACCATCCTCCTGTCTTCTTTCCACAATTCTATGAGTCACCAGCTATGTCTGAAGATGTGCCAGTGGGGACAATTGTTGCTCAAGTTACAGCTTCTGATCTAGATTCTGGCCAAAATGGGCGTTTCTCTTATAGTATATCCAAAGAGTCAGATCCCTACAATCAGTTCCTGGTGGACCAGTCTGGTTGGGTTGTAGTTGCTGATTCTTTGGACAGGGAGAAAATTTCACAGCACAGGATCATGGTCTTGGCTACAGATGCAGGGAGTCCCCTCCTGACTGGCACTGCCATTGTTGTGGTGACTGTACTTGATGTTAACGACAACGGGCCAGAGTTTGAGGTCCCCTACAAGCCTGTTGTTTGGGAGAACACAGCTGCACCTCAGCCAGTGAAAATGAATGAAACCTCCTTGCTCCTTCATGCCACCGATCGCGACACCTCCACCAACAGTGGGCCATTTTCCATACGGCTTCTGATGCTCACCTCAGACGCCACCAACTTTAACCTGACGGACTTTCGGAACGGAAGCGCAGCCATCACCGCGCTCCGCGCTTTTGATCGTGAGCGGCAGAAGGAGTACCGCCTCCCAATTCTCATGATTGACAGCGGCTCTCCTCCAATGAGCTCTACTAGCACGTTGACAGTTGTGATCGGCGACAGGAATGATCATCCCCACTCACCTGGACACACCAACTTTATTGTCTACAGTTATGAAGGTATGTTTTGTTTTTATCTAATTCAATGAGGTTTCCAATGCTTAATTTTTGAGACTAGCTCCATGAAACCTATATATTATTACATAATTTGGTTCCAAATGTCCATGATCAAAGCTACAGAGTTTGCTGAGGTTTATGAAAATAGGTTCTGAAGTCCTAGTCTGTGAAAAAAAAGTTTTTTTTTTCATGGCCATGATCAAATAAAACTACACACAGATCACATGAAGCGTGTTGTGTCAAAAAAAAGGGTTGATTTTAGATGTGACGGCAAGTTTTTCATTGTTCACCACTATTCATCTGTTGCATCTATGACATTTTCATTCAGTGATCTCATTGTTGTCCCCGAACAGAGAAAATTAAACGTGGGCATGTTTCACTAAATGTGCCGAATGCACAATGTGATTTGCGAAAACAAAGTGTTTTTGTTCATCGCGATGCTTTTCATTTGTAAAAACAGTAAGCATGCAAGAGCCCTGTAGGGTCTGTAAATTTATCTGTAATTTGTGAAACATAATGCTGCTAACATTTGTGGTGTGAACAGTAGCTGCAAAAACTGTGAAACTGGCCCCAGGCTTTTCTCTGATTTAGTGAGGCATCAAAGTGAACCAGTGTAAAATAAATGTAAACTAGCTGCACACTGATGAAAACTGATTGAAAACTGGAAATTGATGAAAACACGATGTTTAAATAAATGTGTGCTGTTTGTATCCACAAAATTTAGACATTCATTTGGTTTTGGATTTTTCTTTCATGAGAGTCTCACCGTTCAGTCTAGTATTTTACACTCCACTGGAGAAAGTTTGGGTGTACTATTGCTTGAACACGCCTTTACCCCAGAACATAATGTATTATATTATATTGTCCCAGTTAAAAGTTCCCTGGTCACTCTGAGGGATTCAGCATGGTTTCTTTTTAAACCTTTAGGTCTCTATTATCCCACCCTATCACATAAAAATCTCCTCACATCAAGCGTTTAATGCACTGAGTGGCCCTTTAGTGCCATTTTTCAGTGCAGTGTTTAGGGTCTTCACCCATACTTTCATTTTTCCACATAAGAAAAAAATAAGGATGCAGTTGAGCTGGTAGAAGGCATAATCACACAACTACAACCAGGAGGGTAGCTCGGTCGATCCCCAACTTCTCCAGCCTCATGCCGAATTATCCTCAGGCAAGTTGCTAAACCCCAAGTTGCCCCAGATGCATTCATCGAAGGGCGAGTATGTGTGCGAATGTTAGGAAGCTAGGTATAGATTAAGCTCTGTATGAATGTGTGTGATTGGGTAAATGAGACTTGAGGTAGAAAGGCGCTATATATCACCATTTATCATTTACAACAAATCTGAGATGCCTGCCTTTTTGTTCTGTCACTATTTAGGTTTAGGAACAGATTGTGTTTTATGCTCTTTCACAGCATTAACCACACATTACAAGTCAAACTTCTCCCATTTGCAGCAAGCATCTCCTCAGTTTTCTTGGTCACCATATTGATGCGTCCTTCAACAGCGGAGCACATTTAATTATGGTCTCTTGCTGTCTCCTTCTGACATTTAGGGACTTTTTAAAGTCCGCCAGACTGCCTTCAATATTGAAAAATGACACTAAAGCGTTACCCAGTATGTTTTAACATGTGACACCTGCAGGTCCTGACCAAGCGTCAGTATGTAACGTGTTGGGAGTGAGAACGAGTTGCCCTCCCACCACCTTCTGAGCGCTCTCCACTCATGTTGTTAAAACTGTACTTGTCACAGTCGACTGCTCACAGCCTCCTGCTCCAGCCCACATCACTTATTTAGCGTTTCATACCATCTGTCGGCCCTCTGTAATTTGCTGGAAAAACTAAGGTATTCTGTAATGTATTTTTAGTGGATTCCCTCTCGGGGGCCTTTCCACATGAAAGTGCATTAACCTGCTAATATGAATCCATCACGTACCTTAACAACATACCATGAAGCAAACAATTAAGACCAGCTTAAGTCCCGGGTTTGATGAGCACGTAAACAGGAGGCTTTTTTAAAAGGCAGCTGATTTCACGGCTAAAGAGATTACAGAGCTGTGTTCAGCTTTTTTTGGAAGAG
The DNA here is from genome assembly GCF_965226115.1 of Aulonocara stuartgranti. Lineage (NCBI taxonomy): Eukaryota > Metazoa > Chordata > Actinopteri > Cichliformes > Cichlidae > Aulonocara > Aulonocara stuartgranti. Next base: position 20,629,951 of record NC_138947.1, read on the forward strand.
GGGGAAACTAATGCGTGAACATATTACTGCTGTGCCGTCAAACCATGACCGTGTGTGCCAATGAGGCATTGCCCGTCACCTTATCTCCTTAAAGAAGCCTCTACTTTTTTTCCTTCACTCTTAATATTTGGATTGTACCGGAGGGACCCTTTGTGCTCAAAACTAATTCCTCTCAAAGCTTATACATTTTTGGACTTTTTTGTTTCTTTTTTTTTTCCCACCTCCTGACAGGTATTCTCCAGACGACAGTGCTCGGACAAGTTCAATCCCCCGACCTTGATGACTGGAGTGAGAAAGTGTACCGTTTTGAAGGCAAACCAACCAGGTACTTTGATCTCATCAGCTGAAAACTCTGAGATGCCTGAAAGGTGACTTGCAGAAAGAGAGTGATGGAGGTGAAAGCACAGATGGATAAATTAAGTAATGCAAAAAGAAAAAGAAGGAGATATAGATAAAGTCAGAAGTATGGCAATAATATTGAAAATATAGAGAAAGATTCTTTTAATTAAATCACAATTAAAGACAAAACAAAGAAAAGACAGGAAGGAAAAGAAGTAGAAGAAAAATTTGAATAAGGCCATTTTCCCACATGCACTGCAGCCCTGAACTTTTCTAGTCCTTCCCCAGCTGAGGCATATGTGAGAACACAAACGTTCATGGCAGTTAGATCAAGCATTAAATAGTTTTTGACCCTTCACCCCTTTAAAGTAAATCTTCATGTAATCGTCCTCAAGATGAGAATTTCCAGCAGTGCAAACACATCTGATATGATCTGCTTTAGTGCTCTAAATGTGAGGAAGTGCAACTTCAGATAATGTCCTTACCTGATCGTCTGGACCTTGTCTGGAGTTCAGCTTAAGTCACAGAGAATCATGCGTGTAAACACTTTGAGGACAGGAAAGAGATTCATGATGAAGAGAAGAGATGGAAACAGATACAGGCTGGTTCTTTTAAACATTTTGAATGTTCTCAAATGGAAATGCTGCTTTGTTTTAGGCAGGCAAATGCATTTTTTATGACTCCAGACAGGCTGCAGTTTCAATGTATTCCTTTGTAGCTTAGGATTGTGGTTGTGCGATATCGTAAGTAAGCAGTGACATTTCAAATCTGTTTGTTTATTCATCTAGTTAACGTACTACTCATAATTAAATAATAATGCAAACCTGATGTTCCTTTTGATTTTAATTTGCACAATAAGACTATAAAATATATCCAAAATGTAAAATTGTACCGTTTGCACCTTCCACTGGAAAACCAACGTAAATGTAGAATACAGCTCACGAAACTCTGAACAAGGAATGAAACAATTAAAACATGAATGACAAGACGATGTTTTTTGTTGGGATTAAAGATGTATGCACAATATCACAATATACAGTGTGATTTGGACCAATCTACACACTCCTGTTGAGCATATTATGACCAGTTTTGGATGAAAGAATCCAGAGAACGACAGATGTAAAGTAGTTTTACGATGTGTTGGGACTAATACAGAAAAGATTCCCTGCTAAAGTGTCCCTTCTCATGTGACACGCAGCAGCAAGAAATGCACAAGAGAAAAAGAGAGAAAATAAAAGAGCTGCACAGGAGCTGACAGATTTAAAATAAAGAGGGAGAGACAGTACAAAGGTGCCGCGCGACAAAGGGGAGAAAGGAAAATTGGGACAGAGAAACAGGCAGTTTGAAGGGGGAAACAAAGAAAGAGTGAAAGAGAATGAAGGGGAAGAGGACAGGAAGGCGAGAGATAGAAAAGGGGATCTGACTTGTCAGGAACAGTGCTATTAATACTTCATAACCAGCGGTATTGAAAATTCCCAGTGAAGCACGGCGAGGGCACACTCATTTTGTTTGATGGGGCAAGGTTTCACGCGGACCCATTGAAAGGAGAGCCTGATTGCGCTCCCTGACACCTTTTCTTCTAATGAGATACCTGTAAAGAGGGACGACAAGAGACGACAAGAAATGGCCGAGAACAAAGGAACCACGAGAGAGAGAATTACCATAGATGCTCCTGAACTGCCGCCCCTCATCAGAGCATACAGCAGATAGCAGTTTGTTCACAGTATAGATCAGCTTTAGGTTGAATGTTATTTACATATAAAAAGATACAATCTAGGGGAAAATATGAAAAAGCGTTCTGGTAAGGTGAAGGAGCCCGAGGGGCTAAAAACATCCATCCATTTGGACAGTGGGAGGAAGCCGGAGTACTCGGAGAGAACCCACGCAAACACGGGGAGAACATGCAAACTCCACACAGAAAGGCCCCGGCCTGATGGTGGAATTGAACTCAGGACCTTCTTGCTGTGCGGCAACAGTGCTAACCACCGTGCCACCGTGCTGGGCTAAAAACATGTCAAAGCTAAAAAAAAAAAAAGTGCTATTTGGGGACATTCAGTAAATCACAAAACGCACAAAATAACCAGAAAAGCTCAGCATTCTGCCTCAGCAGACAGCGATTTGTTTGGAATTGATCGGTATGCTATGTTTTCATTTGTTTCCTGTCTGTGAAGTGCTTTGACATGTTTGGAAATCTCTCAAGCGTGACGGTATTCCAGGAGACGGTACATGAGAGCTTGTTTTGTAGCGGCAGCACAAGCACCGTCCGCAGACTCATTTTGGCCTCAGTTCAGTAACGCTTAATTAATTGGTCTAGTCTGAGCTCTGAAGGTCACTTCAGTGTGAAGAGGTTAAATATGAGCCAGCGGCACATGTTCTCCACAAGGTTTGGGATCCACTCTGTAGTGCAGCAGAGCAGAGATTGCCAGAGTTTTCCAGATCAAGAGTCCCCCCCACCGGCCTGGATCCATGTTCAACAGCTGACCTCCATCTGGTCAGAGTTTGATCTGACAAATCCCATCTGAGAAAGATTTTATCCGGATTGAAGATTTCACTGGGAACTTTATGAATGTGTTTGGTTTTCCAAGCACGAGGAACAGCTGAAATGTCTGAATTTGTATTTGCCTTATAACAATAAGTCCTTGAACTAATGCATTTTCTGCAGCAGGAATTCTGCTCAACAATTATAATATCCAACCTATCCATCATACCCTTAATAGACAGATAATAAATGGTTCCTTGCAAACAGACCTCCAGAGTGGAAGAGGTTAATAAAGTGTATTTCTGCACTGCTTTTTTTTGGAAATCCAGACATAAGTATTTATGTAACATACATAAATCAAAAATCCGAAACGGTACACACACTTTTTTTGCTGGGACTGAAAATAGCACCCGCTTCTTATGCAAGAAAGAAGCAGATATGATGTATTTTAACAAATATAATTCTAAGCAGCAACAGAAAATAAGTCAAACTAATCTTTCTTTCGCTCTCTCAGGTTGTTCAGTCTGAACCAGAGCTCAGGTCAGCTCAGTATTAGGGAGGGAACTCCTCCCGGCTCATACCACCTGCAGGTTCGTGTATCCGACAACACCTGGCCAGACGTCACCTCCACCGCCCAAGTAGACGTCACAGAGCTGCACCACGTTGCCTTGCAGCGTGCTGCCTCCATCCGCCTGAGCAGTGAGTCCCAAAGTGAAGATGTCAGATTGTTAAAATATGAAAATACACTTGTTAACCTCAAACAAAACAGTTGTTAGTCATGGAAATGACTTAACAACATCTCAGCGCACTGACACAAGACGCACATTTACACCCTCCTGTGACTGTCGATGTGGCACAGTGCTTCAGGGTCTCAGTTTCAGGGCTATCAGCTCGATCAGGCTCCATCAGCATTGGCACACAGACGCAATATTGGAAATAACTCCCTGCTCCTCTTCTTCTATCATCTCTTGTGTTCCCTGCTGTTTATTTTCAGCTCCATCTCTTCAGACTTTCTTGTCTCTTCCCTTTTTTCCTTCTGTTTTATTCACCTTTTCATTCAACTTGTAGTATCAGGATATTTCTGTCTGTCCGCTGCTTTTTATGCTGCCTCTAATTTCCCATGGTGATTTTTGAAGCTAGTAAACAAATCTGTTCTCCTCCCCTCCTTCTTCTTCTTCCAGACCTGACAGTGGAGGAGTTTTTCAGTAGTAGTGGTGGAGGTGAGAAGAGTCGCTTTTCCCGTCTGGGTCTGACGTTGGCTGAACTCCTGCAGACTTTGCCGGAAAACGTCCAGATCTTCTCTGTGGGTGATGCCAGCAAACATGGTGGGAGGGCGCTTAATGTTTGGTTTGCTGCCCACGGCTCTCCCTACTACAAGGCTGAGAAACTGCACGGCTACGTGGCAGCAAACAAGGCCAAGGTGAGGAAAGACTTAGAGTCTGGAAAATACACTTTAAACTATTTAAATGTAGGAATATAAATTATGTTAAATTATTATACTTTTTGGCATTTTTTCCACTCTCTCTAGTGTTTCAGTTGAAAGGTGGCATTTCTTGAGCACATTTTTGATGTTTAATAAAAATCCATTATTTACATTTTTCTTTGTAAGTTAAAAACCAGTTATTTAATCCAAAACCTTCAAAGGCTAATTTGTGATTTTTGTTACTGGAAATCTCAGGAACTTACTTTCTCTTCGGTCGGGAAAATCAAAGAGGAAGTGCCCCAATCCAACAAGCAAACAGATAATTGTGCAAAAGCTAAATAAAGTGAAGCAAGGTGAAGTGTGAAAACGTAAACGTGGTGAACTGACGGGAAAAATGAGCCATCCAGTTTACATCTTCAGCCATAGGATTAATGATGCATTAATTACACTCAATTACATGTTACATTCACATATTCATATGTGCAGTTCAACAGGCAGAGACATTTAACACAAAGTGTAAACTATTTCACACTCATGCACACCCACATGCCAGGAAAAGTGAAAAATTGATCATACATTAATATGTGGACATGTTGCTTCAGCATGTCTCTCTTCAGTGATACACCC